>NW_026870961.1:1023816-1365088 GCF_033118175.1 Dama dama
TCCACTTGAGGCCACAAACTCAGGGTCCCTCTCACATACCTGTAGCTGAGAGAAGCCTCCTCTTGAGGTGCTTGTGGAAAGTTGGTATTCCTCTTGAGTCGAAGCCAGGGACTAAGCTCTCATCTCGAGTTGATTTGTGGTCCACGGAGCCCTTTCGTGTTGCTAAAGTGACCTCAGGATCCCTCTAGACTTGAGACAGTGATCTTTGGTTTTCTCTAGAGTGCCATCAAGGAAATCAAGGCTCCTTTCACGTTTGATGTGGAACACGTAATTGCTCTGCACGCAGTGCAGGGGAATGGGGCCTCATCTTGCAGCGAGGGGGAAGTCTCATGGTTTTTCTCTAGTTGCGGCCGGAACCTGAGGTATATTCTCGAGTTACGACGGCGAGAGCCCTTCCAGACACGTGTTTGTTCAGCGACGTCAGGACTCCTGCCTAGGTGCCAGGGACACCTCTGGATTCTCCTCGAGTCTTGACATGGCAATTGGGACGTGTCTCCACGTGAGGCGGGAGACCCAGGGTCCCTTTGCACGTGCCACAGGGATCCTGGGACTCCTATCCATTTTCAAGAGGAGTCAGGCATTGTCTCCTTTGGAAGCATTGATCTCCGCGGACCTCTCGAGTTTTCAAAGGATGTGAGGCTTCCGGTCGCGATGAGGCGGAGAACTAGGTCTTTCTCTATGGTCTCCACAGGGGATTCAGACATCCCTTCGTCTTGGGAGATGCAAGACGAGCCTGCATTCAATTCACTGCAGGGATATCCGGCCTTATTTCGAGTCAGAGCTTCTCAGTGTCCATTCCACTTGAGGTCACAAACTCAGGGTCCCTCTCACATACCTGTAGCTGAGAGAAGCCTCCTTTTGAGGTGCTTGTGGAAAGTTGGTATTCCTCTTGAGTCGAAGCCAGGGACTAAGCTCTCATCTCGAGTTGATTTTGAGTCCACGGAGCCCTTTCGTGTTGCTCCAGTGACCTCAGGATCCCTCTAGTCTAGAGACAGTGACTTTGGGTTTTCTCTGGAGTGCCATCAAGGAAATCAAGGCTCCTTTCACCTTTGATGTGGAACACGGAATTGCTCTGCACGCATTGCAGGGGAATCGGGCCTCTTCTCGCGGCGAGGGGGAAGTCTCATGGTTTTTCTCGAGTTGTGACCGGAACCTGGGGTATATTCTCGAGTTACGACGGGGAGGGCCCTTCCAGACGCGTGTTTTTTCAGCAACTTCAGGACTCCTGCCTAGGTGCGAGGGACACCTCGGGATTCTCCTCGAGTCTTGGCATGGCAATTGGGACGCGTCTCCACGTGAGGCGGGAGACCCAGTGTCCCTTTCCACGTGCCACAGGGATCCTGGGACTCCTATCCATTTTCAAGAGGAGTCCGGCCTCGTCTCCTTTGGAAGCATTGATCTCCGCGGACCTCTCGAGTTTTCAAAGGATGTGAGGCCTCCGGTCGCGTTGAGGCGACGGACTAGGTCTCTCTGTGGTCTCCACAGGGGATTCAGACATCCCTTCGTCTTGGGAGATGCAAGACGAGCCTGCATTCAATTCACTGCAGGGATATCCAGCCTTACTTCGAGTCAGAGCATCTCGGTGTCCTTTCCACTTCAGGCCACAAACTCAGGGTCCCTCTCACATACCTGCTGCCGAGAGAAGCCTCCTCTTGAGGTGCTTGTGGAAACTTGGTATCCCTCTTGAGTCGAAGCCAGGGACTAAGCTCTCATCTCGAGTAGATTTGGGGTCCACGGAGCCCTTTGGTGTTGCTCCAGTGACCTCTGGATCCCTCTAGACTTGAGACAGTGATCTTGGGTTTTCTCTGGAGTGCCATTAAGGAAATCAAGGCTCCTTTCACGTTTGATGTGGAACACGGAATTGCTCTGCACGCAGTGCAGGGGAATCGGGCATCATCTCGCGGCGAGGGGGAAGTCTCATTGTTTTTCTCGAGTTGTGGCCGGAACTTGGGGTATATTCTCGAGTTACAAAGGGGAGGGCCTTTCCAGACATGTGTTTGTTCAGCGACTTCAGGACTCCTGCCTAGGTGCGAGGGACAACTCGGGATTCTCCTCGAGTCTTGGCATGGCAATTGGGATGCGTCTAAACGTGAGGCGGGAGACCCAGTTTCCCGTTCCACGTGCCACAGGGATCCTGAGACTCCTATCCATTTTCAAGAGGAGTCAGTCATCGTCTCCTTTGGAAGCATTGATCCCCGTGGACCTCTCGAGTTTTCTAAGGATGTGAGGCCTCCGGTCGCGATGAGGCGGAGAACTAGGTCTATCTCTGTGGTCTCCACAGGGGATTCAGACATCCCTTCGTCTTGGGAGATGCAAGACGAGCCTGCATTAAATTCACTGCAGGGATATCCGGCCTTACTTCGAGTCAGAGCATCTCAGTGTCCATTCCACTTGAGGCCACAAACTCAGGGTCCCTCTCACATACCTGTAGCTGAGAGAAGCCTCCTCTTGAAGTGCTTGTGGAAAGTTGGTATTCCTCTTGAGTCGAAGCCAGGGACTAAGCTCTCATCTCGAGTTGATTTGGGGTCCACGGAGCCCTTTCGTGTTGCTAAAGTGACCTCAGGATCCCTCTAGACTTGAGACAGTGATCTTTGGTTTTCTCTAGAGTGCCATCAAGGAAATCAAGGCTCCTTTCACGTTTGATGTGGAACACGTAATTGCTCTGCACGCAGTGCAGGGGAATCGGGCCTCATCAAGCAGCGAGGGGGAAGTCTCATGGTTTTTCTCGAGTTGCGGCCGGAACCTGGGGTATATTCTCGAGTTACGACGGCGAGGGCCCTTCCAGACACGTGTTTGTTCAGCGACGTCAGGACTCCTGCCTAGGTGCCAGGGACACCTGTGGATTCTCCTCGAGTCTTGACAAGGCAATTGGGGCGCGTCTCCACGTGAGGCGGGAGACCCAGGGTCCCTTTCCACGTGCCACAGGGATCCTGGGACTCCTATCCATTTTCAAGAGGAGTCAGGCATCGTTTCCTTTGGAAGCATTGATCTCCGCGGACCTCTCGAGTTTTCAAAGGATGTGAGGCTTCCGGTCGCGATGAGGCGGAGAACTAGGTCTTTCTCTATGGTCTCCACAGGGGATTCAGACATCCCTTCGTCTTGGGAGATGCAAGACAAGCCTGCATTCAATTCACTGCAGAGATATCCGGCCTTATTTCGAGTCAGAGCTTCTCAGTGTCCATTCCACTTGAGGTCACAAACTCAGGGTCCCTCTCTCATACCTGTAGCTGAGAGAAGCCTCCTCTTGAGGTGCTTGTGGAAAGTTGGTATTCCTCTTGAGTCGAAGCCAGGGACTAAGCTCTCATCTCGAGTTGATTTTGAGTCCACGGAGCCCTTTCGTGTTGCTCCAGTGACCTCAGGATCCCTCTAGACTTGAGACAGTGATCTTGGGTTTTCTCTGGTGTGCCATCAAGGAAATCAAGGCTCCTTTCACGTTTGATGTGGAACACTGAATTGCTCTGCACGCAGTGCAGGGGAATCGGGCCTCATCTCGCGGCGATCGGGAAGTCTCATGATGTTTCTCGAGTTGCGGCCGGAACCTGGGGTATATTCTCGAGTTACGACGGCGAGGGCCCTTCCAGACACGTGTTTCTTCAGCGACGTCAGGACTCGGGCCTAGGTGCGAGGGACACCTCGGGATACTCCTCGAGTCTTGGCATGGCAATTGGGACGCGTCTCCACATGAGGCGGGAGACCCAGGGTCCCTTTCCACGTGCCCCAGGGATCCTGGGACTCCTATCCATTCTCAAGAGGAGTCAGGAATCGTCTCCTTTGGAAGCATTTATCTCTGTGGACCGCTAGAGTTTTCAAAGGATGTGAGGCATCCGGTCGCCATGAGGCGGAGAACTAGGTCTTTCTCTATGGTCTCCACAGGGGATTCAGACATCCCTTCGTCTTGGGAGATGCAAGACGAGCCTGCATTCAATTCACTGCAGGGATATCCGGCCTTACTTCGAGTCAGAGCCTCTCGGTGTCCATTCCACTTGAGACCGCAAACTCAGGGTCCCTCTCACATACCTGTAGCTGAGAGAAGCCTCCTCTTGAGGTGCTTGTGGAAAGTTGGTATTCCTCTTGACTCGAAGCCAGGGAATAAGCTCTCACCTCGAGTTGATTTGGGGTCCACAGAGCCCTTTCGTGTTGGTACAGTGACCTCAGGATCCCTCTAGACTTGAGACAGTGATCTTGGGTTATCTCTGGAGTGCCATCAAGGAAATCAAGGCTCCTTTCACGTTTGATGTGGAACACGGAATTGCTCTGCACGCAGTGCAGGGGAATCGGGCCTCATCTAGTGGCAAGGGGGATGTCTCATGGTTTTTCTCAAGTTGCGGCCGGAAACTGGGGTATATTCTCGAGTTACGACGGGGAGGGCCCTTCCAGACATGTGTTTGTTCAGCGACGTCAAGACTCCTGCCTAGGTGCGAGGAACACCTCGGGATTCTCCTCGAGTCTTGGCATGGCAATTGGGACGCGTCTCCACGTGAGGCGGGAGACCCAGGGTCCCTTTCCACGTGCCACAGGGATCCTGGGACTCCTATCAATTTTCAAGAAGAGTCAGGCATTGTCTCCTTTGGAAGCATTGATCTCCGCAGACCTCTCGAGTTTTCAAAGGATGTGAGGCCTCCGGTCGCGTTGAGGCGGAGGACTAGGTCTTTCTCTGTGGTCTCCACATGGGATTCAGACAACCCTTCGTCTTGGGAGATACAAGACGAGCCTGCATTCAATTCACTGCAGGGATATCCGGCCTTACTTCGAGTCAGAGCATCTCGGTGTCCATTCCACTTGAGGCCACACATTCAGTGTCCCTCTCACATACCTGTAGCTGAGAGAAGCCTCCTCTTGAGGTGCTTGTGGAAAGTTGGTATTCCTCTTGAGTCGAAGCCAGGGAGTAAGCTCTCATCTCGAGTTGATTTGAGGTCCACCCAGACCTTTGGTGTTGCTCCAGTGATCTCAGGATCCCTCTAGACTTGAGACAGTGATCTTGGGTTTTCTCTGAAGTGCCACCAAGGAAATCAAGGCTCCTTTCACGTTTGATGTGGAACACTGAATTGCTCTGCACGCAGTGCAGGGGAATCGGGCCTCATCTCGCGGCGAGGGGGAAGTCTCATGGTTTTTCTCGAGTTGCGGCCGGAACCTGGGGTATATTCTCGAGTTACGACGGGGAGGGCCCTTCCAGACACGTGTTTGTTCAGCGACGTCAGGACTCCTGCCTAGGTGCGAGGGACACCTCGGGATTCTCCTCGAGTCTTGGCATGGCAATTGGGACGCAACTCCACGTGAGGCGGAAGACCCAGTGTTCCTTTCCACGTACCACAGGGATCCTGGGACTCCTATCCATTTTCAAGAGGAGTCAGGCATCGTCTCCTTTGGAAGCATTGATCTCCGCGAACCTCTCGAGTTTTCAAAGGATATGAGGCCTCCGGTCGCGATGAGACGGAGAACTAGGTCTTTCTCTGTGGTCTCCACAGGGGATTCAGACATCCCTTCGTCTTGGGAGGTGCAAGACGAGCCTGCATTCAATTAACTGCAGGCATATCCGGCCTTACTTTGAGTCAGAGCATCTCGGTGTCCATTCCACTTGAGGCCACAAACTCAGGGTCCCTCTCACATACCTGTAGCTGAGAGAAGCCTCCTCTTGAGGTGCTTGTGGAAAGTTGGTATTCCTCTTGAGTCGAAGCCAGGGACTAAGCTCTCATCTCGAATTGATTTGGGGTCCACGGAGCCCATTCGTGTTGCTCCAGTGACCTCAGGATCCCTCTAGTCTAGAGACAGTGACTTTGGGTTTTCTCTGGAGTGCCATCAAGGAAATCAAGGCTCCTTTCAACTTTGATGTGGAACACGGAATTGCTCTGCACGCATTGCAGGGGAATCGGGCCTCATCTCGCGGCGAGGGGGAAGTCTCATGGTTTTTCTCGAGTTGTGGCCGGAACCTGGGGTATATTCTCGAGTTACGACGGGGAGGGCCCTTCCAGACGCGTGTTTTTTCAGCAACTTCAGGACTCCTGCCTAGGTGCGAGGGACACCTCGGGATTCTCCTCGAGTCTTGGCATGGCAATTGGGACGCGTCTCCACGTGAGGCGGGAGACCCAGTGTCCCTTTCCACGTGCCACAGGGTTCCTGGGACTCCTATCCATTTTCAATAGGAGTCAGGCATCGTCTCCTTTGGAAGCATTGATCTCCGTGTACCTCTCGAGTTTTCAAAGGATGTGAGGCCTCCGGTCCCGTTGAGGAGACGGACTAGGTCTCTCTGTGGTCTCCACAGGGGATTCAGACATCCCTTCCTCTTGGGAGATGCAAGACGAGCCTGCATTCAATTCACTGCAGGGATATCCGGCCTTACTTCGAGTCAGAGCATCTCGGTGTCCATTCCACTTGAGGCCACAAACTCAGGGTCCCTCTCACATACCTGTAGCTGAGAGAAGCCTCCTCTTGAGGTGCTTTTGGAAAGTTGGTGTTCCTCTTGAGTCGAAGTCAAGGACTAAGCTATCATCTCGAGTTGACTTATGGTCCACAGAGCCCTTTCATGTTGCTCCAGTGACCTCAGGATCCCTCTAGACTTGAGACAGTGATCTTGGGTTTTCTCTTGTGTGCCATCATGGAAATCAAGGCTCCTTTCACGTTTGATGTGGAACACGGAATTGCTCTGCACGCAGTGCAGGGGAATCGGGCCTCATCTTGCGGCGAGGGGGAAGTCTCATGGTTTTTCTCGAGTTGCGGCCGGAACCTGTGGTATATTCTCGAGTTAAGACGGGGAGGGCCCTTCCAAACACGTGATTGTTCAGCGACGTCAGGACTCCTGCCTAGGTGCGAGGGACACCTCGGGATTCTCCTCGAGTCTTGGCATGGCAATTGGGACGCGTCTCCACGTGAGGCGGGAGACCCAGGGACCCTTTCCACGTGCCACAGTGATCCTGGGACTCCTATCCATTTTCAAGAGGAGTCAGGCATCGTCTCCTTTGGAAGCATTGATCTCCGCGGACCTCTCGAGTTTTAAAGGATGTGAGGCCTCCGGTCGCGTTGAGGCGGAGGACTAGGTCTTTCTCTGTGGTCTCCACAGGGGATTAAGACATCCCTTCTTCTTGGGAGAGGCAAGACAAGCCTTCATTCAATTCACTGCATGGATATCCGGCCTTACTTCAAGTCAGAGCATCTCGGTGTCCATTCCACTTGAGGCCACAAACTCAGGGACCCTCTCACATACCTGTAGCTGAGAAAAGCCTCCTCTTGAGGTGCTTTTGGAAAGTTGGTATTCCTCTTGAGTCGAAGCCAGGGACTAAGCTCTCATCTCGAGTTGATTTGGGGTCCACGGAGCCCATTCGTGTTGCTCCAGTGACCTCAGGATCCCTCTAGTCTAGAGACAGTGACTTTGGGTTTTCTCTGGAGTGCCATCAAGGAAATCAAGGCTCCTTTCAACTTTGATGTGGAACATGGAATTGCTCTGCACGCATTGCAGGGGAATCGGGCCTCATCTTGCAGCGAGGGGGAAGTCTCATGGTTTTTCTCGAGTTGCGGCCGGAACCTGGGGTATATTCTCGAGTTACGACGGGGAGGGCCCTTCCAGACACGTGTTTGTTCAGCGACGTCAGGACTCCTGCCTAGGTGCCAGGGACACCTCTGGATTCTCCTCGAGTCTTGACATGGCAATTGGGACGCGTCTCCACGTGAGGCGGGAGACCCAGGGTCCCTTTCCACGTGCCACAGGGATCCTGGGACTCCTATCCATTTTCAAGAGGAGTCAGGCATCGTCTCCTTTGGAAGCATTGATCTCCGCGGACCTCTCGAGTTTTCAAAGGATGTGAGGCTTCCGGTCGCGATGAGGCGGAGAACTAGGTCTTTCTCTATGGTCTCCACAGAGGATTCAGACATCCCTTCGTCTTGGGAGATGCAAGACGAGCCTGCATTCAATTCACTGCAGGGATATCCGGCCTTACTTCGAGTCAGAGCATCTCGGTGTCCATTCCACTTGAGGCCACAAACTCAGGGTCCCTCTCACATACCTGTAGCTGAGAGAAGCCTCCTCTTGAGGTGCTTGTGGAAAGTTGGTGTTCCTCTTGAGTCGAAGTCAAGGACTAAGCTATCATCTCGAGTTGACTTATGGTCCACAGAGCCCTTTCATGTTGCTCCAGTGACCTCAGGATCCCTCTAGACTTGAGACAGTGATCTTGGGTTTTCTCTTGTGTGCCATCATGGAAATCAAGGCTCCTTTCACGTTTGATGTGGAACACGGAATTGCTCTGCACGCAGTGCAGGGGAATCGGGCCTCAACTCGTGGCGAGAGGGAAGTCTCATGGTTTTTCTCGAGTCGCGCCTGGAACCTGTGTTATATTCTTGAGTTATGACGGGCAGGGACCTTCCAGACACGTGTTTGTTCAGCGACGTCAGGACTCCTGCCTAGGTGCGAGGGACACTTCGGGATTCTCCTCGAGTCTTGGCATGGCAATTGGGACGCGTCTCCACGTGAGGCTGGAGACCCAGGGTCCCTTTCCACGTGCCACAGTGATTATGGGACTCCTATCCATTTTCAAGAGGAGTCAGGCTTCGTCTTCTTTGGAAGCATTCATCTCCGCGGACCTCTCGAGTTTTCAAAGGATGTGAGGCCTCCAGTCGCGATGAGGCGGAGAACTAGGTCTTTCTCTGTGGTCTCCACAGGGGATTCAGACATCCCTTCGTCTTGGGAGATGCATGACGAGCCTGCATTCAATTCACTGCAGGGATATCCGGCCTTACTTCGAGTCAGAGCATCTCGGTGTCCATTCCACTTGAGGCCACAAACTCAGGGGCCCTCTCACATACCTGTAGCTGAGGGAAGCCTCCTCTTGAGGTGCTTGTGGAAGGTGGTATTCCTCTTGAGTGGAAGCCAGGGACTAAGCTCTCATCTCGAGTTGATTTGGGGTCCACGGAGCCCTTTCATGTTGCTCCAGTGACCTCAGGATCCCTCTAGACTTGAGACAGTGATCTTGGGTTTTCTCTGGAGTGCCATCAAGGAAATCAAGGCTCCTTTCACGTTTGATGTGGAACACGGAATTGCTCTGCACGCAGTGCAGGGGAATCGGTCCTCATCTCGCGGCGAGGGGGAAGTCTCATGGTTTTTCTCGAGTTGCGGCCGGAACCTGTGGTATATTCTCGAGTTACGACGGGGAGGGCCCTTCCAGACACGTGTTTGTTCAGCGACGTCAGGACTCCTGCCTAGGTGCGAGGGACACCTCGGGATTCTCCTCGAGTCTTGGCATGGCAATTGGGACGCGTCTCCACGTGAGGCGGGAGACCCAGCGTCCCTTTCCACGTGCCACAGGGATCCTGGGACTCCTATCCATTTTCAAGAGGAGTCAGGCATCGTCTCCTTTGGAAGCATTTTCTCCGTGGACCTCTCAAGTTTTCAAAGGATGTGAGGCCTCCGCTCCCGAAGAGGCGGAGAATTAGGTCTTTCTCTGTGGTCTCCACAGGGGATTCAGACATCCCTTCGTCTTTGGAGATGCAAGACGAGCCTGCATTCAATTCACTGCAGGGATATTAGGCCTTACTTCGAGTCAGAGCATCTCGGTGTCCATTCCACTTGAGGCCACACACTCAGGGTCCCTCTCACATACCTGTAGCTGAGAGAAGCCTCCTCTTGAGGTGCTTGTGGAAAGTTGGTATTCCTCTTGACTCGAAGCCAGGGAATAAGCTCTCATCTCGAGTTGATTTGGGGTCCATGGAGCCCTTTATTCTTGCTCCAGTAACCTCAAGATCCCTCTAGATTTGAGACAGTGATCTTCTGTTTTCTATGCGATGCCATGAAGGAAATCAAGGCTCCTTTCACGTTTGATGTGGAACACGGAATTGCTCTGCACGCAGTGCAGGGGTATCGGGCCTCATCTCGCGTCGAGGGGTAAGTCTCATGGTTTTTCTCGAGTTGCGGATGGAACCTGGCGTATATTCTCGAGTTACAACGGGGAGGACCCTTCCAGACACGTGTTTGTTTAGCGACGTCAGGACTCCTGCCTAGGTGCGAGGGACACCTCGGGATTCTCCTCGAGTCTTGGCATGGCAATTGGGACGAGTCTCGACGTGAGGCGGGAGACCCAGGGTCCCTTTCCACGTGCCACAGGGATCCTGGGACTCCTATCCATTTTCAAGAGGAGTCAGGCATCGTCTCCTTTTTAAGCATTCATCTCCGTGCACCTCTCGAGTTTTCAAAGAATGTGAGGCCTCCGTTCGCGTTGAGGCGGAGGACTAGGTCTTTCTCTGTGGTCTCCACAGGGGATTCAGACATCCCTTCGTCTTGGGAGATGCAACACGATCCTGCATTCAAATCACTGCAGGGATATCCGGCCTTACTTCGAGTCAGAGCATCTCGGTGTCCATTCCACTTGAGGCCACAATCTCAGGGTCCCTCAAATATACATGTAGCTGAGAGAAGCCTCCTCTTGAGGTGCTTGTGGAAAGTTGGTATTCCTCTTGAGTCGAAGCCAGGGAGTAAGCTCTCATCTCGAGTTGATTTGAGGTCCACCCAGACCTTTGGTGTTGCTCCAGTGATCTCAGGATCCCTCTAGACTTGAGACAGTGATCTTGGGTTTTCTCTGAAGTGCCACCAAGGAAATCAAGGCTCCTTTCACGTTTGATGTGGAACACGGAATTGCTCTGCACGCAGTGCAGGGGAATCGGGCCTCATCTCGCGGCGAATGGGAAGTCTCATGGTTTTTCTCGAGTTGCGGCCGGAACCTGGGGTATATTCTCGAGTTACGACGGGGAGGGCCCTTCCAGACACGTGTTTGTTCAGCGACGTCAGGACTCCTGCCTAGGTGCGAGGGACACCTCGGGATTCTCCTCGAGTCTTGGCATGGCAATTGGGACGCAACTCCACGTGAGGCGGAAGACCCAGTGTTCCTTTCCACGTACCACAGGGATCCTGGGACTCCTATCCATTTTCAAGAGGAGTCAGGCATCGTCTCCTTTGGAAGCATTGATCTCCGCGGACCTCTCGAGTTTTCAAAGGATGTGAGGCCTCCGCTCGCGATGAGGCGGAGGACTAGGTCTTTCTCTGTGGTCTCCACAGGGGATTCAGACATCCCTTCGTCTTGGGAGATGCAAGACGAGCCTGCATTCAATTCACTGCAGGGATATCCGGCCTACTTCGAGTCAGAGCATCTCGGTGTCCATTCCACTTGAGGCCACAAACTCAGGGTCCCTCTCACATACCTGTAGCTGAGAGAAGCCTCCTCTTGAGGTGCTTGTGGAAAGTTGGTATTCCTCTTGAGTCGAAGCCAGGGACTAAGCTCTCATCTCGAGTTGATTTGGGGTCCACAGAGCCCTTTCGTGTTGCTCCAGTGACCTCAGGATCCCTCTAGACTTGAGACAGTGATCTTGGGTTTTCTCTGGAGTGCCATCAAGGAAATCAAGGCTCCTTTCACGTTTGATGTGGAACACTGAATTGCTCTGCACGCAGTGCAGGGGAATCGGGCCTCATCTCGCGGCGAGCGGGAAGTCTCATGGTTTTTCTCGAGTTGCGGCCGGAACCTGGGGTATATTCTCGAGTTACTACGGCGAGGGCCCTTCCAGACACGTGTTTCTTCAGCGACATCAGGACTCGGGCCTAGGTGCGAGGGACACCTCGGGATTCTACTCGAATCTTGGCATGGCAATTGGGACGCGTCTCCACGTGAGGCGGGAGACCCAGGGTCCCTTTCCACGTGCCCCAGGGATCCTGGGACTCCTATCCATTCTCAAGAGGAGTCAGGAATCGTCTCCTTTGGAAGCATTTATCTCTGTGGACCGCTAGAGTTTTCAAAGGATGTGAGGCCTCCGGTCGCCATGAGGCGGAGAACTAGGTCATTCTCTATGGTCTCCACAGGGGATTCAGACATCCCTTTATCTTGGGAGATGCAAGACGAGCCTGCATTCAATTCACTGCAGGGATATCCGGCCTTACTTCGAGTCAGAGCCTCTCGGTGTCCATTCCACTTGAGACCGCAAACTCAGGGTCCCTCTCACATACCTGTAGCTGAGAGAAGCCTCCTCTTGAGATGCTTGTGGAAAGTTGGTATTCCTCTTGACTCGAAGCCAGGGAATAAGCTCTCATCTCGAGTTGATTTGGGGTCCACAGAGCCCTTTCGTGTTGGTACAGTGACCTCAGGATCCCTCTAGACTTGAGACAGTGATCTTGGGTTTTCTCTGGAGTGCCATCAAGGAAATCAAGGCTCCTTTCACGTTTGATGTGGAACACGGAATTGCTCTGCACGCAGTGCAGGGGAATCGGGCCTCATCTAGTGGCAAGGGGGATGTCTCATGGTTTTTCTCAAGTTGCGGCCGGAACCTGGGGTATATTCTCGAGTTACGACGGGGAGGGCCCTTCCAGACATGTGTTTGTTCAGCGACGTCAAGACTCCTGCCTAGGTGCGAGGAACACCTCGGGATTCTCCTCGAGTCTTGGCATGGCAATTGGAACGCGTCTCCACGTGAGGCGGGAGACCCAGGGTCCCTTTCCACGTGCCACAGGGATCCTGGGACTCCTATCAATTTTCAAGAAGAGTCAGGCATTGTCTCCTTTGGAAGCATTGATCTCCGCGGACCTCTTGAGTTTTCAAAGGATATGAGGCCTCCGGTCGCGTTGAGGCGGAGGACTAGGTCTTTCTCTGTGGTCTCCACATGGGATTCAGACAACCCTTCGTCTTGGGAGATACAAGACGAGCCTGCATTCAATTCACTGCAGGGATATCCGGCCTTACTTCGAGTCAGAGCATCTCGGTGTCCATTCCACTTGAGGCCACACATTCAGGGTCCCTCTCACATACCTGTAGCTGAGAGAAGCCTCCTCTTGAGGTGCTTGTGGAAAGTTGGTATTCCTCTTGAGTTGAAGCCAGGGAGTAAGCTCTCATCTCGAGTTGATTTGAGGTCCACCCAGACCTTTGGTGTTGCTCCAGTGATCTCAGGATCCCTCTAGACTTGAGACAGTGATCTTGGGTTTTCTCTGAAGTGCCACCAAGGAAATCAAGGCTCCTTTCACGTTTGATGTGGAACACTGAATTGCTCTGCACGCAGTGCAGGGGAATCGGGCCTCATCTCGCGGCGAGGGGGAAGTCTCATGGTTTTTCTCGAGTTGCGGCCGGAACCTGGGGTATATTCTCGAGTTACGACGGGGAGGGCCCTTCCAGACACGTGTTTGTTCAGCGACGTCAGGACTCCTGCCTAGGTGCGAGGGACACCTCGGGATTCTCCTCGAGTCTTGGCATGGCAATTGGGACGCAACTCCACGTGAGGCGGAAGACCCAGTGTTCCTTTCCACGTACCACAGGGATCCTGGGACTCCTATCCATTTTCAAGAGGAGTCAGGCATCGTCTCCTTTGGAAGCATTGATCTCCGCGAACCTCTCGAGTTTTCAAAGGATATGAGGCCTCCGGTCGCGATGAGACGGAGAACTAGGTCTTTCTCTGTGGTCTCCACAGGGGATTCAGACATCCCTTCGTCTTGGGAGATGCAAGGCGAGCCTGCATTCAATTCACTGCAGGGATATCCAGCCTTACTTCGAGTCAGAGCATCTCCGTGTCCATTCCACTTGAGGCCACAAACTCATGGTCCCTCTCACATACTTGTAGCTGAGAGAAGCCTCCTCTTGAGGTGCTTGTGGAAAGTTGGTATGACTCTTGAGTCGAAGCCAGGGACTAAGCTCTCATCTCGAGTTGATTTGGGGTCCACGGAGCCCTTTCATGTTGCTCCAGTGACCTCAGGATCCCTCTAGAATTGAGACAGTGATCTTGGGTTTTCTCTGGAGTGCCATCAAGGAAATCAAGGCTCCTTTCACGTTTGATGTGGAACACGGAATTGCTCTGCACGCTGTGCAGGGGAATCGGGCCACATCTCGCGGCGACGGGGAAGTCTCATGGTTTTTCTCGAGTTGCGGCCGGAACCTGGGGTATATTCTCGAGTTACGACGGGGAGAACCCTTCCAGACACGTGTTTGTTCAGCGACGTCAGGACTCCTGCCTAGGTGCGAGGGAAACCTCGGGATTTTCCTCGAGTCTTGGCATGGCAATTGGGACGTGTCTCCACGTGAGGCGGGAGACCCAGGTTCCCTTTCCACGGGCCACAGGGATCCTGGGACTCCTATCTATTTTCAAGAGGCGCCAGGCATTGTCTCCTTTGGAAGCATTGATCTCCGCGGACCTCTCGAGATTTCAAAGGATGTCAGGCCTCCGGTCGCGTTGAGGCGGAGGACTAGGTCTTTCTCTGTGGTCTCCACAGGGGATTCAGACAACCCTTCGTCTTGGGAGATGGAAGACGAGCCTGCATTCAATTCACTGCAGGGATATCCGGCCTTACTTTGAGTCAGAGCATCTCGGTGTCCATTCCACTTGAGGCCACAAACTCAGGGTCCCTCTCACCTACCTGTAGCTGAGAGAAGCCTCCTCTTGAGGTGCTTGTGGAAAGTTGGTATTCCTCTTGAGTCGAAGCCAGGGACTAAGCTCTCATCTCGAGTTGATTTGGGGTCCACGGAGCCGTTTTGTGTTGCTACAGTGACCTCAGGATAGCTCTAGACTAGAGCCAGTGATCTTGGGTTTCCTCTGGAGTGCCATCAAGGAAATCAAGGCTCCTTTCAGGTTTGATGTGGAACACGGAATTGCTCTGCACGCAGTGCAGGGGAATCGGGCCTCATCTTGCGCCGAGGGGGAAGTCTCATGGTTATTCTCAAGTTGCGGCCGGAACCTGGGGTATATTCTCGAGTTACGACGAGGAGGGCCCTTCCAGACACGTGTTTGTTCAGCGACGTCAGGACTCGGGCCTAGGTGTGAGGGACACCTCGGGATTCTCCTCGAGTCTTGGCATGGCAATTGGGACGCGTCTCCACGTGAGGCGCGAGACCCAGGGTCCCTTTCCACGTGCCACAGGGATCCTGGGACTCCTATCCATTTTCAAGAGGAGTCAGGCATCGTCTCCTTTGGAAGCATTGATCTCCGCGGACCTCTCGAGTTTTCAAAGGATGTGAGGCTTCCGGTCGCGATGAGGCGGAGAACTAGGTCTTTCTCTATGGTCTCCACAGAGGATTCAGACATCCCTTCGTCTTGGGAGATGCAAGACGAGCCTGCATTCAATTCACTGCAGGGATATCCGGCCTTACTTCGAGTCAGAGCATCTCGGTGTCCATTCCACTTGAGGCCACAAACTCAGGGTCCCTCTCACATACCTGTAGCTGAGAGAAGCCTCCTCTTGAGGTGCTTGTGGAAAGTTGGTGTTCCTCTTGAGTCGAAGTCAAGGACTAAGCTATCATCTCGAGTTGACTTATGGTCCACAGAGCCCTTTCATGTTGCTCCAGTGACCTCAGGATCCCTCTAGACTTGAGACAGTGATCTTGGGTTTTCTCTTGTGTGCCATCATGGAAATCAAGGCTCCTTTCACGTTTGATGTGGAACACGGAATTGCTCTGCACGCAGTGCAGGGGAATCGGGCCTCATCTTGCGCCGAGGGGGAAGTCTCATGGTTATTCTCAAGTTGCGGCCGGAACCTGTGGTATATTCTCGAGTTACGACGAGGAGGGCCCTTCCAGACACGTGTTTGTTCAGCGACGTCAGGACTCGGGCCTAGGTGTGAGGGACACCTCGGGATTCTCCTCGAGTCTTGGCATGGCAATTGGGACGCGTCTCCACGTGAGGCGCGAGACCCAGGGTCCCTTTCCACGTGCCACAGGGATCCTGGGACTCCTATCCATTTTCAAGAGGAGTCAGGCATCGTCTCCTTTGGAAGCATTGATCTCCGCGGACCTCTCGAGTTTTCAAAGGATGTGAGGCTTCCGGTCGCGATGAGGCGGAGAACTAGGTCTTTCTCTATGGTCTCCACAGAGGATTCAGACATCCCTTCGTCTTGGGAGATGCAAGACGAGCCTGCATTCAATTCACTGCAGGGATATCCGGCCTTACTTCGAGTCAGAGCATCTCGGTGTCCATTCCACTTGAGGCCACAAACTCAGGGTCCCTCTCACATACCTGTAGCTGAGAGAAGCCTCCTCTTGAGGTGCTTGTGGAAAGTTGGTGTTCCTCTTGAGTCGAAGTCAAGGACTAAGCTATCATCTCGAGTTGACTTATGGTCCACAGAGCCCTTTCATGTTGCTCCAGTGACCTCAGGATCCCTCTAGACTTGAGACAGTGATCTTGGGTTTTCTCTTGTGTGCCATCATGGAAATCAAGGCTCCTTTCACGTTTGATGTGGAACACGGAATTGCTCTGCACGCAGTGCAGGGGAATCGGGCCTCAACTCGTGGCGAGAGGGAAGTCTCATGGTTTTTCTCGAGTCGCGCCTGGAACCTGTGTTATATTCTTGAGTTATGACGGGCAGGGACCTTCCAGACACGTGTTTGTTCAGCGACGTCAGGACTCCTGCCTAGGTGCGAGGGACACTTCGGGATTCTCCTCGAGTCTTGGCATGGCAATTGGGACGCGTCTCCACGTGAGGCTGGAGACCCAGGGTCCCTTTCCACGTGCCACAGTGATTATGGGACTCCTATCCATTTTCAAGAGGAGTCAGGCTTCGTCTTCTTTGGAAGCATTCATCTCCGCGGACCTCTCGAGTTTTCAAAGGATGTGAGGCCTCCAGTCGCGATGAGGCGGAGAACTAGGTCTTTCTCTGTGGTCTCCACAGGGGATTCAGACATCCCTTCGTCTTGGGAGATGCATGACGAGCCTGCATTCAATTCACTGCAGGGATATCCGGCCTTACTTCGAGTCAGAGCATCTCGGTGTCCATTCCACTTGAGGCCACAAACTCAGGGGCCCTCTCACATACCTGTAGCTGAGGGAAGCCTCCTCTTGAGGTGCTTGTGGAAGGTGGTATTCCTCTTGAGTGGAAGCCAGGGACTAAGCTCTCATCTCGAGTTGATTTGGGGTCCACGGAGCCCTTTCATGTTGCTCCAGTGACCTCAGGATCCCTCTAGACTTGAGACAGTGATCTTGGGTTTTCTCTGGAGTGCCATCAAGGAAATCAAGGCTCCTTTCACGTTTGATGTGGAACACGGAATTGCTCTGCACGCAGTGCAGGGGAATCGGTCCTCATCTCGCGGCGAGGGGGAAGTCTCATGGTTTTTCTCGAGTTGCGGCCGGAACCTGTGGTATATTCTCGAGTTACGACGGGGAGGGCCCTTCCAGACACGTGTTTGTTCAGCGACGTCAGGACTCCTGCCTAGGTGCGAGGGACACCTCGGGATTCTCCTCGAGTCTTGGCATGGCAATTGGGACGCGTCTCCACGTGAGGCGGGAGACCCAGCGTCCCTTTCCACGTGCCACAGGGATCCTGGGACTCCTATCCATTTTCAAGAGGAGTCAGGCATCGTCTCCTTTGGAAGCATTTTCTCCGTGGACCTCTCAAGTTTTCAAAGGATGTGAGGCCTCCGCTCCCGAAGAGGCGGAGAATTAGGTCTTTCTCTGTGGTCTCCACAGGGGATTCAGACATCCCTTCGTCTTTGGAGATGCAAGACGAGCCTGCATTCAATTCACTGCAGGGATATTAGGCCTTACTTCGAGTCAGAGCATCTCGGTGTCCATTCCACTTGAGGCCACACACTCAGGGTCCCTCTCACATACCTGTAGCTGAGAGAAGCCTCCTCTTGAGGTGCTTGTGGAAAGTTGGTATTCCTCTTGACTCGAAGCCAGGGAATAAGCTCTCATCTCGAGTTGATTTGGGGTCCATGGAGCCCTTTATTCTTGCTCCAGTAACCTCAAGATCCCTCTAGATTTGAGACAGTGATCTTCTGTTTTCTATGCGATGCCATGAAGGAAATCAAGGCTCCTTTCACGTTTGATGTGGAACACGGAATTGCTCTGCACGCAGTGCAGGGGTATCGGGCCTCATCTCGCGTCGAGGGGTAAGTCTCATGGTTTTTCTCGAGTTGCGGATGGAACCTGGCGTATATTCTCGAGTTACAACGGGGAGGACCCTTCCAGACACGTGTTTGTTTAGCGACGTCAGGACTCCTGCCTAGGTGCGAGGGACACCTCGGGATTCTCCTCGAGTCTTGGCATGGCAATTGGGACGAGTCTCGACGTGAGGCGGGAGACCCAGGGTCCCTTTCCACGTGCCACAGGGATCCTGGGACTCCTATCCATTTTCAAGAGGAGTCAGGCATCGTCTCCTTTTTAAGCATTCATCTCCGTGCACCTCTCGAGTTTTCAAAGAATGTGAGGCCTCCGTTCGCGTTGAGGCGGAGGACTAGGTCTTTCTCTGTGGTCTCCACAGGGGATTCAGACATCCCTTCGTCTTGGGAGATGCAACACGATCCTGCATTCAAATCACTGCAGGGATATCCGGCCTTACTTCGAGTCAGAGCATCTCGGTGTCCATTCCACTTGAGGCCACAATCTCAGGGTCCCTCAAATATACATGTAGCTGAGAGAAGCCTCCTCTTGAGGTGCTTGTGGAAAGTTGGTATTCCTCTTGAGTCGAAGCCAGGGAGTAAGCTCTCATCTCGAGTTGATTTGAGGTCCACCCAGACCTTTGGTGTTGCTCCAGTGATCTCAGGATCCCTCTAGACTTGAGACAGTGATCTTGGGTTTTCTCTGAAGTGCCACCAAGGAAATCAAGGCTCCTTTCACGTTTGATGTGGAACACGGAATTGCTCTGCACGCAGTGCAGGGGAATCGGGCCTCATCTCGCGGCGAATGGGAAGTCTCATGGTTTTTCTCGAGTTGCGGCCGGAACCTGGGGTATATTCTCGAGTTACGACGGGGAGGGCCCTTCCAGACACGTGTTTGTTCAGCGACGTCAGGACTCCTGCCTAGGTGCGAGGGACACCTCGGGATTCTCCTCGAGTCTTGGCATGGCAATTGGGACGCAACTCCACGTGAGGCGGAAGACCCAGTGTTCCTTTCCACGTACCACAGGGATCCTGGGACTCCTATCCATTTTCAAGAGGAGTCAGGCATCGTCTCCTTTGGAAGCATTGATCTCCGCGGACCTCTCGAGTTTTCAAAGGATGTGAGGCCTCCGCTCGCGATGAGGCGGAGGACTAGGTCTTTCTCTGTGGTCTCCACAGGGGATTCAGACATCCCTTCGTCTTGGGAGATGCAAGACGAGCCTGCATTCAATTCACTGCAGGGATATCCGGCCTACTTCGAGTCAGAGCATCTCGGTGTCCATTCCACTTGAGGCCACAAACTCAGGGTCCCTCTCACATACCTGTAGCTGAGAGAAGCCTCCTCTTGAGGTGCTTGTGGAAAGTTGGTATTCCTCTTGAGTCGAAGCCAGGGACTAAGCTCTCATCTCGAGTTGATTTGGGGTCCACAGAGCCCTTTCGTGTTGCTCCAGTGACCTCAGGATCCCTCTAGACTTGAGACAGTGATCTTGGGTTTTCTCTGGAGTGCCATCAAGGAAATCAAGGCTCCTTTCACGTTTGATGTGGAACACTGAATTGCTCTGCACGCAGTGCAGGGGAATCGGGCCTCATCTCGCGGCGAGCGGGAAGTCTCATGGTTTTTCTCGAGTTGCGGCCGGAACCTGGGGTATATTCTCGAGTTACTACGGCGAGGGCCCTTCCAGACACGTGTTTCTTCAGCGACATCAGGACTCGGGCCTAGGTGCGAGGGACACCTCGGGATTCTACTCGAATCTTGGCATGGCAATTGGGACGCGTCTCCACGTGAGGCGGGAGACCCAGGGTCCCTTTCCACGTGCCCCAGGGATCCTGGGACTCCTATCCATTCTCAAGAGGAGTCAGGAATCGTCTCCTTTGGAAGCATTTATCTCTGTGGACCGCTAGAGTTTTCAAAGGATGTGAGGCCTCCGGTCGCCATGAGGCGGAGAACTAGGTCATTCTCTATGGTCTCCACAGGGGATTCAGACATCCCTTTATCTTGGGAGATGCAAGACGAGCCTGCATTCAATTCACTGCAGGGATATCCGGCCTTACTTCGAGTCAGAGCCTCTCGGTGTCCATTCCACTTGAGACCGCAAACTCAGGGTCCCTCTCACATACCTGTAGCTGAGAGAAGCCTCCTCTTGAGGTGCTTGTGGAAAGTTGGTATTCCTCTTGACTCGAAGCCAGGGAATAAGCTCTCATCTCGAGTTGATTTGGGGTCCACAGAGCCCTTTCGTGTTGGTACAGTGACCTCAGGATCCCTCTAGACTTGAGACAGTGATCTTGGGTTTTCTCTGGAGTGCCATCAAGGAAATCAAGGCTCCTTTCACGTTTGATGTGGAACACGGAATTGCTCTGCACGCAGTGCAGGGGAATCGGGCCTCATCTAGTGGCAAGGGGGATGTCTCATGGTTTTTCTCAAGTTGCGGCCGGAACCTGGGGTATATTCTCGAGTTACGACGGGGAGGGCCCTTCCAGACATGTGTTTGTTCAGCGACGTCAAGACTCCTGCCTAGGTGCGAGGAACACCTCGGGATTCTCCTCGAGTCTTGGCATGGCAATTGGGACGCGTCTCCACGTGAGGCGGGAGACCCAGGGTCCCTTTCCACGTGCCACAGGGATCCTGGGACTCCTATCAATTTTCAAGAAGAGTCAGGCATTGTCTCCTTTGGAAGCATTGATCTCCGCGGACCTCTTGAGTTTTCAAAGGATGTGAGGCCTCCGGTCGCGTTGAGGCGGAGGACTAGGTCTTTCTCTGTGGTCTCCACATGGGATTCAGACAACCCTTCGTCTTGGGAGATACAAGACGAGCCTGCATTCAATTCACTGCAGGGATATCCGGCCTTACTTCGAGTCAGAGCATCTCGGTGTCCATTCCACTTGAGGCCACACATTCAGGGTCCCTCTCACATACCTGTAGCTGAGAGAAGCCTCCTCTTGAGGTGCTTGTGGAAAGTTGGTATTCCTCTTGAGTCGAAGCCAGGGAGTAAGCTCTCATCTCGAGTTGATTTGAGGTCCACCCAGACCTTTGGTGTTGCTCCAGTGATCTCAGGATCCCTCTAGACTTGAGACAGTGATCTTGGGTTTTCTCTGAAGTGCCACCAAGGAAATCAAGGCTCCTTTCACGTTTGATGTGGAACACTGAATTGCTCTGCACGCAGTGCAGGGGAATCGGGCCTCATCTCGCGGCGAGGGGGAAGTCTCATGGTTTTTCTCGAGTTGCGGCCGGAACCTGGGGTATATTCTCGAGTTACGACGGGGAGGGCCCTTCCAGACACGTGTTTGTTCAGCGACGTCAGGACTCCTGCCTAGGTGCGAGGGACACCTCGGGATTCTCCTCGAGTCTTGGCATGGCAATTGGGACGCAACTCCACGTGAGGCGGAAGACCCAGTGTTCCTTTCCACGTACCACAGGGATCCTGGGACTCCTATCCATTTTCAAGAGGAGTCAGGCATCGTCTCCTTTGGAAGCATTGATCTCCGCGAACCTCTCGAGTTTTCAAAGGATATGAGGCCTCCGGTCGCGATGAGACGGAGAACTAGGTCTTTCTCTGTGGTCTCCACAGGGGATTCAGACATCCCTTCGTCTTGGGAGATGCAAGGCGAGCCTGCATTCAATTCACTGCAGGGATATCCAGCCTTACTTCGAGTCAGAGCATCTCCGTGTCCATTCCACTTGAGGCCACAAACTCATGGTCCCTCTCACATACTTGTAGCTGAGAGAAGCCTCCTCTTGAGGTGCTTGTGGAAAGTTGGTATGACTCTTGAGTCGAAGCCAGGGACTAAGCTCTCATCTCGAGTTGATTTGGGGTCCACGGAGCCCTTTCATGTTGCTCCAGTGACCTCAGGATCCCTCTAGAATTGAGACAGTGATCTTGGGTTTTCTCTGGAGTGCCATCAAGGAAATCAAGGCTCCTTTCACGTTTGATGTGGAACACGGAATTGCTCTGCACGCTGTGCAGGGGAATCGGGCCACATCTCGCGGCGACGGGGAAGTCTCATGGTTTTTCTCGAGTTGCGGCCGGAACCTGGGGTATATTCTCGAGTTACGACGGGGAGAACCCTTCCAGACACGTGTTTGTTCAGCGACGTCAGGACTCCTGCCTAGGTGCGAGGGAAACCTCGGGATTTTCCTCGAGTCTTGGCATGGCAATTGGGACGCGTCTCCACGTGAGGCGGGAGACCCAGGTTCCCTTTCCACGGGCCACAGGGATCCTGGGACTCCTATCTATTTTCAAGAGGCGCCAGGCATTGTCTCCTTTGGAAGCATTGATCTCCGCGGACCTCTCGAGATTTCAAAGGATGTCAGGCCTCCGGTCGCGTTGAGGCGGAGGACTAGGTCTTTCTCTGTGGTCTCCACAGGGGATTCAGACAACCCTTCGTCTTGGGAGATGGAAGACGAGCCTGCATTCAATTCACTGCAGGGATATCCGGCCTTACTTTGAGTCAGAGCATCTCGGTGTCCATTCCACTTGAGGCCACAAACTCAGGGTCCCTCTCACCTACCTGTAGCTGAGAGAAGCCTCCTCTTGAGGTGCTTGTGGAAAGTTGGTATTCCTCTTGAGTCGAAGCCAGGGACTAAGCTCTCATCTCGAGTTGATTTGGGGTCCACGGAGCCGTTTTGTGTTGCTACAGTGACCTCAGGATAGCTCTAGACTAGAGCCAGTGATCTTGGGTTTCCTCTGGAGTGCCATCAAGGAAATCAAGGCTCCTTTCAGGTTTGATGTGGAACACGGAATTGCTCTGCACGCAGTGCAGGGGAATCGGGCCTCATCTTGCGCCGAGGGGGAAGTCTCATGGTTATTCTCAAGTTGCGGCCGGAACCTGGGGTATATTCTCGAGTTACGACGAGGAGGGCCCTTCCAGACACGTGTTTGTTCAGCGACGTCAGGACTCGGGCCTAGGTGTGAGGGACACCTCGGGATTCTCCTCGAGTCTTGGCATGGCAATTGGGACGCGTCTCCACGTGAGGCGCGAGACCCAGGGTCCCTTTCCACGTGCCACAGGGATCCTGGGACTCCTATCCATTTTCAAGAGGAGTCAGGCATCGGCTCCTTTGGAAGCATTGATCTCCGCGGACCTCTCGAGTTTTCAAAGGATGTGAGGCCTCTGCTCGTGATGAAGCAGAGAACTAGGTCTTTCTCTGTGGTCTCCACAGGGGATTCAGACATCCCTTCGTCTTGGGAGATCCAAGACGAGCCTGCATTCAATTCACTGTTGGTATATCCGGCCTTACTTTGAGTCAGAGCATGTCAGTGTCCATTCCACTTGAGGCCACAAATTCAGGGTCCCTCTCAGATACCTGTAGCTGAGAGAAGCCTCCTCTTGAGGGGCTTGTGGAAAGTTGGTATTCCTCTTTAGTCGAAGCCAGGGACTAAGCTCTCATCTCGAGTTAATTTGTGGTCCACGGAGCCCTTTCTTGTTGCTACAGTGACCTCAGTATCCCTCTAGACTTGAGACAGTGATCTTGGGTTTTGTCTGGAGTGCCATCATGGAAATCAAGGCTCCATTCACGTTTGATGTGGAACACGGAATTGCTCTGCACGCAGTGCAGGGGAACCGGGACTCATATCCTGGTGAGGGGGAAGTCTCACGGTTTTTCTCGAGTTGTGGCCGGAACCTGGGGTATATTCTCGAGTTGCGACGGGGAGGGCCCTTCCAGACACGTTTATGTTCAGTGATGTCAGGACTCCTGCCTAGGTGCGAGGGACACCTCGGGATTCTCGTCGAGTCTTGGCATGGCAATTGGGACGCGTCTCCACGTGAGGCGGGAGACCCAGGGTCCCTTTCCACGTGCCACAGGGATCTTGGGACTCCTATCCATTTTCAAGAGTAGTCAGCCATCTTGTCTTTGGAAGCATTGATCTCCGCGGACCTCTCGAGTTTTCAAATGATATGAGGCCTCCGGTCGCGATGAGGCGGAGAACTAGGTCTTTCTCTGTGGTCTCCACAGGGGATGCAGACATCCCTTCGTCTTGGGAGATGCAAGATGAGCCTGCATTCAATTCACTGCAGGGATATCCGGCCTTACTTCGAGTCAGAGCATCTCGGTGTCCATTCCACTGAGGCCAAAAACTCAGGGTCCCTCTCACATACCTGTAGCTGAGAGAAGCCTCCTCTTGAGGTGCTTGTGGAAAGTTGGTATGCCTCTTGAGTCGAAGCCAGGGACTAAGCTCTCATCTCGAGTTGATTTGGGGTCCAGGAGCCGTTTCGTGTTGCTATAGTGACCTCAGGATCCCTCTAGACTTGAACCAGTGATCTTGGGTTTTCTCTGCAGTGCCATCAAGGAAATCAAGGCTCCTTTCACGTTTGATGTGGAACACGGTATTGCTCTGCACGCAATGCAGGGGAATCGGGCCTCATCTCGCTGCGAGGGGGAAGTCTCATGGTTTTTCTCGAGTTGCGGCCGGAACCTGGGGTATATTCGCGAGTTACGACGGGGAGGGCCCTTCCAGACACGTGTTTGTTCAGCGACGTCAGGACTCCTGCCAAGGTGCGAGGGACACCTCGGGATTCTTCTCGAGTCTTGGCATGGCAATTGGGACGCGTCTCCCCGTGAGGCGGGAGACCTAGGGTACCTTTCCACTTGCCATAGGGATCCTGGGACTCCTATCCATTTTCAAGAGGAGTCAGGCATCATCTCTTTTGGAAGCATTGATCTCCGCAGACCTCTCGAGTTTTCAAAGGATGTGAGGCCTCCGGTCGCGATGAGGCCGAGGACTAGGTCTTTCTCTGTCGTCTCCACAGGGGATTCAGACATCCCTTCGTCTTGGCAGATACAAGACGAGCCTGCATTCAATTCACTGCAGGGATATCCGGCCTTACTTCGAGTCAGAGCATCCCGGTGTCCATTCCACTTGAGGCCACAAACTCATGGTCCCTCTCACATACCTGTAGCTGAGAGAAGCCTCCTCTTGAGGTGCTTGTGGAAAGGTGGTGTTCCTCTTGAGTTGAAGCCAAGGACTAAGCTCTCATCTCGAGTTGACTTGGGGTCCACGGAGCCCTTTCGTGTTGCTCCAGTGACCTCAGGATCCCTCTAGACTTGAGCCAGTGATCTTGGGTTTTCTCTGGAGTGCCATCAAGGAAATCAAGGCTCCTTTCACGTTTGATGTGGAACACAGAATTGCTCTGCACGCAGTGCAGGGGATTCGGGCCTCATCTCTCGGCGAGGTGGAAGTCTCATGGTTTTTCTCAAGTTGCGGCCGGAACCTGGGGTATATTCTCGAGTTACGACGGGGAGGGCTCTTCCAGACACGTGTTTGTTCAACGACGTCAGGACTCCTGCCTAGGTGCGAGGGACACGTCGGGATTCTCCTCGAGTCTTGGCATGGCAATTGGGACGCGTCTCCACGTGAGGCGGGAGACCCAGGGTCCCTTACCACGTGCCACAGAGATCTTGGGACTCCTATCCATTTTCAAGAGGAGTCAGGCATCGTCTCCTTTGGAAGCATTGAACTCCCCAACCTCTCGAGTTTTCAAAGGATGTGAGGTCTCCGGTCACGATGAGGCGGAGGACTAGGTCTTTCTCTGTGGTCTCCACAGGGGATTCAGACATCCCTTCGTCTTGGGAGACGAAAGACGAGCCTGCATTCAATTCACTGCAGGGATATCCGGCCTTACTTCGAGTCAGAGCATCTCGGTGTCCATTCGACTTGAGGCCGCAAACTCAGGGTCCCTCTCACATACCTGTAGCTGAGAGAAGCCTCCTCTTGAGGTGCTTGTGGAAAGTTGGTATTCCTCTTGAGTCGAAGCCAGGGACTAAGCTCTCATCTCGAGTTGATTTGGGGTCCACGGAGCCCTTTCATCTTGCTCCAGTGACCTCAGGATCCCTCTAGACTTGAGACAGTGATCTTGGGTTTTCTCTGGAGTGCCATCAAGGAAATCAAGGCTCCTTTCACGTTTGATGTGGAACACGGAATTGCTCAGCATGCAGTGCAGGGGAATTGGGCCTCATCTCGCGGCGAGGGGGAAGTCTCATATTTTTTCTCGAGTTGCGGCCGGAACCTGGGGTATATTCTCGAGTTAGGACGGGGAGGGCCCTTCCAGACACGTGTTTGTTCATCGACGTCAGGACTCCTGCCTAGGTGCGAGGGACACCTCGGGATTCTCCTCGAGTCTTGGCATGGCAATTGGGACGAGTCTCCACGTGAGGCGGGAGACCCAGGGTCCCTTTCCACGTGCCACAGGGATCCTGGGGCTCCTATCCATTTTCAAGAGGAGTCAGGCATTGTCTCCTTTGGAAGCACTGATCTCCGCGGACCTCTCGAGTTTTCAAAGGATGTGAGGCCTCCGGTCGCGATGAAGCGGAGGACTAGATCTTTCTCTGTGGTCTCCACAGGGGATTCAGACATCCCTTCGTCTTGGGAGATGCAAGACGAGCCTGGATTCAATTCACTGCAGGGATATCCGGCCTTACTTCTAGTCAGAGCATCTCGCTGTCCATTCCACTTGAGGCCACAAACTCAGGGTCCCTCTCACATACCTGTAGCTGAGAGAAGCCTCCTCTTGAGGTGCTTGTGGAAAGTTGGTATTCCTCTTGAGTCGAAGCCAGGGGCTAAGCTCTCATCTCGAGTTGATTTGGGGTCCACGGAGCCCTTTCGTGTTGCTCCAGTGACCTCAGGATCCCTCTAGACTTGAGACAGTGATCTTGGGTTTTGTCTGGAGTGCCATCAAGGAAATCAAGGCTCCTTTCACGTTTGATGTGGAACACGGAATTGCTCTGCACGCAGTGCAGGGGAATCGGGCCTCATCTCGCGGCGAGGGGGAAGTCTCATGGTTTTTCTCGAGTTGCGGCTGGAACCTGGGGTATATTCTCGAGTTACGACGGGGAGGGCCCTTCCAGACACGTGTTTGTTCAGCGACGTCAGGAGTCCTGCCTAGGTGCGAGGGACACCTCGGGATTCTCCTCGAGTCTTGGCATGGCAATTGGGACGCGTCTCCACGTGAGGCGTGAGACGCAGGGTCCCTTTCCACGTGCCACAGGGATCCTGGGACTCCCATCCATTTTCAAGAGGAGTCAGGCATCGTCTCCTTTGGAAGCATTGATCTCCGCATACCTTTCGAATTTTCAAAGGATGTGAGGCCTCCGGTCGCGATGAGGCGGAGGACCAGGTCTTTCTCTGTGGTCTCCACAGCGGATTCAGACATCCCTTCGTCTTGGGAGATGCAAGACGAGCCTGCATTCAATTCACAGCAGGGATATCCGGCCTTACTTCGAGTCAGAGCATCACAGTGTCCATTGCACTTGAGGCCACAAACTCAGGGTTTCTCTCACATACCTGTATCTCAGAGAAGTCTCCTCTTGAGGTGCTTGTGGAAAGTTGGTATTCCTCTAGAGTAGAAGCCAGGGACGAAGCTCTCATCTCGAGTTGATTTGGGGTCCACAGAGCCCTTTCGTGTTGCTACAGTGACCTCAGGATCCCTCTAGACTTGAGACAGTGATCTTGGGTTTTCTTTGGTGTGCCATCAAGGAAATCAAGTCTAGTTTAACGTCTGATGTGGAACACGGAATTGCTCTGCACGCAGTGCAGGGGAATCGGGCCTCATCTCGCGGCGAGGGGGAAGTCTCATGGTTTTTCTCGAGAAGCGGCTGGAACCTGGGGAATATTCTCGAGTTACGACGGGGAGGGCCCTTCCAGACACGTGTTTGTTCAGCGACGTCAGGACTCCTGCCTAGGTGCGAGGGACACCTCGGTATTCTCCTCGAGTCTTGGCATGGCAATTGGGACGCGTCTCCACGTGAGGCGGGAGACCCAGGGTCCCTTTCCACGTGCCACAGGGATCCTGGGATTCCTATCCATTTTCAAGAGGAGTCAGGCATCGTCTCCTTTGGAAGCTTTTTTCTGCGTGGACCTCTCGAATTTTCAAAGGATGTGAGGCATCCGGTCGCGATGAGGCCGAGAACTAGGTCTTTCTCTGTGGTCTCCACAGGGGATTCAGACATCCCTTCGTCTTGGGAGATGCAAGCCGAGCCTGCATTCAATTCACTGCAGGGATATCCGGCCTTACTTCGAGTCAGAGCATCTCGGTGTCCATTCCACTTGAGGCCACAAACTCAGGGTCCCTCTCACATACCTGTAGCTGAGAGAAGCCTCCTCTTGAGGTGCTTGTGGAAAGTTGGTATTCCTCTTGAGTCGAAGCCAGGGGCTAAGCTCTCATCTCGAGTTGATTTGGGGTCCACGGAGCCCTTTCGTGTTGCTCCAGTGACCTCAGGATCCCTCTAGACTTGAGACAGTGATCTTGGGTTTTGTCTGGAGTGCCATCAAGGAAATCAAGCCTCATTTCGAGTTTGATATGGGATACGGAATTGGTCTGAACACAGTGCAGTGAAAAAGGGCCTCATCTCGCGGCGAGGGGGAAGTCTCATATTTTTTCTGGAGTTGCGGCCGGAACCTGGGGTATATTCTCGAGTTACGACGGGGAGGGCCCTTCCAGACACGTGTTTATTCAGCGACGTCAGGACTCGTGTCTAGGTGCGAGGGAACCTCTGGATTCTCCTCGAGTCTTGGCATGGCATTTGGGACGCGTCTCCACGTGAGGCGGGGACCCAGGGTCCCTTTCCACGTGCGAGAGGGATCCTGGGACTCCTATCCATTTTCAAGAGGAGTCAGGCATCGTCTCCTTTGGAAGCATTGATCTCCGCAGACCTCTCGAATTTTCAAAGGATGTGAGGCCTCTGGTCGCGATGAGGCGGAGGACTAGGTCTTCCTCTTTTGTCTACACAGGGGATTCAGACATCCCTTCATCTTGGGAGATGCAAGACGAGCCTGCATTCAATTCACTGCAGGGATATCTGGCCTTACTTCAAGTCAGAGCATCTCGGTGTCCATTCCACTTGAGGCCACAAACTCATGGTCCCTCTCACATACCTGTAGCTGAGAGAAGCCTCCTCTTAAGGTGCTTGTGGAAAGTTGGTATTCCTCTTGAGTCGAAGCCAGGGACTAAGCTCTCATCTCGAGTTGATTTGGGGTCCACGGAGCCCTTTCGTGTTGCTCCAATGACCTCAGGATCCCTCTAGACTTGAGACAGTGATCTTGGGTTTTCTCTGGAGTGCCATCAAGGAAATCAAGGCTCCTTTCACGTTTGATGTGGAACACAGAATTGCTCTGCACGCAGTGCAGGGGATTCGGGCCTCATCTCTCGGCGAGGTGGAAGTCTCATGGTTTTTCTCAAGTTGCGGCCGGAACCTGGGGTATATTCTCGAGTTACGACGGGGAGGGCTCTTCCAGACACGTGTTTGTTCAACGACGTCAGGACTCCTGCCTAGGTGCGAGGGACACGTCGGGATTCTCCTCGAGTCTTGGCATGGCAATTGGGACGCGTCTCCACGTGAGGCGGGAGACCCAGGGTCCCTTACCACGTGCCACAGAGATCTTGGGACTCCTATCCATTTTCAAGAGGAGTCAGGCATCGTCTCCTTTGGAAGCATTGAACTCCCCAACCTCTCGAGTTTTCAAAGGATGTGAGGTCTCCGGTCACGATGAGGCGGAGGACTAGGTCTTTCTCTGTGGTCTCCACAGGGGATTCAGACATCCCTTCGTCTTGGGAGACGAAAGACGAGCCTGCATTCAATTCACTGCAGGGATATCCGGCCTTACTTCGAGTCAGAGCATCTCGGTGTCCATTCGACTTGAGGCCGCAAACTCAGGGTCCCTCTCACATACCTGTAGCTGAGAGAAGCCTCCTCTTGAGGTGCTTGTGGAAAGTTGGTATTCCTCTTGAGTCGAAGCCAGGGACTAAGCTCTCATCTCGAGTTGATTTGGGGTCCACGGAGCCCTTTCATCTTGCTCCAGTGACCTCAGGATCCCTCTAGACTTGAGACAGTGATCTTGGGTTTTCTCTGGAGTGCCATCAAGGAAATCAAGGCTCCTTTCACGTTTGATGTGGAACACGGAATTGCTCAGCATGCAGTGCAGGGGAATTGGGCCTCATCTCGCGGCGAGGGGGAAGTCTCATATTTTTTCTCGAGTTGCGGCCGGAACCTGGGGAATATTCTCGAGTTACGACGGGGATGGCCCTTCCAGACACGTGTTTGTTCAGCGACGTCAGGACTCCTGCCTAGGTGCGAGAGACACCTCGGGATTCTCCTCGAGTCTTGGCATGGCAATTGGGACGCGTCTCCACGTGAGGCGGGGGAACTTGTGTCCCTTTCCACGTGCCACAGGGATCCTGGGACTCCTATCCATTTTCAAGAGGAGTCAGGCATCGTCTCCTTTGTAAGCATTGATCTTCGCGGACCTCTCGAGTTTTCAAAGGAAGTGAGGCCTCAGGTCGCAATGAGGCGGAGAACTCGGTCTTTCTCTGTGGTCTCCACAGGGGATTCAGACATCCCTTCGTCTTGGGAGATGCAAGACGAGCGTGCATTTAATTCACTGCAGGGATATCCGGCCTTACTTCGAGTCAGAGCATCTCGGTGCCCATTCCACTTGAGGCCACAAACTCAGGGTCCCTCTCACATACCTGTAGCTGAGAGAAGCCTACTCTTCAGGTGCTTGTGGAAAGCTGGTATTCCTCTTGAGTCGAAGCCAGGTACTAACCTCGCATCTCGAGTTGATTTGGGGTCCACGGAGCCCTTTCGTGTTGCTCCAGTGACCTCAGGATCCCTCTAGACTTGAGACAGTGATCTTGGGTTTTCTCTGGAGTGCCATCAAGGAAATCAAGTCTCGTTTCATGTTTGATGTGGAAAACGGAATTGCTCTGCATGTAGTGTAGGGGAATCGGGCCTCATCTCGCGGCGAGGGGGAAGTCTCATGGTTCTTCTCGAGTTGCGGCCGGAAGCTTGGGTATAGTCTAGAGTTACAATGGGAAAGGCCCTTCCATACACGTGTTTGTTCAGCGACGTCAAGACACCTGCCTTGGTGCGAGGGACAACTCGGGATTCTCCTCGAGTGTTGGCATGGCAATTGGGACGCGTCTCCACGTAAGGCGGGAGACCCAGGTTCCCTTTCCACGTGCCACAGGGATCCTGGGACTCCTATCCATTTTCAAGAGGAGTCAGGCATCGTCTCCTTTGGAAGCATTGATCTCCGCGGACCTCTCGAGTTTTCAAAGGATGTGAGGCCTCCGGTCGTGATGAGGCGGAGGACTAGCTCTTTCTCTGTGGTCACCACAGGTGATTCAGACACCCCTTCGTCTTGGGAGATGCAAGACGAGCCTGCATTCAATTCACTGCAGGGATATCCGGCCTTACTTCAAGTCAGAGCATCTCGTGTCCATTCCACTTGAGGCCACAAACTCAGGGTCCCTCTCACATACCTGTAGCTGAGAGAAGCTTCCTCTTGAGGTGCTTGTGGAAACTTGGTATTCCTCTTGAGTCGAAGCCAGGGACTAAGCGCTCATCTCGAGTTGATTTGGGGTCCACGGAGCCCTTTCGTGTTGCTCCAGTGACCTCAGGATCCCTCTAGACTTGAGACAGTGATCTTGGGTTTTCTCTGGAGTGGCCTCAAGGAAATCTAGGCTCCTTTCTCGTTTGATGTGGAACACGGAATTGCTCTGCATGCAGTGCAGTTGAATCGGGCCTCATCTCGTGGCGAGGGGGAAGTCTCATGGTTTTTCTCGAGTTGCGGCCGGAACCTGGGGTATATTCGCGATTTACGACGGGGAGGGCCCTTCCAGACACGTGTTTGTTCAGCGACGTCAGGACTCCTGCCTAGGTGCGAGGGACAACTCGGGATTCTCCTCGAGTCTTGGAATGGCATTTGGGTCGCGTCTCCACATGAGGCGGGAGATCCAGGGTCCCTTTGCACTTGCCACAGGGATCCGGTGAATCCTATCCATTTTCAAGAGGAGTCAGGCATCGTCTCCTTTGGAAGCATTGATCTCCGCGGACCTCTCGAGTTTTCAAAGGATGTGAGGCCTCCGGTCGCGATGAGGAGGAGAACTAGGTCTTTCTCTGTGGTCTCCACTGGGGATTCAGACAACCCTTCGTCTTTGGAGATGCAAGACAAGCCTGCATTCAATTCACTGCAGGGATATCCGGCCTTACTTCGAGTCAGAGCTTCTCGGTGTCCATTCCACTTGAGGCCACAAAATCAGGGTCCCTCTCACATTCCTGTAGCTGAGACAAGCCTCCTCTTGAGGTGCTTGTGGAAAGTTGGTATTCCTCTTGAGTCGCAGCCAGGGACTGAGCTCTCATCTCGAGTTGATTTGGGGTCCACGGAGCCCTTTCGTGTTGCTACAGTGACCTTAGGATCCCTCTAGAGATGAGACAGTGATCTTGGGTTTTCTCTGGAGTGCCATCAAGGAAATCAAGGCTCCTTTCACGTTTGCTGTGGAACACGGAATTGCTCTGCACGCAGTGCAGGGGAATCGGGCCTCATCTCGCGGCGAGGGGGAAGTCTCATGGTTTTTCTCGAGTTGCGACCGGAACCTGGGGTATATTCTCAAGTTACGACGGGGCGGGCCCTTCCAGACACGTGTTTGTTCAGCGACGTCAGCACTCCTGCCTAGGTGCGAGGGACACCTCGGGATTCTCCTCGAGTCTTCGCATGGCAATTGGGACGCGACTCCACGTGAGGCGGGAGACCCAGTGTCCCTTTCCACGTGCCGCAGGGATCCTGGGACTCCTATCCATTTTCAAGAGGAGTCAGGCCTCGTCTCCTTTGGAAGCATTGATCTCCGCGGACCTCTCGAGTTTTCAAAGGATGTGAGGCCTCCGGTCGCGATGAGGCGGAGAACTAGGTCTTTCTCTGTGGTCTCCACAGGGGATTCAGACATCCCTTCGTCTTGGGAGATGCAAGGCGAGCCTGCTTTCAATTCACTGCAGGGATATCCGGCCTTACTTCGAGTCAGAGCATCTCGGTGTCCATTCCACTTGAGGCCACAAACTCAGGGTCCCTCTCTCATACCTATAGCTGAGAGAAGCCTCCTCTTGAGGTGCTTGTGGAAAGTTGGTATTCCTCTCGAGTCGAAGCCAGGGACTAAGCTCTCATCTCGAGTTGATTTGGGGTCCACCGAGCCCTTTCGTGTTGCTCCAGTGACCTCAGGATCCCTCTAGAATTGAGACAGTGATCTTGGGGTTTGTCTGGAATGCCATCAAGGAAATCAAGGCTCCTTTAACGTTTGATGTGGAACACGGAATTGCTCTGCATGCAGCGCAGGGAAATCGGGCCTCATCTCGCGGCGAGGGGGAAGTCGCATGGTGTTTCTCGAGTTGCGGCCGGAACCTGGGGTATATTCTCGAGTTACGACGGGGAGGACCTTTCCAGACACGTGTTTGTTCAGCGACGTCAGGACTCCTGCCTAGGTGCGAGGGACAACTCGGGATTCTCCTCGAGTCTTGGATTGCAATTGGGACGCGTCTCCACGTGAGGCGGGAGACCCAGGGTCCCTTTCCACGTGGCACAGATATCCTGGGACTCCTATCCATTTTCAAGAGGAGTCAGGCATCGTCTCCTTCGGAAGTATTGATCTCAACGGACCTCTCGAGTTTTCAAAGGATATGAGGCCTCCGGTCGCGAGGAGGCGGAGGACTAGGTCTTTCTCTGTGGTCTCCACAGGGGATTCCTACAACCCTTCGTCTTGGGAGATGCGGGACAAGCCTGCATTCAATTCACTGCAGGGCTATCCGGCCTTACTTCGAGTCAGAGTATCTCGGTGTCCATTCCACTTGAGGCCACAAACTCAGGGGCCCTCTGACATACCTGTAGCTGAGAGAAGCCTCCTCTTGAGGTGCTTGTGGAAAGTTGGTATTCCTCTTGAGTCGAAGCCAGGGACTAAGCTCTCATCTCGAGTTGATTTGGCGTCCACGGAGCCCTTTCTTGTTGCTCCAGTGACCTCAGGATCCCTCTAGACTTGAGACAGTGATCAGTTTTCTCTGGAGTGCCATCAAGGAAATCAAGGCTCCTTTCACGTTTGATGTGGAACACGGAATTGCTCTGCACACAGTGCAGGGGAATCGGGCCTCATCTCGTGGCGAGGGGGAAGTCTCATGGTTTTTCTCGAGTTGCGGCCGGAACCTGGGGTATATTCTCGAGTTACGACGGGGAGGGCAATTCCAGATATTTATTTGTTCAGAAACGTCAGGATTCCTGCCTAGGTGCGAGGGACACCTCGGGATTCTCCTCGAGTCTTGGCATGGCAATTGGGACGCGTCTCCACGTGAGGCGGGAGACCCAGTGTCCCTTTCAACGTGCCACAGGGATCCTGGGACTCCTATCCATTTTCAAGAGGAGTCAGGCATCGACTCCTTTGGAAGCACTGATCTCCGCGATCCTCTCGAGTTTTCAAAGGATGTGAGGCCTCCGGTCGCAATGAGGCGGAAAATTAGGTCTTTCTCTGTGGTCTCCACAGGGCATTCAGACATCCCTTGTCTTGGGAGATGCAAGACGAGCCTGCATTCAATTCACGGCAGGGATATCCGGCCTTACTTCGAGTCACAGCATCTCGGTGTCCATTCCACTTGAGGCCACAAACTCAGGGTGCCTCTGACATACCTGTAGCTGAGAGAAGCCTCCTCTTGAGGTGCTTTTGGAGAGTTGGTATTCCTCTTGAGTCGAAGCCAGGGACTAACCTCACATCTCGAGTTGATTTGGGTCTGCAGAACCCTTTCGTGTTGCTACAGTGACCTCAGGATCCCTCTAGACTTGAGTCTGTGATCTTGGGTTTTCTCTGGAGTGCCATCAAGGAAATCAAGGCTCTTTTCACGTTTGATCTGGGATACGGAATTGCTCTGCATGCAGTGTAGCGGAATCGGGACTCATCTCCTGGCGAGGGGGAAGTCGCATGGTTTTTCTCGAGTTGCGGCCGGAACCTGCGGTATATTCTCGAGTTACGACGGGGAGGGCCCTTCCAGACACGTGTTTGTTCAGCGACGTCAGGACTCCTGTCTAGGTGCGAGGGAAACCTCGGGATTCACCTCGAGTCTTGGCATGGCAATTGGGACGCGTCTCCACGTGAGGCGAGAGAAACAGGGTACCTTTCCACGTGCCACAGGGATCCTGGGACTCCTATCTATTTTCAAGAGGCGCCAGGCATTGTCTCCTTTGGAAGCATTGATCTCCGCGGACCTCTCGAGTTTTCAAAGGATGTCAGGCCTCCGGTCGCGTTGAGGCGGAGGACTAGGTCTTTCTCTGTGGTCTCCACAGGGGATTCAGACAACCCTTCGTCTTGGGAGATGGAAGACGAGCCTGCATTCAATTCACTGCAGGGATATCCGGCCTTACTACGAGTCAGAGCATCTCGGTGTCCATTCCACTTGAGGCCACAAACTCAGGGACCCTCTAACGTACCTGTAGCTGAGAGAAGCCTCCTCTTGAGGTGCTTGTGGAAAGTTGGTATTCCTCTTGAGTCGAAGCCAGGGACTAAGCTCTCATCTCGAGTTGATTTGGGGTCCACGGAGCCCTTTCGTGTTGCTCCAGTGACCTCAGGATCCCTCTAGACTAGAGCCAGTCATCTTGGGTTTCCTCTGGAGTGCCATCAAGGAAATCAAGGCTCCTTTCAGGTTTGATGTGGAACACGGAATTGCTCTGCACGCATTGCAGGGGAATCGGGCCTCATGTTGCGCCGAGGGGGAAGTCTCATGATTTTTCTCTAGTTGCGGCCGGAACCTGGGGTATATTCTCGAATTACGATGGGGAGGGCCCTTCCAGACACGTGATAGGTGCGAGGGACACCTCGGGATTCTCCTCGAGTCTTGGCATGGCAATTGGGACGTGTCTCCACGTGAGGCGGGAGACCCAGAGTCCCCGTCCATGTGGACAGGGATCCTAGGACTCCTAACCTTTTTCAAGAGGAATCAGGCATCGTCTCCTTTGGAAGCATTGATCTCCGCGGACCTCTCGAGTTTTCAAAGGATGTGAGGCCTCCGGTCACGATGAGGCGGAGAACTAGGTCTTTCTCTGTTGTCTCCACAGGGGATTCAGACATCCCTTCATCTTGGGAGATGCAAGACGAGCTTGCATTCAATTCACTGCAGGGATATCCGGCCTTACTTCGAGTCAGAGCATCTCGGTGTCCATTCCACTTGAGGCCACAAACTCAGGGTACCTCTCACATAAGTGTAGCTGAGAGAAGCCTCCTCTTGAGGTGCATGTGGAAAGTTGGTATTCCTCTTGAGTCGAAGCCAGGGACTAAGCTCTCATCTCGAGTTGATTTGGGGTCCCCGGAGCCTTTTCGTGTTGCTCCAGTGACCTCAGGATCCCTCTAGACTTGAGACAGTGATCTTGGGTTTTCTCTGGAGTGCCATCAAGGAAATCAAGGCTCCTTTCACGTTTGATGTGGAACACGGAATTGCTCTGCACGCAGTGCAGGGGAATTGGGACTCATCTCGCGGCGATGGGGAAGTCTCATGGTTTTTCTCGAGATGTGGCCGGAACCTGGGGTATATTCTCGAGTTACGACGGGGGTTTCCCTTCCAGACACGTGTTGGTTCAGCGACGTCAGACCAATGCCTAGGTGCGAGGGACACCTCGGTATTCTCACCGCGGCTTGGCATGGCAATTGGGACGCGTCTCCAGGTGAGGCGGGAGACCCAATGTCCCTTTCCACGTGCCACAGGGTCCTGGGAATCCTATCCATTTTCAACAGGAGTCAGGCATCGTTTCCTTTGGAAGCATTGATCTCCTCGGACCTTTCGAGTTTTCAAAGGATGTGAGGCCTCCAGTTGCGATGTGGCGAGAACTAGGTCTTTCTCTGTTGTCTCCACAGTTGATTCAGACATCCCTTCGTCTTGGGAGATGCAAGACAAGCCTGCATCCAATTCACTGCAGGGATATCTGTCCTTACTTCGAGTCAGAGCATCTCGGTGTCCATTCCACTTGAGGCCAGAAACACATGGTGCCTCTCACATACCTGTAGCTGAGAGAAGCCTCCTCTTGACGTGCTTGTTGAAAGTTGGTATTCCCCTTGAGTTGAAGCCAGGGACTATGCTCTCATCTCGAGTTGATTTGGGGTCCACGGAGCCCTTTCGTGTTGCTCCATTGACCTCAGGATCCCTCTATACTTGAGACAGTGACCTTGGGTTTTCTCTGGAGTGCCATCAATGAAATCAAGGCTCCTTTCACGTGTGATGTGGAACACGGAATTGCTCTGCACGCAGTGCAGGGGAATCGGGCCTCATGTTGTGGCGAGGGGAAGTCTCATGGTTTTTCTCGAGATGCGGCCGGACCCTGCGGTATATTCTCGAGTTACGACGGCGAGGGCCCTTCCAGACACGTGTTTGTTCAGCGACGTCAGGACTCCTGCCTAGGTGCGAGGGACACCTCGGGATTCTCCTCGAGTCTTGGCATGGCAATTGGGACGCGTCTCCTCGTGAGGCGGGAGACCCAGCGTCCCTTTCCACGTGCCACAGGGATCCTGGGACTCCTATCCATTTTCAAGAGGAGTCAGGCATTGTCTCCTTTGGAAGCATTGATATCCGCGGACCTCTCGAATTTTCAAAGGATGTGAGGCCTCCGGTCGCGAAGATGCGGAGAACTAGTTCTTTCCCTGTGGTCTCCAGAAGGGATTCAGAGATCCCTTCGTCTTGGGAGATGAAAGGCAAGCCTGCTTTCAATTCACTGCAGGGATATGCGGCCTTACTTCGAGTCAGAGCATCACGGTGTCCATTCCACTTGAGGCCACAAACTCCGGGTCCCTCTCACATACCTGTAGCTGAGAGAAGCCTCCTCTTGAGGTGCTTGTGGAAAGTTGGTATTCCTCTTGAGTCGAAGCCAGGGACTAAGCTCTCATCTCGAGTTGATTTGGGCTCCACGGAGCCCTTTCGTGTTGATACAGTGACCTCAGGATCCCTCTAGACTTGAGACAGTGATCTTGGGTTTTCTCTGGAGTGCCATCAAGGAAATCAAGGCTCCTTTCACGTTTGATGTGGAACACGGAATTGCTCTGCACGCAGTGCAGGGGAATCGGGCCTCATCTCACGGCGAGGGGGAAGTCTCATGGTTTTTCTCGAGTTGTGGCCGGAACCTGGGGTATATTCTCGAGTTAGGACGGGGGTTTCCCTTCCAGACACGTGTTTGTTCAGCGACGTCAGACCCATGCCTAGGTTCGATGGACACCTCGGTATTCTCCCCGCGGCTTGCCATGGCAATTGGGACGCGTCTCCAGGTGAGGCGGGAGACCCAGTGTCCCTTTCCACGTGCCACAGGGTCCTGGGAATCCTATCCATTTTCAAGAGGAGTCAGGCATCGTTTCCTTTGGAAGCATTGATCTCCTCGGACCTCTCGAGTTTTCAAAGGATGTGAGGCCTCCAGTCGCGATGTGGCGAGAACTAGGTCTTTCTCTGTTGTCTCCACAGTTGATTCAGACATCCCTTCGTCTTGGGAGATGCAAGACCAGCCTGCATCCAATTCACTGCAGCGATATCTGTCCTTACTTCGAGTCAGAGCATCTCGGTGTCCATTCCACTTGAGGCCAGAAACACATGGTGCCTCTCACATACATGTAGCTGAGAGAAGCCTCCTCTTGACGTGCTTGTTGAAAGTTGGTATTCCCCTTGAGTTGAAGCCAGGGACTAAGCTCTCATCTCGAGTTGATTTGGGGTCCACGGAGCCCTTTCGTGTTGCTCCATTGACCTCAGGATCCCTCTATACTTGAGACAGTGACCTTGGCTTTTCTCTGGAGTGCCATCAAGGAAATCAAGGCTCCTTTCACGTTTGATGTGGAACACGGAATTGCTCTGCACGCAGTGCAGGGGAATCGGGCCTCATGTTGTGGCGAGGGGAAGTCTCATGGTTTTTCTCGAGATGCGGCCGGAACCTGCGGTATATTCTCGAGTTACGACGGCGAGGGCCCTTCCAGACACGTGTTTGTTCAGCGACGTCAGGACTCATGCCTAGGTGCAAGGGACACCTCGGGATTCTCCTCGAGTCTTGGCATGGCAATTGGGACGCGTCTCCAAGTGAGGCAGGAGACCCAGGGTCCTTTCCACGTGCCACAGGGATCCTGGGACTCCTATCCATTTTCAAGAGGAGTCAGGCATCGTCTCCTTTGGAAGCATTGATCTCCGCAGACCTCTCGAGTTTTCAAAGGATGTGAGGCCTCCGCTCGCGATGAGGCGGAGAACTAGGTCTTTCTCTGTGATCTACACAGGGGATTCAGACATCCCTTCGTCTTGGGAGATGCAAGACAAGCCTGCATTCAATTCACTGCAGGGATATCCGGCCTTACTTCGAGTCAGAGAATCTATGTGTCCATTCCACTTGAGGCCACAAACTCAGGGTCCCTCTCACATACCTGTAGCTGAGAGAAGCCTCCTCTTGAGGTGCTTGTGGAAAGTTGGTATTCCTCTTGAGTCCAAGCCAGGGACTAAGCTCTCATCTCGATTTGATTTGGGGTCCACGGAGCCCTTTCGTATTGCTCCAGTTACCACAGAATCCCTCTAGAATTGAGACAGTGATCTTGGGTTTTCTCTGGAGTGCCATCAAGGAAATCAAGGCTCCGTTCACATTTGATGTGGAACACGGAATTGCTCTGCACGCAGTGCACGGAATCGGGCCTCATCTCGGGGCGAGGGGGAAGTCTCATGGTTTTACTCGAGTTGCCGCCGGACCCTGGGGTATATTCTCGAGTTACGACTGGGAGGGCCCTTCCAGACACGTGTTTGTTCAGCAACGTCAGGACTCCTGCCTAGGTGCGAGGGACACCTCGGAATTCTCCTCGAGTCTTGGCATGGCAATTGGGACGCGACTCCACGTGAGGCGGAAGACCCAGGGTCCCTTTCCACGTGCCACAGGGATCCTGGGACTACTATCCATTTTCAAGAGGAGTCAGGCATCGTCTCCTTTGGAAGCATTGATCTCCGCGGACCTCTAGAATTTTCAAAGTATGTGAGGCCTCCGGTCGCGATGAGGCGGAGAACTAGGTCTTTCTCTGTGGTCTCCACAGGGGATTCAGACATCCCTTCGTCTTGGGAGATGCAAGACGAGCCTGCATTCAATTCACTGCAGGGATATCCGGCCTTACTTCCAGTCAGAGCATCTCGGTGTCCAGTCCACTTGAGGCCACAAACTCAGGGTCCCTCTCACATACCTGTAGCTGAGAGAAGCCTCCTCTTGAGGTGCTTGTGGAAAATTGGTAATCCTCTTGAGTCGAAGCCAGACACTAAGCTCTCATCTCGAGTTGATTTGGGGTCCACGGAGCCCTTTCGTGTTGCTCCAGTGACCTCAGGATCCCTCTAGAATTGAGACAGTGATCTTGGGTTCTCTCCGGAGTGCCATCAAGGAAATCAAGGCTCCTTTCACGTTTGATGTGGAATACGGAATTACTCTGCACGCAGTGCAGGGTAATCGGGCCTCATCTCGCGGCGAGGGGGAAGTCTCATTGTTTTTCTCGAGTTGCGGACCGAACCTGGGGTATATTCTCGAGTTACCACGGTGAGGGCCCTTCCAGACACGTGTTTGTTCAGCGACGTCAGGACTCCTGCCTATGTGCAAGGGACACCTCGGTCTTCTCCTCGAGTCTTGGCATGGCAATTGGGACCCGTCTCCACGTGAGGCGGGAGACCCAGCGTCCCTTTCCACTTGCCACAGGCCTCCTGGGACTCCTATCCATTTTCAAGAGAAGTCAGGCATCGTCTCCTTTGGAAGCATTGATATCTGCGGACCTCTCGAGTTTTCAAAGGATGTGAGGCCTCCGGTCGCGATGAGGAGGAGAACTAGGTCTTTCTCTGTGGTCTCCACAGGTGATTCAGACATCCCTTCGTCTTGGGAGATGCAAGACGAGCCTGCTTTCAATTCACTGCAGGGATATCCGGCCTTACTTCGAGTCAGAGCATCTCGGTGTCCATTCCACTTGAGGCCACAAACTCAGGGTCCCTCTCTCATAACTGTAGCTGAGAGAAGCCCCCTCTTGTGGTGCTTGTGAAAAGTTGGTATTCCTCTTGAGTCGAAGCCAGGGACTAAGCTCTCATCTCGAGTTGATTTGGGGTCCACGGAGCCCATTCGTGTTGCTACAGTGACCTCAGGATCCCTCTAGACTTGAGAGAGTGATCTTGGGTTTCCTCTGGAGTGCCATCAAGGAAATCAAGGCTTCTTTCATGTTTGATGTGGAACACGGAATTGCTCTGCACACAGTGCAGGGGAATCGGGCCTCATCTCGCGGCGAGGGGGAAGTCTCATGGTTTTTCTCGAGTTGCGGCTGGAACCTGGGGTATATTCTCGAGTTATGACGGGGAGGGCCCTTCCAGACACATGTTTGTTCAGAGACGTCAGGACTCCTGCCTAGGTGCGAGGGACAGCTCGGGATTCTCCTCGAGTCTTGGCATGGCAATTGGGACGCGGCTCCACGTGAGGCAGGAGACCCAGGATCCCTTTCCACGTGCCACAGGGATCCTGGGACTCCTATCCATTTTCAAGAGGAGTCAGGCATCGTCTCCTTTGGAAGCATTGATCTCCGCGGACCTCTAGACTTTTCAAAGGATGTGAGTATTCCGGTCGCAATGTGGCGAGAACTCGGTCTTTCTCTGTGGTCTCCACAGGGGATTCAGACATCCCTTCGTCTTCGGAGATGCAAGACGAGCCTGCATTCAATTCACTGCAGGGATATCCGGCCTTACTTCGAGTCAGAGCATCTCGGTGTCCATTCCACTTGAGGCCACAAATTCAGGGTCCCTCTAACATACCTGTAGCTGAGAGAAGCTTCCTCTTGAGGTGCTTGTGTTAAGTTGGTATTCCTCTTGAGTCGAATCCATGGTCTAAGGTCTCATCTCGAGGTGATTTGGGGTCCACGGAGCCCTTTCGTGTTGCTACAGTGACCTCAGGATCCCTCTAGACTTGAGACAGTGATCTTGGGTTTTCTCTGGAGTGCCATCAAGGAAATCAAGGATCCTTTCACGTTTGATGTGGAACACGGAATTGTCCCGCACGCAGTGCAGGGGAATCGGGCCTCATCTCGCGGCGAGGGGGAAGTCTCATTGTTTTTCTCGAGTTGCGGCCGGAACCTGTGGTATATTCTCGAGTTACAACGGGGAGGGCCCTTCCAGACACGTGTTTATTCAGCAACGTCAGGACTCCTGCCTAGGTGCGAGGGACACCTCGGGATTCTCCTCGAGTCTTGGCATGGCAATTGGGACGCGTCTCCACGTGAGGCGGGAGACCCAGGGTCCCTTTCCACGTGCCACAGGGATCCTGGGACTTCTATCCATTTCAAGAGGAGTCAGGCATCGTCTCCTTTGGAAGCATTGATCTCCGCGGACCTCTCGAATTTTCAAAGGATGTGAGGCCTCCGGTCGCGATGAGGCGGAGAACTAGGTCTTTCTCTGTGGTCTCCACAGGGGATTCAGTCTCGGTGTCCAGTCCACTTGAGGCCACAAACTCAGGGACCCTCTCACATACCTGTAGCTGAGAGAAGCCTCCTCTTGAGGTGCTTGTGGAAAATTGGTAATCCTCTTGAGTCGAAGCCAGACACTAAGCTCTCATCTCGAGTTGATTTGGGGAACACGGAGCCCTTTCGTGTTGCTCCAGTGACCTCAGGATCCCTCTAGAATTGAGACAGTGATCTTGGGTTTTCTCTGGAGTGCCATCAAGGAAATCAAGGCTCCTTTCACGTTTGATGTGGAACACGGAATTGCTCTGCACGCAGAGCAGGGGAATTGGGGCTCTTCTCGCGGCGAGGGGGAAGTCTCAAGGTTTTTCTCGAGTTGCGGCCGGAACCTGCGGTATATTCTCGAGTTACGACGGCGAGGGCCCTTCCAGACACGTGTTAGTTCAGCGACGTCAGGACTCCTGCCTAGGTGCGAGGGACACCTCGGGATTCTCCTCGAGTATTGGCATGGCATTTGGGACGCGTCTCCACGTGAAGCGGGAGACCCAGTGTCCCCTTCCACGTGGACCGGGATCCTGGGACTCCTATCCATTTTCAAGAGGAGTCAGGCATCGTCTCCTTTGGAAGCATTGATCTCTGCAGACCTCTGGAGTTTTCAAAGGATGTGAGGCCTCCGGTCGCGATGAGGCGGAGAACTAGGTCTTTCTCTGTGGTCTCCACAGGGGATTCATACATCCCTTCGTCTTGGGAGATTCAAGACGAGCCTGCATTCATTTCACTGCAGGGATATCCGGCCTTACTTCGAGTCAGAGTATCTCGGTGTCCATTCCACTTGAGGCCACAAAATCAGGGTCCCTCTCACATACCTGTAGCTGAGAGAAGCTTCCTCTTGAGGGGCTTGTGGAAGGTTGGTATTCCTCTTGAGTCGAAGCCGGGGACTAAGATCTCATCTCGAGTTGATTTGGAGTCCACGGAGCACTTTCGTGCTGCTACAGTGACCTCAGCATCCCTCTAGACTTGACACAGTGATCTTGGGTTTTCTCTGGAGTGCCATCAAGAAAATCAAGGCTCCTTTCACGTTTGATGTGGAACACGGAATTGCTCTGCACGCAGTGCAGGGGAATCGGGGCTCTTCTCGTGGCGAGGGGGAAGCCTCATGGTTTTTCTCTAGTTGCGGCCGGAACCTGGGGTATATTCTCGAGTTACGACGGGGAGGGCCCTTCCAGACACCTGTTTGTTCAGCGACGTCAGGGCTCCTGCCTAGCTGCCAGGGACAACTCGGGATTCTCCTCGAGCCTTGGCATGGCAATTGGGACGCGTCTCTACGTGAAGCGGGAGACCCAGGGTCCCCTCCCACGTGGACAGGGATCCTGGGACTCCTATCCATTTTCAAGAGGAGTCAGGCATCGTCTCCTTTGGAAGCATTGATCTCTGCACACCTCTCGAGTTTTCAAAGGATGTGAGGCCTCCGGTCGCGATGAGGCGGAGAACTAGGTCTTTCTCTGTGGTCTCAACAGGGGATTCAGACATCCCTTCGCCTTGGGAGATGCAAGACGAGCCTGCATTCAATTCACTGCAGGGATATCCGGCCTTACTTCGAGTCAGAGCACCTCGGTGTCCATTCCACTTGAGGCCACAAACTCAGGGTCCCTCTCACATACCTGTAGCTGAGAGAAGCCTCCTCTTGAGGTGCTTGTGGAAAGTTGGTATTCCTCTTGAGTAGAATCCAGGGACTAAGCTCTCATCTCGAGTTGATTTGGGGTCCACGGAGAAATTTCGTGTTGCTCCAGTGACCTCAGGATCCCTCTAGACTTGAGACAGTGATCTTGGGTTTTCTCTGGAGTGCCATCAAGGAAATCAAGGCTCCTTTCTCGTTTGATGTGGAACACGGAATTGCTCTGCACGCAGTGCAGGGGAATCGGGCTTCATCTCACGGCGAGGGGGAAGTCTCATGGTTTTTCTCTAGTTGCGATCGAAACCTGGGGTATATTCTCGAGTTACGACGGGCAGGGCCCTTCCAGACACGTGTTTGTTCAGCGACGTCAGGACTCCTCCCTAGGTGCGAGGACACCTCGGGATTCTCCTCGAGTCTTGGCATGGCAATGGGGACGCGTCTCCACGTGAGGCGGTAGACCCAGTGTCCCTTTCCACGTGCCACACGGATCCTGGGACTCCTATCCATTTTCAAGATGAGTCAGGCATCGTCTCCTTTGGAAGCATTGATATCCGCAGACCTCTCGAGTTTTCAAAGGATGTGAGGCCTCCGGTCGCGTTGAGGCGGAGGACTAGGTCTTTCGCTGTCCTCTCCACAGGGGATTCAGATATCCCTTCGTCTTGGGAGATGCAAGACGAGCCTGCATTCAATTCACTGCATGGATATCCGGCCTTACTTCGAGTCAGAGCATCTCGGTGTCCATTCCACTTGAGGCCACAAACTCAGGGTCCTCTCACATACCTGTAGTTGAGAGAAGCCTCCTCTTGAGTTGCTTGTGGAAATTTGGTATTCCTCTTGATTCGAAGCCAGGGACTAAGCTCTCATCTCGAGTTGATTTGGGGTCCACGGAGCCCTTTCGTGTTGCTCCAGTGACCTCAGGATCCCTGTAGCCTTGAGACAGTGATCTTGGGTTTTCTCTGTAGTGCCATCAAGGAAATCAAGGCTCCTTTCCCGTTTGATGTGGAACACGGAATTGCTCTGCACGCAGTGCAGGGGAATCGGGCTTCATCTCGCGGCGAGGGGGAAGTCTCATGGTTTTTCTCTAGTTGCGGCCGGAACCTGGGGTATTTTCTCGAGTTACGACGGGGAGGGCCCTTCCAGACACGTGTTTGTTCAGCGACGTCAGGACTCCTGCCTAGGTGCGAGGACACCTCGGGATTCTCCTCGAGTCTTGGCATGACAATGGAGACGCGTCTCCTCGTGAGGCGGGAGACCCAGTGTCCCTTTCCACGTTCCACACGGATCCTGGGACTCCTATCCATTTTCAAGAGGAGTCAGGCATCGTCTCCTTTGGAAGCATTGATATCCGCGAACCTCTCGAGTTTTCAAAGGATGTGAGGCCTCCGGTCGCGATGAGGCGGAGGACTAGGTCTTTCTCTGTCGTCTCCGGAGGGGATTCAGAGATCCCTTCGTCTTGGGAGATGCAAGACGAGCCTGCATTCAATTAACTGCAGGGATATCCGGCCTTACTTCGCGTCAGAGCATCTCGGTGTCCATTCCACTTGAGGCCACAAATTCAGGATCCCTCTCACATACCTGTAGCTGAGAGAAGCCTCCTCTTGAGGTGCTTTTGGAAAGTTGGTATTCCTCTAAAGTCGAAGCCAGCGAATAAGCTCTCATCTAGAGTTGATTTGGGGTCCATGGAGCCATTTCGTGTTGCTCCAGTGACCTCAGGATCCCTCTAGCCTTGAGACAGTGATCTTGGGTCTTCTCTGGAGTGCCATCAAGGAAATCAAGGTTCCTTTCTCGTTTGATGTGGAACACGGAATTGCTCTGCACGCAGTGCAGGGGAATCGGGCTTCATCTCGCGGCGAGGGGGAAGTCTCATGGTTTTTCTCTAGTTGCGATCAGAACCTGGGGTATATTCTCGAGTTACGACGGGGAGGGCCCTTCCAGACACGTGTTTGTTCAGCGACGTCAGGACTCCTGCCTGTGTGGGAGGACACCTCAGGATTCTCCTCGAGTCTTGGCATGGCAATGGGGACGCGTCTCCACATGAGCCGGGAGACCCAGTGTCCCTTTCCACGTGCCACACGGATCCTGGGACTCCTGACCATTTTCAAGAGGAGTCAGGCATCGTCTCCTTTGCAAGCATTGATCTCCGTGGAACTCTAGAATTTTCAAAGTATGTGAGGCCTCCGGTTGCGCTGAGGTGGAGAACTAGTTCTTTCTCTGTGGTCTCCACAGGGGATTCAGACATCCCTTCGTCTTGGGAGATGCAAGACGAGCCTGCTTTCCATTCACTGCAGGGACATTGGGGTTAATTCGAGTCAGAGCATCTCGGTGTCCATTCCACTTGAGGCCACAAACTCAGGGTCCCTCTCACATACCTTTAGCTGAGAGAAGCCTCCTCTTGAGGTGCTTGTGGAAAGTTGGTATTCCTCTTGAGTCGAAGCCAGGGACTAAGCTCTCATCTTGAGTTGATTTGGGGTCCACTAAGACCTTTCGTGTTGTTCCAGTGACCTCAGGATCCCTTTAGACTTGAGACAGTGATCTTGGGTTTTCTCTGGAGTGCCATCCAGGAAATCAAGGCTCCATTCACGTTTGATGTGGAACACGGAATTGCTCTGCACGCAGTGCAGGGGAATCGGGCCTCATCTCGCGGCGAGGGGGAAGTCTCATGGTTTTTCTCGAGTTGCGGTCGGAACCTGGGGTATATTCTCGAGTTACGACGGGGAGGGCCCTTCCAGACACGTGTTTGTTCAGCGACGTCAGGACTCCTGCCTAGGTGCGAGGGACACCTCGGGATTCTCCTCGAGTCATGGCATGGCAATTGGGACGCGTATCCACGTGAGGCGGGAGACCCAGAGTCCCTTTCCACGTGCCACAGGGATCCTGGGACTCCTATCCATTTTCAAGAGGAGTCAGGCATCGTCTCCTTTGAGAGCATTGATCTCCGTGGACCTCTCGAGTTTTCAAAGTATGTGAGGCCTCCGGTCGCGATGAGGCGGAGAACTGGGTCTTTCTCCGTGGTCTCCACAGCGGATTCAGACATCCCTTCTTCTTGGGAGATGCAAGACGAGCCTGCATTCAATTCACTGCAGGGATATCCGGCCTTACTTCGAGTCAGAGCATCTCGGTGTCCATTCCACTTGAGGCCACAAAGTCAGGGTCCCTCTCACATATCTGTAGCTGAGAGAAGCCTCCTCTTGAGGTGCTTGTGGAAAGTTGGTATTCCTCTTGAGTCGAAGCCAGGAACTAAGCTCTCATCTCGAGTTGATTTGGGGTCCACGGAGAAATTTTCTGTTGCTCCAGTGACCTCAGGATCCCTCTAGACTTGAGACAGTGATCTTGGGTTTTCTCTGGAGTGCCATCAAGGAAATCAAGGCTCCTTTCATGTTTGATGTGGAACACGGAATTGCTCTGCATGCAGTGCAGGGTAATCGGGCCTCATCTCGCGGCGAGGGGGAAGTCTCATTGTTTTTCTCGAGTTGCGGACCGAACCTGGGGTATATTCTCGAGTTACCACGGGGAGGGCCCTTCCAGACACGTGTTTGTTCAGCGACGTCAGGACTCCTGCCTAGGTGCGAGGGACACCTCGGGATTCTCCTCGAGTATTCGCATGGCAATTGGGATGCGTCTCCACGTGAGCGAGAGACCGAGGGTCCCTTTCCACGTGCCACAGTGATCCGGGAATCCTATTCATTTTCACGAGGAGTCAGGCATTGTCTCCTTTGGAAGCATTGTTCTCCACGGACCTATCGAGTTTTCAAAGGATGTGAGGCCTCCGCTCATGTTGAGGCGGAGAACTCGGTCTATCTCTGTCGTCTCCACAGGGGATTCAGACATCCCTTCGTCTTGGGAGATGCAAGACGAGCCTGCATTCAATTCCCTGCAGGGATATCCGGCCTTACTTCGAGTCAGAGCATCTCGGTGTCCATTCCACTTGAGGCCACAAACTCAGGGTCCCTCTCACATACCTGTAGCTGAGAGAAGCCTCCTCTTGAGGTGCTTGTGGAAAGTTGGTATTCATCTTGAGTCGAAGCCAGGGACTAAGCTCTCATCTTGAGTTGATTTGGGGTCCACGAAGCCATTTCGTGTTGCTCCAGTGACCTCAGGATCCCTCTAGACTTGAAACAGTGAACTTGGGTTTTCTCTGGAGTGCCATCAAGGAAATCAAGGCTCCTTTCACGTTTGATGTGGAACATGGAATTGCTCTGCACGCAGTGCAGGGGAATCGGGCCTCATCTCGCGGCGAGGGGGAAGTCTCATGGTTTTTCTCGAGTTGCGGCCGGAACCTGGGGTATATTCTCGAGTTACGACGGGGAGGGCCCTTCCAGACACGTGTTTCTTCAGCGACGTCAGGACTCCTGCCTAGGAGCGAGGGACACCTCGGGATTGTCCTCGAGTCTTGGCATGGCAATTCGACGCGTCTCCACGTGAGGCGGTAGACCCAGGGTCCCTTTCCACGTGCCACAGGGATCCTGGGACTCCTATCCATTTTCAAGAGGAGTCAGGCATCGACTCCTTTTGAAGTATTGATATCCGCGGACCTCTCGAGTTTTCAAAGGATATGAGGACTCCGGTTGCTTTGAGGTGGAGGACTAGGTCTTTCTCTGTGGTCTCCACAGGGGATTCAGACAACCATTCGTCTTGGGAGATGCAAGACGAGACTGCATTCAATACACTGCAGGGATATCCGGCCTTACTTCGAGTCAGAGCATATCGGTGTCCATTCCACTCGAGGCCACATACTCAGGGTCCCTCTCACATACCTGTAGCTGAGAGAAGCCTCCTCTTGAGGTGCTTGTGGAAAGTTGGTATTCCTCTTGAGTCGAAGCCAGGGACTAAGCTCTCATCTCGAGTTGATTTGGGGTCCACGGAGCCCTTTCTTGTTGCTCCAGTGACCTCAGGATCCCTCTAGACTTGAGACAGTGATCTTGCGTTTTCTCTGGAGTGTCATCAACGAAATCAAGGCTCCTTTCACGTTTGATGTGGAACATGGAATTGCTCTGCACGCAGTTCAGGGGAATCGGGCCTCATCTCACGGTGAGGGGGAAGTCTCATGGTTTTTCTCGAGTTGCGGCCGGAACATGGGGTATATTCTCGAGTTACGACGGGGAGGGCCCTTCCAGACACGTGTTTGTTCAGCGACGTCAGGACTCCTGCCTAGGTGCGAGGGACAACTCGGGATTCTCCTCGAGTCTTGTCATGGCAATTGGGACGCGTCTCCACGTTAGGCGGGAGCACCAGGGTCCCTTTCCACGTGCCACAGGGATCCTGGGACTCCTATCCATTTTCAAGAGGAGTCAGGTATCGTCTCCTTTGGAAGCATTGATCTTCAAAGACCTCTAGAGTTTTCAAAGGATGAGAGGCCTCCGGTCGCGATGAGGCGGACGACTAGGTCTTTCTCTGTGGTCTCCACCGGGGATTTAGACATCCCTTTGTCTTGGGAGATGCAAGACGAGCCTGCATTCAATTCACTGCAGGGATATCCGGTCTTACTTCCAGTCAGAGCATCTCGGTGTCCATTCCACTTGAGGCCACAAACTCAGGGGCCCTCTCACATACCTGTAGCTGAGAGAAGCCTCCTCTTGAGGTGCTTGTGGAAAGTTGGTATTCCTTTTGAGTCGACGCCAGGGACTAAGCTCTCATCTCGAGTTGATTTGGGGTCCACGGAGCCATTTCGTGTTGCTCCAGTGACCTCAGGATCCCTCTAGTCTTGAAACAGTGATCTTGGGTTTTCTCTGGAGTGCCATCAAGTAATCAAGGCTCCTTTCATTTTTGATGTGGAATACGGAATTGCTCTGCACGCAGGGCAGGGGAATCGGGCCTCATCTCGCGGCGAGTGGGAAGTCTCATGATTTTTCTCGAGTTGCGGCCGGAACCTGGTGTATATTCTCGAGTTGCGACGGGGAGGGCCCTTCCAGACACGTGTTTGTTCAGCGACATCAGGACTCCTGCCTAGGTGCGAGGGACACCTCGGGATTCTCCTCGAGTCTTGGCATGGCAATTGGGATGCGTATCCACGTGAGGCGGGAGACCCAGGGTCCCTTTCCACGTGCCACAGGGATACTGGGACTCCTATCCATTTTCAAGAGGAGTCAGGCATCGTCTCCTTTGGAAGCATTGATCTCCGCGGACCTCTTGACTTTTCAAAGGATGTGAGGCCTCCGGTCGCGTCGAGGCGGAGGACTAGGTCTTTCTCTGTGGTCTCCACAGGGTATTCAGACATCCCTTCGTCTTGGGAGATGCAAGACGAGCCTGCATTCAATTCACTGCAGGGATATCCAGCCTTACTTCGAGTCAGAGCATCTCTGAGTCCATTCCACTTGAGGCCACAAACTCAGGGTCCCTCTCACATACCTGTAGCTGAGAGAAGCCTCCTCTTGAGGTGCTTGTGGAAAGTTGGTATTCCTCTTGAGTCGAAGCCAGGGACTAAGCTCTCATCTCGAGTTGATTTGGGGTCCACGGAGCCCTTTCGTGTTGCTCCAGTGACCTCAGGATCCCTCTAGACTTGAGACAGTGATCTTGGGTTTTCTCTAGAGTGCCATCAAGGAAATCAAGGCTCCTTTCATTTTTGATGTGGAATACGGAATTGCTCTGCACGCAGGGCAGGGGAATCGGGCCTCATCTCGCGGCGAGTGGGAAGTCTCATGGTTTTTCTCGAGTTGCTGCCGGAACGTGGGGTATATTCTCAAGTTACGACGGGGAGGGCCCTTCCAGACACGTGTTTGTTCAGCGACGTCAGGACTCCTGCCTAGGTGTGAGGGACACCTCGGGATTCTCCTCGAGTCTTGGAATGGCAATTGGGACGAGTCTCCACGTGAGGCGGGAGACCCAGGGTCCCTTTCCACGTGCCACAGGGATCCTGGGACTCCTATCCATTTTCAAGATGAGTCAGGCATGGTCTCCTTTGGAAGCATTGATCTCTGCAGACCTCTCGAGTTTTCAAAGGATGTGAGGCCTCCGGTCACGATGAGGCGGAGGATTAGGTCTTTCTCTGTGGTCTCAACAGGGGATTCAGACATTCCATCGTCTTGGGAGATGCAAGAGGAGCCTGCATTCAATTCACTGCAGGGATGTCCGGCCTTACTTCGAGTCAGAGCATCTCAGTGTCCATTGCACTTGAGGCCACAAACTCAGGTCCCTCTCACAAACCTGTAGCTGAGAGAAGCCTCCTCTTGAGGTGCTTGTGGAAAGTTGGTATTTCTCTTGAGTCGAAGCCAGGGACTAAGCTCTCATCTCAAGTTGATTTGTGGTCCACGGAGCCCTTTCGTGTTGCTCCAGTGATCTCAGGATCCCTCTAGACTTGAGACAGTGATCTTGGGTTTTCGCTGGAGTGCCATCAAGGAAATCACGGCTCCTTTCACGTTTGATGTGGAACACGGAATTGCTCTGCATGCAGTTCAGGGGAATCGGGCCTCAACTCGTGGCGAGCGGGAAATCTCATGGTTTTTCTCGAGTTTCGGCCAGAACTTGGGGTATATTCTCGAGTTCCGACGGGAAGGGCCCTTCCAGACACGTGTTTGTTCAGCGACGTCAGGACTCCTGCCTAGGTGTGAAGGAAACCTCGGGATTCTCCTCGAGTCTTGGCATGGCAATTGGGACGCGTCTCCACATGAGGCGGGAGACCCAGGGTCCCTTTCCACGTGCCACAGTGATCCTGGGACTCCTATCCATTTTCAAGATGAGTCAGGCATCGGCTCCTTTGGAAGCATTGATCTCTGCAGACCTCTCGAGTTTTCAAAGGATGTGAGGCCTCCGGTAGCGATGAGGCGGAGGATTAGGTCTTTCTCTGTGGTCTCCAGAGGGCATTCAGACATTCCATCGTCTTGGGAGATGCAAGACGAGCCTGCATTCAATTCCCTGCAGGGATATCCGGCCTTACTTCGAGTCAGAGCATCTCAGTGTCCATTGCACTTGAGGCCACAAACTCAGGGTCCCTCTCACATACCTGTAGCTGAGAGAAGCCTCAGCTTGAGGTGCTTGTGGAACGTTGGTATTCCTCTTGAGTCGAAGCCAGGGACTAAGCTCTCATCTCGAGTTGATTTGGGGTCCACGGAGCCCTTTCGTGTTGGTACAGTGACCTCAGCATCCCTCTAGACTTGAGACAGTGATCTTGGGTTTTCTCTGGAGTGCCATCACGGAAATCAAGGCTTTTTTCTCGTTTGATGTGGAACACGGAATTGCTCTGCACGCAGTGCAGGGGAATCGGGCCTCATCTCACGGCCAGCTGGAAGTCTCATGGTTTTTCTCGAGTTGCGGCCGGAACCTGTGGTATATTCTCGACTTACGATGGGGAGAGCCCTTCCAGTCAAGTGTTTGTTGAGCGATGTTAGGACTCCTGCCTAGGTGCGAGGGACACCTCTGGATTCTCCTCGAGTCTTGACATGGCAATTTGGACGTGTCTCCACGTGAGGCGGGAGACCCAGGGTCCCTTTCCACGTGCCACAGGGATCCTGGGACTCCTATCCATTTTCAAGAGGAGTCAGGCATCGTCTCCTTTGGAAGCATTGATCTCCCCGGACCTCTCGAGTTTTCAAAGGATGTGAGGCTTCCGGTCGTGACGAGGCGGAGAACTAGGTCTTTCTCTGTGATCTCCACAGGGGATTCAGACATCCCTTCGTCTTGGGAGATGCAAGACCAGCCTGCATTCAATTCACTGCAGGGATATCCGGGCTAACGTCGAGTAAGAGCTTCTCGGTGTCCATTCCACTTGAGGCCACAAACTCAGGGTCCCTCTCACATACCTGTAGCTGAGAGAAGCCTCCTCCTGAGGTGCTTGTGGAAAGTTGGTATTCCTCTTGAGTCGAAGCCAGGGACTAAGCTCTCATCTCGAGTTGATTTGGGGTCCACAGAGCCCTTTCGTTTTGCTACAGTGACCTCAGGATCCCGCTAGACTTGAGACAGTGATCTTGGGTTTTCTCTGGAGTGCCATCATGGAAATCAAGGCTTTTTTGTCGTTTGATGTGGAACACGGAATTGCTCTGCACGCAGTTCAGGGGAATCGGGCCTCATCTCGCGGCGAGGGCGAAGTCTCATGGTTTTTCTCGAGTTGGGGCCGGAACCTGGGGTATATTCTCGAGTTACGACGGGGCGGGCCCATCCAGACACGTGTTTGTTCAGCGACGTCAGGACTCCTGCCTAGGTGCGAGGGACACTTCGGGATTCTCCTCGAGTCTTGACATGGCAATTGGGACGCGTCTCCACGTGCGGCGGGAGACCCAGGGTGCCTTTTAACGTGCCACACAGATCCTGGGACTCCTATCCATTTTCAAGAGGTGTCAGGCATCGTCTCCTTTGGAAGCATTGATCTCCGCAGACCTCTCGAGTTTTCAAAGGATGTGAGGCTTCCGGTCGCGATGAGGCGGAGAACTAGGTCTTTCTCTGTGGTCTCCACAGGGGATTCAGACATCCCTTCGTCTTGGGAGATGCAAGACGAGCCTGCATTCAATTCACTGCAGGGATATCTGGCCTAAGTTCGAGTCAGAGCTTCTCGGTGTCCATTCCACTTGAGGCCACACACTCAGGGTCCCTCTCACATACCTGTAGCTGAGAGAAGCCTCCTCTTGAGGTGCTTGTGGAAAGTTGGTACTCCTCTTGAGTCGAAGCCAGGGACTAAGCTCTCATCTCGAGTTGATTTGGGGTCCACAGAGCACTTTAGTGCTGCTACAGTGGCCTCAGGATCCCTCTAGACTTGAGACAGTGACTTTGTGTTTTCTCTGGAGTGCCATCAAGGAAATCAAGGCTCCTTTCACGTTTGATGTGGAACTCGGAATTGCTCTGCACGCAGTGAAGGGTAATAGGGCCTCATCTCGCGGCGAGGGGGAAGTCTCATTGTTTTTCTTGAGTTCCGGCCGGAACCTGGGGTATATTCTCGTGTTACGACGGGGAGGGCCCTTCCAGACACGTGTTTGTTCAGCGACGTCAGGACTCCTGCCTAGGTGCGAGGGACACCTCGGGATTCTCCTCGAGTCTTGGCATGGCAATTGGGACGCGTCTCCACCTGAGGCGGGAGACCCAGGGTCCCTTTCCACGTGCCACAGGGATCCTGGGACTCCTATCCATTTTCAAGAGGAGTCAGGCATCGTCTCCTTTCGAAGCATTGATCTCCGCGGACCTCTCGAGTTTTCAAAGGATGTGAGGCCTCCGGTCGCGATGAGGCGTAGGACTAGGTCTTTCTCTGTGGTCTCCACAGGGGATTCAGACATCCCTTCGTCTTGGGAGATGCAAGACGAGCCTGCATTCAATTCACTGCAGGGATATCCGGCCTTACTTCGAGTCAGAGCATCTCGGTGTCCATTCCACTTGAGGCCACACACTCAGGGTCCCTCACACATACATGTAGCTGAGAGAAGCCTCCTCTTGAGCTGCTTGTGGAAAGTTGGTATTCCTCTTGAGTCGAAGCCAGGGACGAAGCTCTCATCTCGAGTTGATTTGGGGTCCACAGAGCCCTTTCGTGTTGCTCCAGTGACCTCAGGATCTCTCTAGTCTTGAGACAGTGATCTTGGGTTTTCTCTGGAGTGCCATCAAGGAAATCAAGGCTCCTTTCACGTTTGATGTGGAACACGGAATTGCCCTGCTCGCAGTGCAGGGGAATCGGGCCTCATCTCGCGGCGAGGGGGAAGTCTCATGGTTTTACTCGAGTTGCAGCCGGAACCTGGGGTATATTCTCGAGTTACGACGGCGAGGGACCTTCCACACACGTGTTTGTTCAGCGACGTCAGGACTCCTGCCTAGGTGCGAGGGACACCTCGAGATTCTCCTCGAGTCTTGGCATGGCAATTGGGACGCGTCTCCACGTGAGGCGGGAGACCCAGGTACCCTTTCCACGTGCCACAGGGATCCTGGGACTCCTATCCATTTTCAAGAGGAGTCAGGCATCGTCTCCTTTGGAAGCATTGATCTCCGAGGACCTCTTGAGTTTTCAAAGGATGTGAGGTCTCCGGTCGCATTGAGGCGGAGGACTAGGTCTTTCTCTGCGGTCTCCACAGGGGATTCAGACAACCCTTCGTCTTGGGAGATGCAAGACGAGCCTGCATTCAATTCACTGCAGGGATATCCGGCCTTACTTCGAGTCAGAGCATCTCGGTGTCCATTCCACTTGAGGCCACAAACTCAGGGTCCCTCTCACATACCTGTAGCTGAGAGAAGCCTCCTCTTGAGGTGCTTGTGGAAAGTTGGTATTCCTCTTGAGTAGAACCCAGGGAGAAAACTCTCATCTCAAGTTAATTTGGGGTCCATGTAGCACTTTCGTGTTGCTCCAGTGACCTCAGGATCCCTCTAGACTTGAGACAGTGATCTTGGGTTTTCTCTGGAGTGCCATCAAGGAAATCAAGGCTCCGTTCAAGTTTGATGTGGAACACGGAATTGCTCTGCACGCAGTGCAGGGGAACCGGGCCTCATCTCGCGGCGAGGGGGAAATCTCATGGTTTTCGCGAGTTGCGGCCGGAACCTGGGGTGTATTCTCTAGTTACGACGGGGAGGGCCATTCCAGACACGTGTTTGTTCAGCGACGTCAGGACTCCTGCCTAGGTGCGAGGGACACCTCAAGATTCCCCTCGAGGCTTGGCATGGCAATTGGGACGCGTCTCCACGTGAGGCGGGAGACCCAGGGTACCTTTCCACGTGCCACAGGGATCCTGGGACTCCTATCCATTTTCAAGAGAAGTCAGGCATCGTCTCCTTTGGAAGCATTGATCTCCGCGGACCTCTCGAGTTTTCAAAAAATATGAGGCCTCCGGTCGCGATGAGGCGGAGAACCAGGTCTTTCTCTGTGGTCTCCACAGGGAATTCAGACATCCCTTCGTCTTGGGAGATGCTAGAGGAGCCTGCATTCAATTCACTGCAGGGAAATCCGGGCTTACTTCGAGTCAGAGCATCTCGGTGTCCATTCCACTTGAGGCCACAAACTCAGGGTCCCACTCATATAGCTGTAGCTGAGAGAAGCCTCCTCTTGAGGTGCTTGTGGAAAGTTGGTATTCCTCTTGAGTCGAAGCCAGGGACTAAGCTCTCATCTCGAGTTGATTTGGGGTCCACGGAGCCCTTTCGTGTTGCCCCAGTGACCTCAGGATCCTTCTAGACTTGAGACAGTGATCTTGGGTTTTCTCTGGAGTGCCATCAAGGAAATGAAGGCTCCTTTCACGGTTGATGTGGAACATGGAATAGCTCTGCACGCAGTGCAGGGGAATCGGGCCTCATCTCGCGGCGAGGGGGAAGTCTCATGGTTTTTCTCGAGTTGCGCCCGGAACCTGGGGTATATTCTCGAGTTACGACGGGGAGGGCCCTTCCAGACACGTGTTTGTTGAGCGACGTCAGGACTCCTGCGTAGGAGCGAGGGACACCTCGGGATTCTCCTCGAGTCTTGGCATGGCAATTGGGACGCGTCTCCATGTGAGGCGGGAGACCCAGTGTCCCTTTCAACGTGCCACAGTGATCCTGGGACTCCTATCTATTTTCAAGAGAAGTCAGGCATCGTCTCCTTTGGAAGCATTGATCTCCGTGGACCTCTTGAGTTTTCAAAGGATGTGAGGCTTCCGGTCGCGTTGAGGCGTAGGACCAAGTCTTTCTCTGTGGTCTCCACAGGGGATTCAGACATCCCTTCGTCTTGGGAGATGGAAGACGAGCCTGCTTTCAATTCACTACAGGGATATCCGGCCTTACTTCGAGTCAGAGCATCTCGGTGTCCATTCCACTTGAGGCCACAAACTCAGGGTCCCTCTCACATACCTGTAGCTGAGAGAAGCCTCCTCTTGAGGTGCTTGTGGAAAGTTGGTATTCCTCTTGAGTCGAAGCCAGGGACTAAGATCTCATCTCGAGTTGCTTTGGGGTCCAAGGAGCCCTTTCGTGTTGCTCCAGTGACCTCAGGATCCCTCTAGACTTGAGACAGTGATCTTGGGTTTTCTCTGGAGTCCCATCAAGGAAATCAAGGCTCCTTTCACCTTTGATGTGGAACACGGAATTGCTCTGCATGCAGTGCAGGGGAATCTGGCCTCATGTCGGGGCGAGGGGGAAGTTTCATGGTTTTTGTCGAGTTGCGGCCGGAACCTGGGGTATATTCTCGATTTACGACGGGGATGGCCCTTCCAGACATGGGTTTGTTCAGCGACGTCAGGACTCCTGCCTAGGTGCCAGGGACACCTTGGGATTCTCCTCGAGTCTTGGCATGTCAATTGGGATGCGTCTTCACGTGAGGCGGGAGACCCAGGGTCCCTTTCCACGTGCCAGAGGGATCCTGGGACTCCTATCCATTTTCAAGAGGAGTCAGGCATCGTCTCCTTTGGAAACATTGATCTCCGCGAACCTGTCGAGGTTTCAAAGGATGTAAGGCCTCCGGTCGCGAAGAGGCGGAGAACTAGGTCTTTCTCTGTGGCCTGCACAGGGTATTCAGACATCCCTTCGCCTTGGGAGATGCAAGACGAGCCTGCATTCAATTCACTGCAGGAATATCCAGCCTTACTTCGAGTCAGAGCATCTCGGTGTCCATTCCACTTGAGGCCAAAAACTCAGGGTACCCCTCACATACCTGTAGCTGAGAGAAGCCTCCTCTTGAGGTGCTTGTGGAAAGTTGGTATTCCTCTTGAGTCGAACCCAGGGACAAAACTCTCATCTCAAGTTAATTTGGGGTCCATGGAGCACTTTCGTGTTGCTCCAGTGACCTCAGGATCCCTCTAGACTTGAGACAGTGATCTTGGGTTTTCTCTGGAGTGCCATCAAGGAAATCAAGGCTCCTTTTAAGTTTGATGTGGAACACAGAATTGCTCTGCACGCAGTGCAGGGGAACCGGGCCTCATCTCGCGGCGAGGGGGAAGTCTCATGGATTTTCTCGAGTTGCGACCGGAACCTCGGGTATATTGTCGAGTTATGACGGGGAGGTCCTTTAAAGATACTGATTTTTCAGCGACGTCAGGACTCCTGCTTAGGTGCGAGGGACACCTCTGGATGCTCCTCGAGTCTGGGCATGGCAATTGGGACGCGTTTCCACGTGAGGCGGGAGACCCAGTGTCCCTTTCCACATGCCACAGGGATCCTGGGACTCCTATCCATTTTCAAGAGGAGTCAGTCATCGTCTCCTTTGGAAACATTTATCTCCGCGGACCTCTCGAGTTTTCAAATGATGTGAGGCCTCCGGTCGCAATGAGGCAGAGAATTAGGTCTTTCTCTGTGGTCTCCACAGGGGATGAGACATCCCTTCGTCCTGGGAGATGCAAAACAAGCCTGCATTCAATTCACTGCAGGGATATCCGGCCTTACTTCGAGTCAGAGCATCTCGGTATCCATTCCACTTGAGGCCACAAACTCAGGGTCCCTCTCACATACCTGTAGCTGAGAGAAGCCTCCTGTTGAGGTTCTTGTGGAAAGTTAGTATTCCTCTTGAGTATAATCCAGGAAATAAGCTCTCATGTCGAGTTGATTTGGGGTCCACACAGCCCTTTCGTGTTGCTACAGTGACCTCAGGATCCCTCTAGACTTGAGACAGTGATCTTGGGTATTCTCTGGAGTGCCATCAAGGAAATCAAGGCTCCTTTCACGTTTGATGTGGAACACAGAATTGCTCTGCACGCAGTGCAGGGGAATTGGGCCTCATCTCGCGGCGAGGGGGAAGTCTCATGGTTTTTCTCGAGTTGCGGCCGGAACCTGAGGTATATTCTCGAGTTACGACGGGGAGGGCCCTTCCAGACACGTGTTTCTTCAGCGACGTCAGGATTCCTGCCTAGGTGCGAGGGACACTTCGGGATTCTCCTCGAGTCTCGGCATGGCAACTGGAACGCGTCTCCACATGAGGCGGGAGACCCAGAGTCCCCTTCCACGTGCCACAGCTATCCTGGGACTCCTATCCATTTTCAAGAGGAGTCAGGCATCGTCTCCTTTGGAAACATTGATCTCCACGAACCTCTCGAATTTTCAAAGCATGTGAGGCCTCCGGTCGCGATTAGGCGGAGAACTAGGTCTTTCTCTGTGGTCTCCACAGGGGATTCAGACATCCCTTCGTCTTGGGAGATGCAAGACGAGCCTGCATTCAATTCACTGCAGGGATATCCGGCCTTACTTCAAGTCAGAGCATCTCGGTGTCCATTTCACTTGAGGCCACAAACTCAGGGTCCCTCTCACATACCTGTAGCTGAGAGAAGCCTCCTCTTGAGGTGCTTGTGGAACGTTGGTATTCCTCTTGAGTCGAAGCCAGGGACTAAGCTCTCATCTCGAGTTGATTTGGGGTCCACGGAGACCTTTCGTGTTGCTCCAGTGTTCTCAGGATCCCTCTAGACTTGAGACAGTGATCTTGGGTTTTCTCTGGAGTGCCATCACGGAAATCAAGGCTTTTGTCTCGTTTGATGTGGAACACGGAATTGCTCTGCACGCAGTGCAGGGGAATCAGGCTTCATCTCGCGGCGAGGGGGAAGTCTCATGGTTTTTCTCGAGTTGCGGCCGGAACCTGTGGTATATTCTCGACTTACGATGGGGAGAGCCTTTCCAGTCAAGTGTTTGTTGAGCGACGTCAGGACTCCTGCCTAGGTGCGAGGGACACCTCTGGATTCTCCTCGAGTCTTGACATGGCAATTGGGACGCGTCTCCACGTGAGGCGGGAGACCCAGGGTCCCTTTCCACATGCCACAGGGATCCTGGGACTCCTATCCATTTTCAAGAATAGTAAGGCATCGTCTCCTTTGGAAGCATTGATCTCCGGGGACCTCTCGAGTTTTCAAAGGATGTGAGGCTTCCGGTCGCGACGAGTCGGAGAACGAGGTCTTTCTCTGTGGTCTCCACAGGGGATTCAGACATCCCTTCGTCTTGGGAGATGCAAGACGAGCCTGCATTCAATTCACTGCAGGGATATCCGGGCTAACGTCGAGTAAAAGCTTCTCGGTGTCCATTCCACTTGAGGCCACAAACTCAGGGTCCCTCTCACATACCTGTAGCTGAGAGAAGCCTCCTCTTGAGGTGCTTGTGGAAAGTTGGTATTCCTCTTGAGTCGAAGCCAGGGACTAAGCTCTCATCTCGAGTTGATTTGGGGTCCACAGAGCCCTTTCGTTTTGCTACAGTGACCTCAGGATCCCGCTAGACATGAGACAGTGATCTTGGGTTTTCTCTGGAGTGCCATCAAGGAAATCAAGGCTTTTTTGTCGTTTGATGTGGAACACGGAATTGCTCCTCACGCAGTGCAGGGGAATCGGGCCTCATCTCGCGGCGAGGGGGAAGTCTCATGGTTTTTCTCGATTTGCGGCCGGAACCTGGGGTATATTCTCGAGTTACGACGGGGAAGGCCCTTCCAGACACGTGTTTGTTCAGCGACGTCAGGACTCCTGCCTAGGTGCGAGGGACACCTCGGGATTCTCCTCGAGTCTTGGCATGGCAATTGAGACCCGTCTCCACGTGAGGGGGGAGACCCAGGGTCCCTTTCCACGTGCCACAGGGATCCTGGGAATCCTATCCATTTTCAAGAGGAGTCAGGCATCGTCTCCTTTGGAAGCATTGATCTCCGCGGACCTCTCGAGTTTTCAAAGGATGGGAGGCCTCCGGTCGCGATGAGGCGGAGGACTAGGTCTTTCTCTGTGGTCTCCACAGGGGAATCAGACATCCCTTCATCTTGGGAGATGCAAGACGAGCCTGCATTCAATTCACTGCAGGGATATCCGGCCTTACTTCGAGTCAGAGCATCTCGGTGTCCATTCCACTTGAGGCCACAAACTCAGGGTCCCTCTCACATACCTGCAGCTGAGAGAAGCCTCCTCTTGAGGTGCTTGTGGAAAGTTGATATTCCTCTTGAGTCAAAGCCTGGGACTAAGCTCTCATCTCGAGTTGATTTGGGGTCCACGGAGCCCTTTCGTGTTGCTCCAGTGACCTCAGGATCCCTCTAGACTTGAGACAGTGATCTTGGGTTTTCTCTGGAGTGCCATCAAGGAAATCAAGGCTCCTTTCACGTTTGATGTGGAACACGGAATTGCTCCTCACGCAGTGCAGGGGAATCGGACCTCATCTCGCGCCGAGGGGGAAGTCTCATGGTTTTTCTCGAGTGTGGCCGGAACCTGCGGTATATTCTCGAGTTACGACTGGGAGGGCCCTTCCAGACACGAGTTATTTCACTAACGTCAGTCTCCTGCCTAGGTGCGAGGGACACCTCGGGATTCTCCTCGAGTCTTGGCATGGCAATTGGGACGCGTCTCCACGTGAGGCAGGAGACCCAGGGTCCCTTTCCACATGCCACAGGGATCCTCGGACTCCTATCCATTTTCAAGAGGAGTCAGGCATCGTCTCCTTTGGAAGCATTGATCTCCGCGGACCTCTCGAGTTTTCCAAGGATGTGAGGCCTCCGGTCGCGATGAGGCGGAGAACTAGGTCTTTCTCTGTGTTCTCCACAGGTGATTCAGACATCCCTTCGCCTTGGGAGATGCAAGAGGAGCCTGCATTCGATCACTGCAGGAATATCCAGCCTTACTTCGAGTCACAGCATCTCCGTGTCCATTCCACTTGAGGCCACAAACTAAGGGTCCCTCTCACATACCTGTAGCTGAGAGAAGCCTCCTCTTGAGGTGCTTGTGGAAAGTTGGTATTCCTCTTGAGTCGAAGCCAGGGACTAAGCTCTCATCTCGAGTTTCTTTGGGGTCCAAGGAGCCCTTTCGTGTTGCTCCAGTGACCTCAGGATCCCTCTAGACTTGAGACAGTGATCTTGGGTTTTCTCTGGAGTCCCATCAAGGAAATCAAGGCTCCTTTCACCTTTGATGTGGAACACGGAATTGCTCTGCACGCAGTGCAAGGGAATCTGGCCTCATGTCGGGGCGAGGGGGAAGTTTCATGGTTTTTCTCGAGTTGCGGCCGGAACCTGGGGTATATTCTCGACTTACGACGGGGAGGGCCCTTCCAGACATGGGTTTGTTCAGCGACGTCAGGACTCCTGCCTAGGTGCCAGGGACACCTTGGGATTCTCCTCGAGTCTTGGCATGTCAATTGGGATGCGTCTCCACGTGAGGCGGGAGACCCAGGGTCCCTTTCCACGTGCCAGAGGGATCCTGGGACTCCTATCCATTTTCAAGAGGAGTCAGGCATCGTCTCCTTTGGAAACATTGATCTCCGCGAACCTGTCGAGGTTTCAAAGGATGTAAGGCCTCCGGTCGCGAAGAGGCGGAGAACTAGGTCTTTCTCTGTGGTCTGCACAGGGTATTCAGACATCCCTTCGCCTTGGGAGATGCAAGACGAGCCTGCATTCAATTCACTGCAGGAATATCCAGCCTTACTTCGAGTCAGAGCATCTCGGTGTCCATTCCACTTGATGCCACAAACTCAGGGTACCCCTCACATACCTGTAGCTGAGAGAAGCCTCCTCTTGAGGTGCTTGTGGAAAGTTGGTATTCCTCTTGAGTCGAAGCCAGGGACTAAGCGCTCATCTCGAGTTGATTTGGGGTCCACGGAGCCCTTTCGTGTTGCTCCAGTGACCTCAGGATCCCTCTAGACTTGAGACAGTGATCTTGGGTTTTCTCTGGAGTGCCATCAAGGAAATCAAGGCTCCTTTCACGTTTGATGTGGAACACGGAATTGCTCTGCATGCAGTGCAAGGGAATCGGGCCTCAACTCGCGGCGAGGGGATAGTCTCATTGTTTTTCTCGAGTTGCGGCCAGAACCTGGGGTATATTCTCAAGTTATGACGGGGAGGGCCCTTCCAAACACGTGTTTGTTCAGCGACGTCAGGACTCCTGCCTAGGTGCGAGGGACACTTCGGGATTCTCCTCGAGTCTTGGCATGGCAATTGTGACGCGTCTCCACGTGAGGCGGGAGACCCAGGGTCCCTTTCCACGTGCCACAGGGATCCTGGTACTAGTATCCATTTTCAAGAGGAGTCAGGCATCGTCTCCTTTGGAAGCATTGATCTCCGCGGACCTCTCTAGTTTTCAAAGGATGTGAGGCCTCTGTTCGCGATGAGGCGGGGACTAGGTCTTTCTCTGTGGTCTCCACAGGGGATTCAGACATCCTTTCATCTTGCGAGATGCAAGACGAGCCTGCAATCTATTCACTGCAGGGATATCCGGCCTTACTGCGAGTCAGAGCATCTCGGTGTCCATTCCACTTGAGGCCACAAACTCAGGGTCCCTCTCACATACCTGTAGCTGAGAGAAGCCTCCTCTTGAGGTGCTTGTGGAAAGTTGGTATTCCTCTTGAGTCGAAGCCAGGGAATAAGCTCTCATCTCGAGTTGATTTGGGGTCCACGGAGCCCTTTCCTGTTGCTCCAGTGAACTCAGGATCCCTCTAGACTTGAGACAGTGATCTTTGGTTTTCTCTGGAGTGCCATCAAGGAAATCAAGGCTCCTTTCACGTTTGATGTGGAACACGGAATTGCTCTGTGCCCAGTGCTAGGGTATCGGGCCTCATCTCGCGGCGAGGGGGAAGTCTCATGATTTCTCTCGAGTTGCGGCCGGAACCTGGGGCATATTCTCGAGTTACAACGGGGAGGGCCCTTCCAGACTCCTGTTTGTTCAGCGACGTCAGGACTCCTGCCTAGGTGCGAGGGACACCTCGGGATTCTCCTCGAGTCTTGGCATGGCAATTGGGACGCGACTCCACGAGAGGTAGGAGACCCAGGGTCCCTTTCCACGTGCCACAGGGATCCTGGGACTCCTATCCATTTTCAAGAGGAGTCAGGCATCGTCTTTTTGGAAGCATTGATCTCCGCGGACTTCTCGAGTTTTCAAAGCATGTGAGGCCTCCGCTCGCGATGAGGCGGAGAATTAGGTCTTTCTCTGTGGTCTCCACAGGGGATTCAGACATCCCTTCGTCTTGGGAGATGCAAGAAGAGCCTGCATTCAATTCACTGCAGGGATATCCGGCCTTACTTCGACTCAGAGCATCTCGGTGTCCATTCCACTTGAGGCCACAAACTCAGGGGCCCTCTCACATACCTGTTGCTGAGAGAAGCCTCCTCTTGAGGTGCTTGTGGAAAGTTGGTATTCCTCTTGAGTCAAAGCCAGAGACTAAGCTCTCATTTCGAGTTGATTTGGTGTCCACGGATCCATTTCGTGTTGCTACAGTGACCTCAGGATCCCTCTAGACTTGAGACAGTGATCTTGGGTTTTCTCTGGAGTGCCATCAAGGAAGTCAAGGCTCCTTTCATTTTTGATGTGGAATACGGAATTGCTCTGCACGCAGGGCAGGGGAATCGGGCCTCATCTCGCATCGAGAGGGAAGTCTCACGGTTTTTCTCGAGTTGTGGCAGGAACCTGGGGTATATTCTCAAGTTACGACGGGGAGGGCCCTTCCAAACACGTGTTTGTTCAGCGACGTCAGGACTCCTGCCTACGTGCATGGGACACCTCGGGATTCTCCTTGAGTCTTGGCATGGCAATTGGGACGCGTCTCCACGTTAGGCGGGAGACCCAGTGTCCCTTTCCACGTGCCACAGTGACCCTGGGACTCCTATCCATTTTCAAGAGGAGTCAGGCACCGTCTCCTTTGGAAGCATTGATCTCTGCAGACCTCTCGAGTTTTCAAAGAATGTGAGGCCTCCGGTCACGATGAGGCGGAGGACTAGGTCTTTCTCTGTGGTCTCCACAGGGGATTCAGACATCCCTTCGTCTTGGGAGATGCAAGAAGAGCCTGCATTCAATTCACTGCAGGCATATCCGGCCTTACTTCGTGTCAGAGCATCTCGGTGTCCAATGCACTTGAGGCCACAAACTCAGGGTCCCTCTCACAAACCTGTAACTGAGAGAAGCCTCCTCTTTAGGTGCTTGTGGAAAGTTGGTATTCCTCTTGATTCGAAGCCAGGGACTAAGCTCTCATCTCGAGTTGATTTGGGGTCCACGGAGCCCTTTCGTGTTGCTCCAGTGACCTCAGGATCCCTCTAGACTTGAGACAGTGATCTTGGGTTTTCTCTGGAGTGCCATCAAGGAAATCAAGCCTCCTTTCACGTTTGATGTGGAACACGGAATTGCTCTGCATGCAGTGCAGGGGAATCGGGCCTCAACTCGCGGCGAAGGGGAAATCTCATGGTTTTTCTCGAGTTGCGGCCGGAACCTGGGGTATATTCTCGAGTTACGACGGGGAGGGCCCTTACAGACACGTGTTTGTTCAGCGACGTCAGGACTCATGCCTACGTGCGAGGGACACCTCGGGATTCTCCTCGAGTCTTGGCATGGCAATTGGGACGCGTCTCCACATGAGGCGGGAGACCCAGGGTCCCTTTCCACGTGCCAGAGGGATCCTGGGACTCCTATCCATTTTCAAGAGGAGTCAGGCATTGTCTCCTTTGGAAGCATTGATCTCCGCAGACCTCTCGAGTTTTCAAAGAATGTGAGGCCTCCGGTCACGATGAGGCGGAGAACTAGGTCTTTCTCTGTGGTCTCCACAGGGGATTCATACATCCGTTCGTCTTGGGAGATGCAAGACGAGCCTGCATTCAATTCACTGCAGGAATATCCGGCCTTACTTCGAGTCAGAGCATCTCGGTGTCCATTGCACTTGAGGCCACAAACTCAGGGTCCCTCTCACATACCTGTAGCTGAGAGAAGCCTCCTCTTGAGGTGCTTGTGGAAAGTTGGTATTCCTCTTGAGTCGAAGCCAGGGACTAAGCTCTCATCTCGAGTTGATTTGGGGTCCACGGAGCCCTTTCGTGTTGGTCCAGTGACCTCAGGATCCCTCTAGACTTTATACAGTGATCTTGGGTTTTCTCTGGAGTGCCATCAAGGAAATCAAGGCTCCTTTCAGGCTTGATGTGGAACACGGAATTGCTCTGCACGCACTGCAGGGGAATCGGGCCTCATCTCGCGGCGAGGGGGAAGTCTCATGGTTTTTCTCGAGTTGCGGCCAGAACCTTGGGTATATTCTCGAGTTACGACGGGGAGGGCCCTTCCTTACACGTGTTTGTTCAGCGAAGTCAGGACTCCTGCCTAGGTACGAGGGACACCTCGGGATTCTCCTCGAGTCTTGGCATGGCAATTGGGACGAGTCTCCACGTGTGGCGGGAGACCCAGGGTCCCTTTCCACGTGCCACAGGGATCCTGGGACTCCTATCCATTTTCAAGAGGAGTCAGGCATCGTCTCCTTTGGAAGCATTGATCTCCGCGGACCTCTCTAGTTTTCAAAGGATGTGAGGCCTCCGGTCGCGATGAGGCGGAGGACTAGGTCTTTCTCTGTGGTCTCCACAGGGGATTCAGACATCCCTTCATTTTGGGAGATGCAAGACGAGCCTGCATTCAATTCACTGCAGGGATATCCGGCCTTACTTCGAGTCAGAGCATCTCGGTGTCCATTCCACTTGAGGCCACAAACTCAGGGTCCCTCTCACATACCTGTAGCTGAGAGAAGCCTCCTCTTGAGGTGCTTGTGGAAAGTTGGTATTCCTCTTGAGTCGAAGCCAGGGACTAAGCTCTCATCTCGAGTTGATTTGGGGTCCACGGAGCCCTTTCTTGTTGCTCCAGTGACCTCAGGATCCCTCTAGACTTGAGACAGTGATCTTGCGTTTTCTCTGGAGTGCCATCAAGGAAATCAAGTCTCCTTTCACGTTTGATGTGGAACACGGAACTGCTCTGCATGCAGTGCAGGGGATTCGGGCCTCATCTCGCGGCGAGGGGGCAGTCTCATGGTTTTTCTCGAGTTGCGGGCAGAACCTGGGGTATATTCTCGAGTTACGACGGGGAGGGCCCTTCCAGACACGTGTTTGTTCAGCGACGTCAGGACTCCTGCCTAGGTGCGAGGGACACCTCGGGATTCTCCTCGAGTCTTGGCATGGCAATTGTGACGCGTCTCCACGTGAGGCGGGAGACCCAGGGTCCCTTTCCACGTGCCACAGGGATCCTGGTACTAGTATCCATTTTCAAGAGGAGTCAGGCATCGTCTCCTTTGGAAGCATTGATCTCCGCGGACCTCTCGAGTTTTCAAAGGATATGAGGCCTCCGGTCACGATGAGGCGGAGGACTAGGTCTTTCTCTGTGGTCTCCACAGGGGATTCAGACATCCCTTCGTCTTGGGAGATGCAAGACGAGCCTGCATTCAATTCACTGCAGGGATATGCGGCCTTACTTCGTGTCAGAGCATCTCGGTGTCCATTGCACTTGAGGCCACAAACTCAGGGTCCCTCTCACATACCTGTAGCTGAGAGAAGCCTCCTCTTGAGGTGCTTGTGGAAAGTTGGTATTCCTCTTGAGTCGAAGCCAGGGACTAAGCTCTCATCTCCAGTTGATTTGGGGTCCATGGATCCCTTTCGTGTTGCTCCAGTGACCTCAGGATCCCTCTAGACTTGAGACAGTGATCTTGGGTTTTCTCTGGAGTGCCATCAAGGAAATCAAGGCTCCTTTCACGTTTGATGTGGAATACGGAATTGCTCTGCACGCAGGGCAGGGGAATCGGGCCTCATCTCGCGTCGAGTGGGAAGTCTCATCGTTTTTCTCGAGTTGCGGCCAGAACCTGGGGTATATTCTCAAGTTATGACGGGGAGGGCCCTTCCAAACACGTGTTTGTTCAGCGACGTCAGGACTCCTGCCTAGGTGCGAGGGACACCTCGGGATTCTCCTTGAGTCTTGGCATGGCAATTGGGACGCGTCTCCACGTGAGGCGGGAGACCCAGTGTCCCTTTCCACATGCCAAAGTGATCCTGGGACTCCTATCCATTTTCAAGAGGAGTCAGGCATCGTCTCCTTTGGAAGCATTGATCTCTGCAGACCTCTCGAGTTTTCAAAGGATGTGAGGCCTCCGGTCACGATGAGGCGGAGGACTAGGTCTTTCTCTGTGGTCTCCACAGGGGATTCAGACATCCCTTCCTCTTGGGAGATGCAAGACGAGCCTGCATTCAATTCACTGCAGGGATATGCGGCCTTATTTCGTGTCAGAGCATCTCGGTGTCCATTGCACTTGAGGCCACAAACTCAGGGTCCCTCTCACATACCTGTAGCTGAGAGAAGCCTCCTCTTGAGGTGCTTGTGGAAAGTTGGTATTCCTCTTGAGTCGAAGCCAGGGACTAAGCGCTCATCTCGAGTTGATTTGGGGTCCACGGAGCCCTTTCGTGTTGCTCCAGTGACCTCAGGATCCCTCTAGACTTGAGACAGTGATCTTGGGTTTTCTCTGGAGTGCCATCAAGGAAATCAAGGCTCCTTTCACGTTTGATGTGGAACACGGAATTGCTCTGCATGCAGTGCAAGGGAATCGGGCCTCAACTCGCGGCGAGGGGGAAATCTCATGGTTTTTCTCGAGTTGCGGCCGGAACCTGGGGTATATTCTCGAGTTATGACGGGGAGGGCCCTTCCAGACACGTGTTTGTTCAGCGACGTCAGGACTCCTGCCTAGTTGCACGGGACACCTCGGGATTCTCCTCGAGTCTTGGCATGGCAATTGGGCCGCGTCTCACGTGAGGCGGGAGACCCAGGGTCCCTTTCCACGTGCCACAGGCATCCTGGGACTCCTATCCATTTTCAAGAGGAGACAGGCATCGTCTCCTTTGGAAGCATTGATCTCCGCGGACCTCTCGAGTTTTCAAAGGATGTGAGGCCTCCCGCCGCGATGAGGCGGAGGTCCAGGTCTTTCTCTGTGGTCTCCACAGGGGATACAGACATCCCTTCGTCTTGGGAGATGCAAGACGAGCCTGCATTCAATTCACTGCAGGGATATCCGGCCTTACTTCGAGTCAGAGCATCTCGGTGTCCATTCCACTTGAGCCCACAAACTCAGGGTCCCCCTCACCTACCTGTAGCTGAGAGAAGCCTCCTCTTGAGGTGCTTGTGGAAAGTTGGTATTCCTCTTGAGTCGAAGCCAGGGACTAAGCTCTCATCTCGAGTTGATTTGGGGTCCACGGAGCCTTTCGTGTTGCTCCAGTGACCTCAGGATCCCTCTAGACTTGAGACAGTGACTTTGGGTTTTCTCTGGAGTGGCATCAAGGAAATCAAGGCTCCTTTCACGTTTGATGTGGAACACGGAATTGCTCTGCACGCAGTGCAGGGGAATCGGGCCTCATCTCGCAGCGAGGGGGAAGTCTCATGGTTTTTCTCAAGTTGCGGCCGGAACCTGGGGTATATTCTCGAGTTACGATGGGGACGGCCCTTCCAGACACGTGTTTGTTCAGCGACTTCAGGACTCCTGCCTAGGGGCGAGGGACACCTCGGGATTCTCCTCGAGTCTTGGCATGGCAATTGGGACGCGTCTCCACGTGAGGCAGGAGACCTAGGGTCCCTTTCCACGTGCCACGTGCCTATCCATTTTCAAGCCGAGTCAGGCATCGTCTCCTTTGGAAGCATTGATCTCCGCGGACCTCTCGAGTTTTCAAAGGATGTGAGGCCTCCGGTCGCAATGAGGCGGAGTACTAGGTCTTTCTCTGTGGCCTCCACAGGGGATTCAGACATCCCTTCGTCTTGGGAGATGCAAGACGAGCCTGCATTCACTTCACTGCAGGGATATCCGGCCTTACTTCGAGTCAGAGCATCTCGGTGTCCATTCGATTTATGGCCACAAACTCAGGGTCCCTCTCATCTACTTGTAGCTGAGAGAAGCCTCCTCTTGAGGTGCTTTTGGAAAGTTGGTATTCCTCTTGAGTCGAAGCCAGGGACTAAGCTCTCATCTCGAGTTCATTTGGGGTCCAGTGAGCCCTTTCGTGTTGCTCCAGTGACCTCAGGATCCCTCTAGATTTGAGACAGTGATTTTGGGTTTTCTCTGGAGTGCCATCAAGGAAATCAAGGCTCCTTTCACGTTTGATGTGGAACACGGAATTGCTCTGCACGCAGTGCAGGGGAATCGGGCCTCATCTCGCGGCGAGGGGGAAGTCTCATGGTTTTTCTCGAGTTGCGGCCGGAACCTGGGGTATATTCTCGAGTTACGAAAGGGAGGGCCCTTCCAGACACGTGTTTGTTCAGCGACGTCAGGACACCTGTCTAGGTGCGAGGGACACCTCGGGATTCTCCTCGGGTCTTGGCATGGCAATTGGGACACGTCTCCACGTGAGGTGGGAGACCCAGGGTCCCTTTCCACGTGCCACAGGGATCCTGGGACTCCTATCCATTTTCAAGCGGAGTCAGGCATCGTCTCCTTTGGAAGCATTGATCTCCGCGGACCTCTCGAGTTTTCAAAGGATGTGAGGCTTCCGGTCGCGATGAGGTGGAGAACTAGGTCTTTCTCTGTGATCTCCTCAAGGCATTCAGACATCCCTTCGTCTTGGGAGATGCAAGGCGAGCCTGCATTCAATTCACTGCAGGGATATCCTGCCTTACTTCGAGTCAGAGCATCTCGGTGTCCATTCCACTTGAGGCCACAAACTCAGGGTCCCTCTCACATACCTGTAGCTGAGAGAAGCCTCCTCTTGAGGTGCTTGTGGAAAGTTGGTATTCCTCTTGAGTCGATGCCAGGGACTAAGCTCTCATCTCGAGTTGATTTGGGTTCCACGGAGCCCTTTCTTGTTGCTCCAGTGACCTCAGGATCGCTCTAGACTTGAGACAGTGACTTTGGGTTTTCTCTGGAGTGGCATCAAGGAAATCAAGGCTCCTTTCACGTTTGATGTGCAACACGGAAATGCTCTGCACGCAGTGCAGGGGAATCGGGCCTCATCTCGGGGCGAGGGGAAGTCTCATGGTTTTTCTCGAGTTGCGGCCGGAACCTGGGGTATATTCTTGAGTTACGACGGGGAGGGCCCTTCCAGACACGTGTTTGTTCAGCGACGTCAGGACTCCGGCCTAGGTGCGAGGGACACCTCGGGATTCTCCTCGAGTCTTGGCATGGCAATTGGGACGCGTCTCCACGTGAGGCGGGAGACCCAGGGTCCCTTTCCACGTGCCACAGGGATCCTGGGACTCGTATCCATTTTCAAGTGGAGTCAGGCATCGTCTCCTTTGGAAGCATTGATCTCCGCGGACCTCTCGAGTTTTCAAAGGATGTGAGGCCTCCCGACGCGATGAGGCGGAGGACCAGGTCTTTCTCTGTGGTCTCCACAGGGGATACAGACATCCCTTCGTCTTGGGAGATGCAAGACGAGCCTGCATTCAATTCACTGCAGGGATATCCGGCCTTACTTCGAGTCAGAGCATCTCGGTGTCCATTCAACTTGAGCCCACAAACATAGGGTCCCCCTCACCTACCTGTAGCTGAGAGAAGCCTCCTCTTGAGGTGCTTGTGGAAAGTTGGTATTCCTCTTGAATCGAAGCCAGGGACTAAGCTCTCATCTCGAGTTGATTTGGGTTCCACGGAGCCCTTTCTTGTTGCTCCAGTGACCTCAGGATCGCTCTAGACTTGAGAGAGTGACTTTGGGTTTTCTCTGGAGTGGCATCAAGGAAATCAAGGCTCCTTTCACGTTTGATGTGCAACACGGAAATGCTCTGCACGCAGTGCAGGGGAATCGGGCCTCATCTCGCGGCGAGGGGAAGTCTCATGGTTTTTCTCGAGTTGCGGCCGGAACCTGGGGTATATTCTTGAGTTACGACGGGGAGGGCCCTTCCAGACACGTGTTTGTTCATCGACGTCAGGACTCCTGCCTAGGTGCGAGGGACACCTCGGGATTCTCCTCGAGTCTTGGCATGGCAATTGAGACATGTCTCCACGTGAGGCGGGAGACCCAGTGTCCCTTTCCATGTGCCACAGGGATCCTGGGGCTCCTATCCATTTCAAGAGGAGTCAGGCATCGTCTCCTTTGCAAGCATTGATCTCCGCGGACCTCTCGAGTTTTCAAAGGATGTGAGGCCTCCGGTCGCGATGAGGCGGAGAACTAGGATTTTCTCTGTGGTCTCCACAGGGATTCAGACATCCCTTCGTCTTGGGAGATGCAAGACGAGCCTGCATTCAATCACTGCAGGGATATCCGGCCTTACTTCGAGTCAGAGCATCTCGGTGTCCATTCCACTTGAGGCCACAAAATCAGGGGCCCTCTCACATACCTGTAGCTGAGAGAAGCCTCCTCTTGAGGTGCTTGTGGAAAGTTGGTATTCCTCTTGAGTCGAAGCCAGGGACTTAGCTCTCATCTCGAGTTGATTTGGGGTCCACGGAGCCCCTTCGTGTTGCTCCAGTGACCTCAGGATCCCTCTAGACTTGAGACAGTGACTTTGGGTATTCTCTGGAGTGCCATCAAGGAAATCAAGGCTCCTTTCACGTTTGATGTGGAACACGGAATTGCTCTGCACGCAGTGCAGGGGAATCAGGCCTCATCTCGCGGCGAGGGGGAAGTCTCATGGTTTTTCTCGAGTTGCGGCCGGAACCTGGGGTATATTCTCGAGTTACGACGGGGAGGGCCCTTCCAGACACGTGTTTGTTCAGCGACGTCAGGACTCCTGCCTAGGTTCGAGGGACACCTCGGGATTCTCCTCGAGTCTTGGCATGGAAATTGGGACACGTCTGCACGTGAGGCGGGAGACCCAGGGTCCCTTTCCACGTAGACAGGGATCCTGGGACTCCTATCCATTTTCAAGAGGAATCAGGCATTTTCTCCTTTGGAAGCATTGATCTCCGCGGACCTCTCGAGTTTTCAAAGGATGTGAGGCCTCCGGTCGCGATGAGGCGGAGGACTAGGTCTTTCTCTGTGGTCTCCACAGGGGATTCAGACATCCCTTCGTCTTGGGAGATGCAAGACGAGCCTGCATTCACTTCACTGCAGGGATATCCGGCCTTACTTCGAGTCAGAGCATCTCGATGTCCATTCCACTTGAGGCCACAAACTCAGGGTCCCTCTCACATACCTGTAGCTGAGAGAAGCCTCCTCTTGAGGGACTTGTGGAAAGTTGGTATTCCTCTTGAGTCGAAGTCAGGGACTAAGCTCTAATCTCGAGTTGATTTGGGTTCCATGGAGCCCTTTCGTGTTGCTACAGTGACCTCAGGATCCCTCTAAACTTGAGACAGTGATCTTGGGTTTTCTCTGGAGTGCCATCAAGGAAATTAAGGCTCCTTTCACGTTTGATGTGGAACACGGAATTGCTCTGCACGCAGTGCAGGGGAATCGGGCCTCATCTCGCTGCGAGGGGGAAGTCTCATGGTTTTTCTCGAGTTGCGGCCGGAACCTGGGGTATATTCTCGAGTTACGATGGGCAGGGCCCTTCCAGACACGTGTTTGTTCAGCGACGTCAGGACTCCTGCCTAGGTGCGAGGGACACCTCGGGATTCTCCTCGAGTCTTGGCATGGCAATTGGGACCCGTCTCCACGTGAAGCGGGAGACCCAGGGTCCCCGTCCATGTGGACAGGGACCCGGGAACTCCTAACCATTTTCAAGAGGAGTCAGGCATCGTCTCCTTTGGAAGCATTGATCTCCGCAGACCTCTCGAGTTTTCCAAGGATGTGAGGCCTCCGGTCACGATGAGGCGGAGGACCAGGTCTTTCTCTGTGGTCTCCACAGGGGATTCAGACATCCCTTTGTCTTGGAAGATGCAAGACGAGCCTGCATTTAATTCACTGCAGGGATATCCGGCATTATTTCGAGTCAGAGCATCTCAGTGTCCATTCCACTTGAGGCCACAAACTCAGGGTCCCTCTCATATACCTGTAGCTGAGAGAAGCCTCCTCTTGAGTTGCTTGTGGAAAGTTGGTATTCCTCTTGAGTCGAAGCCAGGGACTAAGCTCTCATCTCGAGTTGATTTGGGGTCCACGGAGCCCTTTCGTGTTGCTCCAGTGACCTCAGGATCCCTCTAGACTTGAGACAGTGACTTTGGGTTTTCTCTGTAGTGGCATCAAGGAAATCAAGGCTCCTTTCACGTTTGATGTGGAACACGGAATTGCTCTGCACGCAGTGCAGGGGAATCGGGCCTCATCTCGCAGCGAGGGGGAAGTCTCATGGTTTTTCTCGAGTTGCGGCCGGAACCTTGGGTATATTCTCGAGTTACGATGGGGAGGGCCCTTCCAGACACGTGTTTGTTCAGCGACGTCAGGACTCCTGCCTAGTTGCGAGGGACACCTCGGGATTCTCCTCGAGTCTTGGCATGGCAATTGGGACGCGTCTCCACGTGAGGCAGGAGACCTAGGGTCCCTTTCCACGTGCCACAGGGATCCTGGGACTCCTATCCATTTTCAAGAGGAGTCAGGCATCGTCTCCTTTGGAAGCATTTATCTCCGCGGACCTCTCGAGTTTTCAAAGGATGTGAGGCCTCCGGTCGCGATGAGGCGGAGGAATAGGTCTTTCCCTGTGGTCTCCACAGGGGATTCAGACATCCCTTCGTCTTGGGAGATGCAAGACGAGCCTGCATTCACTTCACTGCAGGGATATCCGGCCTTACTTCGAGTCAGAGCATCTCGGTGTCCATTCGATTTGAGGCCACAAACTCAGGGTCCCTCTCACCTACCTGTAGCTGAGAGAAGCCTCCTCTTGAGGTGCTTTTGGAAAGTTGGTATTCCTCTTGAGTCGAAGCCAGGGACTAAGCTTTCATCTCGAGTTGATTTGGGGTCCACGGAGCCCTTTCGTGTTGCTCCTGTGACCTCAGGATCCCTCTAGACTTGAGACAGTGATCTTGGGTTTTCTCTGGAGTGCCATCAAGGAAATCAAGGCTCCTTTCACGTTTGATGTGGAACACGGAATTGCTCTGCACGCAGTGCAGGGGAATCGGGCCTCATCTCGCGGCGAGGGGGAAGTCTCATGGTTTTTCTCGAGTTGCGGCCGGAACCTGGGGTATATTCTCGAGTTACGACGGGGAGGGCCCTTCCAGACACCTGTTTGTTCAGCGACGCCAGCACTCCTGCCTAGGTGCGAGGGACACCTCGGGATTCTCCTCGCATCTTGGCATGGCAATTGGGACGCGTCTCCACGTGAGGCCGGAGACACAGTGTCCCTTTCCACGTTCCACAGGGATCCTGGGACTACTATCCATTTTCAAGAGGAGTCAGGCATCGTCTCCTTTGGAAGCATTTGTCTCCGCGGACCTCTCGAGTTTTCAAAGGATGTGAGGCCTCCGTTCGCGATGAGGCGGAGGACCAGGTCTTTCTCTGTGGTCTCCACAGGGGATACAGACATCCATTCGTCTTGGGAGATGCAAGACGAGCCTGCATTCAATTCACTGCAGGGATATCCGGCCTTACTTCGAGTCAGAGCATCTCGGTGTCCATTCCATTTGAGGCGACAAACTCAGGGTCCCTCTCACCTACCTGAGGCTGAGAGAAGCCTCCTCTTGAGGTGCTTGTGGAAAGTTGGTATTCCTCTTGAGTCGAAGCCAGGGACTAAGCTCTAATCTCGAGTTGATTTGGGTTCCATGGAGCCCTTTCGTGTTGCTACAGTGACCTCAGGATCCCTCTAGACTTGAGACAGTGATCTTGGGTTTTCTCTCGAGTGCCATCAAGGAAATTAAGGCTCCTTTCACGTTTGATGTGGAACACGGAATTGCTCTGCACGCAGTGCAGGGGAATCGGGCCTCATCTCGCTGCGAGGGGGAAGTCTCATGGTTTTTCTCGAGTTGCGGCCGGAACCTGGGGTATATTCTCGAGTTACGACGGGCAGGGCCCTTCCAGACACGTGTTTGTTCAGCGACGTCAGGACTCCTGCCTAGGTGCGAGGGACACCTCGGGATTCTCCTCGAGTCTTGGCATGGCAATTGGGACCCGTCTCCACGTGAAGCGGGAGACCCAGGGTCCCCGTCCATGTGGACAGGGACCCTGGAACTCCTAACCATTTTCAAGAGGAGTCAGGCATCGTCTCCTTTGGAAGCATTGATCTCCGCGGACCTCTCGAGTTTTCCAAGGATGTGAGGCCTCCGGTCACGATGAGGCGGAGGACCAGGTCTTTCTCTGTGGTCTCCACAGGGGATTCAGACATCCCTTTGTCTTGGGAGATGCAAGACGAGCCTGCATTTAATTCACTGCAGGGATATCCGGCATTATTTCGAGTCAGAGCATCTCGGTGTCCATTCCACTTGAGGCCACAAACTCAGGGTCCCTCTCATATACCTGTAGCTGAGAGAAGCCTCCTCTTGAGGTGCTTTTGGAAAGTTGGTATTCCTCTTGAGTCGAAGCCAGGGACTAAGCTCTCATCTCGAGTTGATTTGGGGTCCACGGAGCCCTTTCGTGTTGCTCCAGTGACCTCAGGATCCCTCTAGACTTGAGACAGTGACTTTGGGTTTTCTCTGGAGTGGCATCAAGGAAATCAAGGCTCCTTTCACGTTTGATGTGGAACACGCAATTGCTCTGCACGCAGTGCAGGGGAATCGGGCCTCATCTCGCGGCGAGGGGGAAGTCTCATGGTTTTTCTCGAGTTGCGGCCGGAACCTGGGGTATATTCTCGAGTTACGACGGGGAGGGCCCTTCCAGACACCTGTTTGTTCAGCGACGCCAGCACTCCTGCCTAGGTGCGAGGGACACCTCGGGATTCTCCTCGAGTCTTGGCATGGCAATTGGGACGCGTCTCCACGTGAGGCGGGAGACCCAGTGTCCCTTTCCACGTTCCACAGGGATCCTGGGACTACTATCCATTTTCAAGAGGAGTCAGGCATCGTCTCCTTTGGAAGCATTGATCTCCGCGGACCTCTCGAGTTTTCAAAGGATGTGAGGCCTCCGGTCGCCATGAGGCCGAGGACTAGGTCTTTCTCTGTGGTCTCCAAAGGGGATTCAGACATCCCTTCGTCTTGGGAGATGCAAGACGAGCCTTCTTTCCATTCACTGCAGGGATATCCGGCCTTACTTCGAGTCAGAGCCTCTCGGTGTCCATTCCACTTTAGGCCACAAACTCAGGGTCCCTCTCACATACCTGTAGCTGAGAGAAGCCTCCTCTTGAGGTGCTTGTGGAAAGTTGGTATTCCTCTTGACTCGAAGCCAGGGGCAAAGCTCTCATCTCGAGTTGATATGGGGTCCATGGAGACCTTTCGTGTTGCTCCAGTGACCGCAGGATCCCTCTAGACTTGAGACAGTGATCTTGGGTTTTCTCTGGAGTGCCATCAAGGAAATCTAGGCTCCTTTCACGTTTGATGGGGAACACGGAATTGCGCTGCACGCAGTGCAGGGGAATCGGGCCTCATCTCACGGAGAGGGGGAAGTCTCATGGTTTTTCTCGAGTGGCGGCCGGAACCTGGGTTATATTCTCGAGTTACGACGGAGGGGGGGCCCTTCCAGACATGTGTTTGTTCAGCGACGTCAGGACTCCTGCCTAGGTGCGAGGGACACCTCGAGATTCTCCTCGAATCTTGGCATGGCAATTGGGACGCGTCTCCACGTGAGGCGGGAGACCCAGGGTCCCTTTCCACATGCCACAGGGATCCTGGGACTCCTATCCATTTTCAAGGGGAGTCAGGAATCGTCTCCTTTGGAAGCATTGATCTCCGCGGACCTCTCGAGTTTTCAAAGGATGTGAGGCCTCCGGTCGCCATGAGGCGGAGAACTAGTTCTTTCTCTATGGTCTCCACAGGGGATTCAGACATCCCTTCGTCTTGGGAGATGCAAGACGAGTTTGCTTTCAATTCACTGCAGGGATATCGGGCCTTACTTCGAGTCAGAGACTCTCGGTGTGCATTCCACTTGAGGCCACAACCTCAGGGTCCCTCTCACATACATGTAGCTGAGAGAAGCCTCCTCTTGAGGTGCTTGTGGAAAGTTGGTATTCCTCTTGAGTCAAAGTCAGGGACTAAGCTCTCATCTCGAGTTGATTTGTGGTCCACGGAGCCCTTTCGTGTTGATCCAGTGACCTCAGGATCCCTCTAGACTTGAGACAGTGATCTTGGGTTTTCTCTGGAGTGCCATCAAGGAAATCAAGGCTCCATTCACGTTTGATGTGGAACACGGAATTGCTCCTCACGCAGTGAAGGGGAATCTGGCCTCATCTCGTGGCGAGGGGTAAGTCTCATGGTTTTTCTCGAGTTGCGGCCGGAACCTGGGGTATATTCTCGAGTTAAGACGGGGAGGGCCCCTGCAGACACGTGTTTGTTCTGCGACGTCTGGACTCCTGCCTAGGTGCGAGGGACAACTCGGGATTCTCCTCGAATCTTGGCATGGCAATTGGGACGCGTCTCCACGTGAGGCGGGAGACCCAGGTTCCCTTTCCACGTGCCACAGGGATCCTGGACTCCTATCCATTTTCAAGAGGAGTCAGCCATCGTCTCCTTTGGAAGCATTGATCTCAGCGGACCTCTTGAGTTTTCAAAGGATGTGAGGCCTCCGTTCGCGTTGAGGCGGAGGACTAGGTCTTTCTCTGTGGTCTCCACAGGGGATTCAGACAACCCTTCGTCTTGGGAGATGCAAGACGAGCCTGCGTTCAATTCACTGCAGGGATATCCGGCCTTACTTCGAGTCAGAACATCTCGGTGTCCATTCCACTTGAGGCCACAACCTCAGGGTCTCTCTCACATACCTGTAGCTGAGAGAAGCCTCCTCTTGAGGTGCTTGTGGAAAGTTGGTATTCCTCTTGAGTCGAAGCCAGGGACTAAGCTCTCATCTCGAGTTGATTTGGGGTCCACGGAGCCCTTTCTTGTTGCTCCAGTGACCTCAGGATCCCTCTAGACTTGAGACAGTAACTATGGGTTTTCTCTGGAGTGGCATCAAGGAAATCAAGGCTCCTTTCACGTTTGATGTGCAACACGGAATTGCTCTGCACGCATTGCAGGGGAATCGGGCCTCATCTCGCGGCGAGGGGGAAGTCTCATGGTTTTTCTCGAGTTGCGGCCGGAACCTGGGGTATATTCTCGAGTTACGACGGGGAGGGCCCTTCCAGACACGTGTTTGTTCAGCGACGTCAGACCCCTGCCTAGGTGTGAGGGACACCTCGGCATTCTCCTCGAGTCTTTGCCTTGCAATTGGAACGCGTCTCCACGTGAGGCGGGAGACCCAGGGTCCCTTTCCACGTGCTACCGATATCCTGGGACTCCTATCCATTTTCAAGAGGAGTCAGGCATCTTCTCCTTCGGAAGTATTGATCTCAGCGGACGTCTCGAGTTTTAAAAGGATATGAGGCCTCCTGTCGCGAGGAGGCGGAGGACTAGGTCTTTCTCTGTGGTCCGCACAGGGGATTCAGACAACCCTTCGTCTTGGGAGATGCAAGACAACCTGCATTCAATTCACTGCAGGGATATCCGGCCTTACTTCGAGTCAGAGCATCTCGGTGTCCATTCCACTTGAGGCCACAAACTCTGGGTCCCTCTAACATACCTGCAGCTGAGAGAAGCCTCCTCTTGAGGTGCTTGTGGCAAGTTGGTATTCCTCTTGAGTCGAAGCCAGGGACTAAGCTCTCATCTCGGGTTGATTTGGGGTCCATGGAGCCCTTTCGTGTTGCTCCAGTGACCTCAGGATCCCTCTAGACTTGAGACAGTGATCTTGGGTTTGCTCTGGAGTGCCATCAAGGAAATCAAGGCTCCTTTCACGTTTGATGTGGAACACGGAATTGCTCTGCACGCAGTGCAGGGGAATCGGGCCTCATCTCGCGGCGAGGGGGAAGTCTCATGGTTTTTCTCGAGGTGCCGTCGGAACCTTGGGTATATTCTCGAGTTACGACGGGGAGGGCCCTTCCAGACACGTGTTTGTTCAGCGACGTCAGGACTCCTGCCTAGGTGCGAGGGACACCTCGGGATTCTCCTCGAGTCTTGGCATGGCAATTGGGACGCGTCTCCACGTGAGGCGGGAGACCCAGGGTCCCTTTCCACGTGCCACAGGGATCCTGGGACTCCTATCCATTTTCAAGAGGAGTCAGGCATCGTCTACTTTGGAAGCATTGATCTCCGCAGACCTCTCGAGTTTTCAAAGAATGTGAGGCCTCCGGTCGCGATGAGGCGGAGGACTAGGTCTTTCTCTGTGGTCTCCACGGGGGAATCAGACATCCCTTCGTCTTGGGAGATGCAAGACGAGCCTGCATTCAATTCACTGCAGGGATATCCGGCCTTACCTCGAGTCAGAGCATCTCGGTGTCCATTCCACTTGAGGCCACAAACTCAGGGTCCCTCTCACATACCTGTAGCTGACAGAAGCCTCCTTTGAGGTGCTTGTGGAAAGTTGGTATTCCTCTTGAGTCGAAGCCAGGAACTAGTTCTCATCTCGAGTTGATTTGGGGTCCACGGAGCCCTTTCGTGTTGCTCCAGTGACCTCAGGATCCCTCCAGACTTGAGACAGTGATCTTGGGTTTTCTCTGGAGTGCCATCGAGGAAATCAAGGCTCCTTTCACGTTTGATGTGGAACACGGAATTGCTCTGCACGCAGTGCAGGGGAATCGGGCCTCATCTCGCGGCGAGGGGGAAGTCTCATGGTTTTTCTCGAGGTGCCGTCGGAACCTTGGGTATATTCTCGAGTTACGACGGGGAGGGCCCTTCCAGACACGTGTTTGTTCAGCGACGTCAGGACTCCTGCCTAGGTGCGAGGGACACCTCGGGATTCTCCTCGAGTCTTGGCATGGCAATTGGGACGCGTCTCCACGTGAGGCGGGAGACCCAGGGTCCCTTTCCACGTGCCACAGGGATCCTGGGACTCCTATCCATTTTCAAGAGGAGTCAGGCATCGTCTACTTTGGAAGCATTGATCTCCGCAGACCTCTCGAGTTTTCAAAGAATGTGAGGCCTCCGGTCGCGATGAGGCGGAGGACTAGGTCTTTCTCTGTGGTCTCCACGGGGGAATCAGACATCCCTTCGTCTTGGGAGATGCAAGACGAGCCTGCATTCAATTCACTGCAGGGATATCCGGCCTTACCTCGAGTCAGAGCATCTCGGTGTCCATTCCACTTGAGGCCACAAACTCAGGGTCCCTCTCACATACCTGTAGCTGACAGAAGCCTCCTTTGAGGTGCTTGTGGAAAGTTGGTATTCCTCTTGAGTCGAAGCCAGGAACTAGTTCTCATCTCGAGTTGATTTGGGGTCCACGGAGCCCTTTCGTGTTGCTCCAGTGACCTCAGGATCCCTCCAGACTTGAGACAGTGATCTTGGGTTTTCTCTGGAGTGCCATCGAGGAAATCAAGGCTCCTTTCACGTTTGATGTGGAACACGGAATTGCTCTGCACGCAGTGCAGGGGAATCGGGCCTCATCTCGCGGCGAGGGGGAAGTCTCATGGTTTTTCTCGAGTTGCGGCCGGAACCTGGGGTATATTCTCGAGTTACGACGGGGAGGGCCCTTTGAGACACGTGTTTGTTCAGCGACGTCAGGACTCCTGCCTAGGTGCGAGGGACACCTCGGGATTCTCCTCGAGTCTTGGCATGGCAATGGGGACGCGTCTCCACGTGAGGCGGGAGACCCAGGATCCCTTTCCACGTGCCACAGTGATCCTGGGACTCCTATCCATTTTCAAGAGGAGTCAGGCATCGTCTCCTTTGGAAGCATTGATCTCCGCGGACCTCTCGAGTTTTCAAAGGATGTGAGGCCTCCGGTCGTGATGAGGTGGAGGACTAGGTCTCTCTTTGTGGTCTCCACAGCGGATTCAGACATCCCTTCGTCTTGGGAGATGCAAGACGAGCCTGCATTCAATTCACTGCAGGGATATCCGGCCTTACTTCGAGTCAGAGCATCTCGGTGTCCATTCCACTTGAGGCCACAAACTCAGGGTCCCTCTCACATACCTGTAGCTGAGAGAAGCCTCCTCTTGAGGTGCTTGTGGAAAGTTGGTATTGCTCTTGAGTCGAAGCCAGGGACTAAGCTCTCATCTCGAGTTGATTTGGGGTCCACGGAGCCCTTTCCTGTTGCTCCAGTGACCTCAGGATCACTCTAGACTTGAGACAGTGATCTTGGGTTTTCTCTGGAGTACCATCAAGGAAATCAAGTCTCCTTTCACGTTTGATGTGGAACACGGAATTGCTCTGCACGCAGTGCAGGGGAATCGGGCCTCATTTCGCGGCGAGTGGGAAGTCTCATGGTTTTTCTCGAGTTGCGGCCGGAACCTGGGGTATATTCTCGAGTTACGACGGGGAGGGCCCTTCCAGACACGTGTTTGTTCAGCGACGTCAGGACTCCTGCCTAGGTGCGAGGGACACGTCGGGATTCTCCTCGAGTCTTGGCATGGCAATTGGGACGCGTATCCACGTGAGGCGGGAGACCCAGGATCCCTTTCCACGTGCCACAGGGATCCTGGTACTCCTATCCATTTTCAAGAGGAGTCAGGCATCGTCTCCTTTGGAAGCATTGATCTCCGCGGACCTCTCGAGTTTTCAAAGGATGTGAGGCCTGCGGTCGTGATGAGGCGGAGGACTAGGTCTTTCTCTGTGATCTCCACAGCGGATTCAGACATCCCTTCGTCTTGGGAGATGCAAGACGAGCCTGCATTCAATTCACTACACGGATATCCAGCCTTACTTCGAGTGAGTGCATCTCGGTGTCATTCCACTTGAGGCCCCAAACTCAGGGTCCCTCTCACATACCTGTAGCTGAGAGAAACCTCCTCTTGAGGTGCTTGTGGAAAGTTGGTATTCCTCTTGAGTCGAAGCCAGGGACTAAGTTCTCATCTCGAGTTGATTTGTCGTCCACGGAGCCCTTTCGTGTTGCTCCAGTGACCTCAGGATCCCCCTAGACTTGAGACAGTGATCTTGAATTTTTCTGGAGTGCCATCAAGGAAATCAAGGCTCCTTTCACATTTGATGTGTAACACGGAATTGCTCTGCACGCAGTGCAGGGGAATCGGGCCTCATCTCGCGGCGAATGGGAAGTCTCATGGTTTTTCTCGAGTTGCGGCCGGAACCTGGTTTATATTCTCGAGTTACGACGGGGAGGGCCCTTCCAGACACGTGTTTGTTCAGCGAAGTCAGGACTCCTGCATAGGTGCGAGGGTCACCTCGGGATTCTCCTCGAGTCTTGGCATGGCAATTGGGACGCGTCTCCCCATGAGGCGGGAGACCTAGGGTCCCTTTCCACGTGCCACAGGGATCCTGGGACTCCTATCCATTTTCAAGAGGAGTCAGGCATCGTCTCCTTTGGAAGCATTGATCTCCGCGGACCTCTTGACTTTTCAAAGGATGTGAGGCCTCCGGTCGCGTTGAAGCGGAGGACTAGGTCTTTCTCTGTGGTCTCCACAGGGTATTCAGACATCCCTTCGTCTTGGGAGATGCAAGACGAGCCTGCATTCAATTCACTGCAGGGATATCCGGCCTTATTTCGAGTCAGAGCATCTCGGTGTCCATTCCACTTGAGGCCACAAACTCAGGGTCCCTCTCACATACCTGTAGCTGAGAGAAGCCTCCTCTTGAGGTGCTTGTGGAAAGTTGGTGTTCCTCTTGAGTCGAAGCCAGGGACTAAGCTCTCATCTCGAGTTGATTTGGGGTCCACAGAGCCCTTTCGTGTTGCTCCAGAGACCTCAGGATCCCTCTAGACTTGAGACAGTGATCTTGGGTTTTCTCTGGAGGGCCATCAAGGAAATCAAGGCTCCTTTCACGTTTGATGTGGAACACGGAATTGCTCTGCACGCAATGCAGGGGAATCGGGCCTCATCTCGCGGCGAGGGGGAAGTCTCATGGTTTTTCTCGAGTTGCGGCCGGAAACTGGGCTATATTCTCGAGTTACGACAGGGAGGGCCCTTCCAGACACGTGTTTGTTCAGCGACGTCAGGACTCCTGCCTAGGTGCGAGGGACACCTCGGGATTCTCCTCGAGTCTTGGCATGGCAAGTGGGACGCGTCTCCACGTGAGGCGGAAGACCCAGTGTCCCTTTCCACGTGCCACAGGGATCCTGGGACTCCTATCCATTTTCAAGAGGAGTCAGGCATCGTCTCTTTTGGAACCATTGATCTCCGCAGACCTCTCGAGTTTTCAAAGGATGTGAGGCCTCCGGTCGCATTGAGGCGGAGGACTAGTTCTTTCTCTGTGGTCTCCACAGGGTATTCAGACATTCCTTCGTCTTGGGAGATGCAAGACGAGCCTGCATTCAATTCACTGCAGGGATATCCGGCCTTACTTCGAGTCAGAGCATCTCGGTGTCCATTCCACTTGAGGCCACAAACTCAGGGTCCCACTCACATACCTGTAGCTGAGAGAGGCCTCCTCTTGAGGTGCTTGTGGAAAGTTGGTATTCCTCTTGAGTTGAAGCCAGGGACTAAGCTCTCATCTCCAGTTGATTTGGGACCCAAGAGCCCTTTCGTGTTGCTACAGTGACCTCAGGATCCCTCTAGACTTGAGACAGTGATCTTGGGTTTTCTCTGGAGTGCCATCAAGGAAATCAAGGCTCCTTTCACGTTTGATGGGGAACACGAAATTGCTCTGCACGCAGTGCAGGGGAATCGGGCCTCATGTTGCGGCGAGGGGAAGTCTCATGTTTTTTCTCGAGATGCGGCCGGAACCTGGGGTATATTCTCGAGTTACGACGGGGAGGGCCCTTCCAGACACGTGTTTGTTCAGCGACGTCAGGACTCCTGCCTAGGTGCGAGGGACACCTCGGGATTCTCCTCGAGTCTTGGCATGGCAATTGGGACGCGTCTCCACGTGAGGCGGGGGACCCAGGGTTCCTTTCCACGTGCCACAGGGATCCTGGGACTCCTATCCATTTTTAAGAGGAGTCAGGCATCGTCTCCTTTGGAAGCATTGATCTCCGCGGACCTCTCGACTTTTCAAAGGATATGAGGCTTCCGGTCGCGATGAGGTGGAGAACTAGATCTTTCTCTGTGGTCTGCACAGGGGATTCAGACATCCCTTCATCTTGGGAGATGCAAGACGAGCCTGCATTCAATTCACTGCAGGGATATCCGGCTTAACTTCGAGTCAGAGGTTCTCGGTGTCCATTCCACTTGAAGCCACAAACTCAGGGTCCCTCTCTCATACCTGTAGCTGAGAGAAGCCTCCTCTTGAGGTGCTTGTGGAAAGTTGGTATTCCTCTTGAGTCGAAGCCAGGGACTCAGCTCTCATCTCGAGTTGATTTGGGGTCCACGGAGATCTTTCGTGTTGCTCCAGTGACCTCAGGATCCCTCTAGACTTGAGACAGTGATCTTGGGTTTTCTCTGGAGTGCCATCAAGAAATCAAGTCTCCTTTCACGTTTGATGTGGAACACGCAATTGCTCTGCACGCAGTGCAGGGGAATCGGGCCTCATCTCGCGGCGAGGGGGAAGTCTGATGGTTTTTCTCGAGTTGCGGCTGGAACCTGGGGTATATTCTCGAGTTACGTCGGGGAGGGCCCTTCCAGACATGTGTTTGTTCAGCGACGTCAGGACTCCTGCCTAGGTGCGAGGGACACCTCGGATTTCTCCTCGAGTCTTGGCATGGCAATTGGGACGCGTCTCCACGTGAGGCGGGAGACCCAGGGTCCCTTTCCACGTGCCACAGGGATCCTGGGACTCCTATCCATTTTCAAGAGGAGTCAGGCATCGTCTCCTTTGGAAGCATTGATCTCCCCGGACCTCTCGAGTTTTCAAAGGATGTGAGGCCTCCGGTCGCGATGAGGCGGAGAACTAGGTCTTTCTCTGTGGTCTCCACAGGGGACTCAGTCATCCCTTCTTCTTGGGAGAGGCAAGACGAGCCTGCATTCAATTCACTGCAGGGATATCCGGCCTTACTTCGAGTCAGAGCATCTCGGTGTCCATTCCACTTGAGGCCACAAACTCAGGGGCCCTCTCACATACCTGTAGCTGCGAGAAGCCTCCTCTTGAGGTGCTTGTGGAAAGTTGGTATTCCTCTTGAGTCGAAGCCAGGGACTAAGCTCTCATCTCGAGTTGATTTGGGGTCCACGGAGCCCTTTCCTGTTGCTCCAGTGAACTCAGGATCCCTCTAGACTTGAGACAGTGATCTTTGGTTTACTCTGGAGTGCCATCAAGGAAATCAAGGCTCCTTTCACGTTTGATGTGGAACACGGAATTGCTCTGCACGCAGTGCTAGGGTATCGGGCCTCATCTCGCGGCGATGGGGAAGTCTCTTGCTTTCTCTCGAGTTGCGGTCGGAACCTGGGGCATATTCTCGAGTTACGATGGGGAGGGCCCCTCCAGACACGTGTTTGTTCAGCGACGTCAGGACTCCTGCCTAGGTGCGAGGGACACCTCTGGATTCTCCTCGAGTCTTGACATGGCAATTGGGACGCGTCTCCACGTGAGGCGGGAGACCCAGTGTCCCTTTCCACGTGCCACAGGGATCATGGGACTCCTATCCATTTTCAAGAGGAGTCAGGCATCGTCTCCTTTGGAAGCATTGATCTCCGCGGACCTCTCGAGTTTTCAAAGGATGTGAGGTTTCCGGTCGCGATGAGGCGGAGAACTAGGTCTTTCTCTGTGGTCTGCAAAGGGGATTCAGACATCCCTTCGTCTTGGGAGATGCAAGACGAGCCTGCATTCAATTCACTGCAGGGATATCCGGCCTTATTTCGAGTCAGAGCTTCCCAGTGTCCATTCTACTTGAGGTCACAAACTCAGGGTCCCTCTCACATACCTGTAGCTGAGAGAAGCCTCCTCTTGAGGTGCTTGTGGAAAGTTGGTATTCCTCTTGAGTCGAAGCCAGGGACTAAGCTCTCATCTCGATTTGATTTTGAGTCCACGGAGCCCTTTCGTGTTGCTACAGTGACCTCAGGATCCCTCTAGACTGGAGACAGTGATCTTGGGTTTTCTCTGGAGTGCCATCAAGGAAATCAAGTCTCCTTTCACGTTTGATGTGGAACACGCAATTGCTCTGCATGCAGTGCAGGGGAATCGGGCCTCATCTCGCGGCGAGGGGGAAGTCTCATGGTGTTTCTCGAGTTGCGGCTGGAACCTGGGGTATATTCTCGAGTTACGTCGGGGAGGGACCTTCCAGACATGTGTTTGTTCAGCGACGTCAGGACTCCTGCCTAGGTGCGAGGGACACCTCGGAATTCTCCTCGAGTCTTGGCATGGCAATTGGGACGGGTCTCCACGTGAGACGGGAGACCCAGGGTCCCTTTCCACGTGCTACAGGGATCCTGGGACTCGTATCCATTTTCAAGAGGAGTCAGGCATCGTCTCCTTTGGAAGCATTGATCTCCGCGGACCTCTCGAGTTTTCAAAGGATGTGAGGCCTCCGGTCGCGATGAGGCGGAGAACTAGGTCTTTCTCTGTGGTCTCCACAGGGGCCTCAGACATCCCTTCTACTTGGGAGAGGCAAGACGAGCCTGCATTCAATTCACTGCAGGGATATCCGGCCTTACTTCGAGTCAGAGCATCTCGGTGTCCATTCCACTTGAGGCCACAAACTCAGGGGCCCTCTCACATACCTGTAGCTGCGAGAAGCCTCCTCTTGAGGTGCTTGTGGAAAGTTGGTATTCCTCTTGAGTCGAAGCCAGGGACTAAGCTCTCATCTCGAGTTGATTTGGGGTCCACGGAGCCCTTTCCTGTTGCTCCAGTGAACTCAGGATCCCTCTAGACTTGAGACAGTGATCTTTGGTTTTCTCTGGAGTGCCATCAAGGAAATCAAGGCTCCTTTCACGTTTGATGTGGAACACGGAATTGCTCTGCACGCAGTGCTAGGGTATCGGGCCTCATCTCGCGGCGAGGGGGAAGTCTCTTGGTTTCTCTCGAGTTGCGGTCGGAAGTTGGGGCATATTCTCGAGTTACGATGGGGAGGGCCCCTCCAGACACGTGTTTGTTCAGCGACGTCAGGACTCCTGCCTAGGTGCGAGGGACACCTCTGGATTCTCCTCGAGTCTTGACATGGCAATTGGGACGAGTCTCCACGTGAGGCGGGAGACCCAGGGTCCCTTTCCACGTGCCACAGGGATCATGGGACTCCTATCCATTTTCAAGAGGAGTCAGGCATCGTCTCCTTTGGAAGCATTGATCTCCGCGGACCTCTCGAGTTTTCAAAGGATGTGAGGCTTCCGGTCGCGATGAGGCGGAGAACTAGGTCTTTCTCTGTGGTCTCCAAAGGGGATTCAGACATCCCTTCGTCTTGGGAGATGCAAGACGAGCCTGCATTCAATTCACTGCAGGGATATCCGGCCTTATTTCGAGTCAGAGCTTCCCAGTGTCCATTCTACTTGAGGTCACAAACTCTGGGTCCCTCTCACATACCTGTAGCTGAGAGAAGCCTCCTCTTGAGGTGCTTGTGGAAAGTTGGTATTCCTCTTGAGTCGTAGCCAGGGACTAAGCTCTCATCTCGAGTTGATTTTGAGTCCACGGAGCCCTTTCGTGTTGCTACAGTGACCTCAGGATCCCTCTAGACTGGAGACAGTGATCTTGGGTTTTCTCTGGAGTGTCATCAAGGAAATCGAGGCTCCTTTCAAGTTTGATGTGGAACACGGAATTTGTCTGCACCAAGTGCAGGGGAATCGGGCCTCATCTCGCGGCGAGCGGGAAGTCTCATGGTTTTTCTCGAGTTGTGGCCGGAACCTGGGGTATATTCTCGAGTTACGACGGGGAGGGCCCTTCCAGACTTGTGTTTGTTCAGCGACGTCAGGACTCCTGCCTAGGTGCGAGGGACACCTCGGGATTCTCCTCGAGTCTTGGCATGGCAATTGGGACGCGTCTCCACGTGAGGCGGGAGACCCAGGGTCCCTTTCCATGTGCCACACGGATCCTGGGACTCCTATCCATTTTCAAGAGGAGTCAGGCATCGTCTCCTTTGGAAGCATTGATCTCCGCGGACCTCTCGAGTCTTCAAAGGATGTGAGGCCTCCGTTCGCGTTGAGGCGGAGGACTAGGTCTTTCTCTGTGGTCTCCACAGGGGATTCAGACATCCCTTCGTCTTGGGAGATGCAAGACGAGCCTGCATTCAATTCACTGCAGGGATATCCAGCCTTACTTCGAAACAGAGCATCTCAGTGTCCATTCCACTTGAGGCCACAAACTAAGGGTCCCTCTCACATACCTGTAGCTGAGAGAAGCCTCCTCTTGAGGTGCTTGTGGAAAGTTGGTATTCCTCTTGAGTCGAAGCCAGGGGCTAAGATATCATCTCGAGTTGATTTGGGGTACACGGAGTCTTTTCGTGTTGCTCCAGTGATCTCTGGATCCCTCTAGACTTGAGACAGTGATCTTGGGTTTTCTCTGGAGTGCCATCAAGGAAATCAAGGCTCCTTTCACGTTTGATGTGGAACACGCAATTGCTCTGCACGCAGTGCAGGGGATTCGGGCCTCATCTCGCGGTGAAGGGGAAATCTCATGGTTTTTCTCGAGTTGCGGCCGGCCCTGGGGTATATTCTCGAGTTACGACGACGAGGGCCCTTCCAGACACGTGTTTGTTCAGCGACGTCGGGACTCCTGCCTAGGTGCCAGGGACACCTCTTGATTCTCCTCGAGTCTTGACATGGCAATTGGGACGCGTCTCCACGTGAGGCGGGAGACTCAGGGTCCCTTTCCACGTGCCACAGGGTTCCTGGGACTCCTATCCATTTTCAAGAGGAGTCAGGCATCGTCTCCTTTGGAAGCATTGATCTCCGCGGACCTCTCGAGTTTTCAAAGGATGTGAGGCTTCCGGTCGCGATGAGGCGGAGAACTAGGTCTTTCTCTATGGTCTCCACAGGGGATTCAGACATCTCCTCGTCTTGGGAGATGCAAGACGAGCCTGCATTCAATTCACTGCAGGGATATCCGGCCTTACTTCGAGTCAGAGCATATCGGTGTACATTCCACTTGAGGCCACAAACTCAGGGTCCCTCTCACACACCTGTAGCTGAGAGAAGCCTCCTCTTGAGGTGCTTGTGGAAAGTTGGTATTCCTCTTGAGTCGAAGCCAGGGATTAAGATATCATCTCGAGTTGATTTGGGGTACACGGAGCATTTTCGTGTTGCTCCTGTGACCTCTGGATCCCTCTAGACTTGAGACAGTGATCTTGGGTTTTCTCTAGAGTGCCATCAAGGAAATCAAGGCTCCTTTCAAGTTTGATGTGGAACACGGAATTTCTCTGCACGCAGTGCAGGGGAATCGGGCCTCATCTTGCAGCGAGGGGGAAGTCTCATGGTTTTTCTCGAGTTGCGGCCGGAACCTGCGTTATATTCTCGAATTATGACGGCGAGGGCCCTTCCAGACACGTGTTTGTTCAGCGACGTCAGGACTCCTGCCTAGGTGCGAGGGACACCTCGGGATTCTCCTCGAGTCTTTTCATGGCAATTGGGACGCGTCTCCAAGTGAGGCGGGAGACCCAGGATCCCTTTCCACGTGCCACAGGGATCCGGGGAATCCTATCCATTTTCAAGAACAGTCAGGCATCGTCTCCTTTGGAAGCATTGATCTCCGCGGACCTCTCAAGTTTTCAAAGGATGTGAGGGCTCCGGTCTCGATGAGGTGGATGACTCGGTCTCTCTGTGGTCTGCACAGGGGATTCAGACATCCCTTCATCTTGGGAGATGCAAGACGAGCCTGCATTCAATTCACTGTAGGGATATCCAGCCTTACTTCGAGTCAGAGCATCTCGGTGTCCATTCCACTTGAGGCCTCAAACTCAGGATCCCTCTCACATACCTGTAGATGAGAGAAGCCTCCTCTTGAGGTGCTTGTGGAAAGTTGGTATTCCTCTTGAGTCGAAGCCAGGGAATAAGCTCTCATCTCGAGTTGATTTGGGGTCCACGGAGCCCTTTCGTGTTGCTAAAGTGACCTCAGGATCCCTCTAGACTTGAGACAGTTATCTTTGGTTTTCCTAGAGTGCCATCAAGGAAATCAAGGCTCCTTTCACGTTTGATGTGGAACACGTAATTACTCTGCACGCAGTGCAGGGGAATCGGGCCTCATCTTGCAGCGAGGGGGAAGTCTCATGGTTTTTCTCGAGTTGCGGCCGGAACCTGCGTTATATTCTCGAATTACGACGGCGAGGGCCCTTCCAGACACGTGTTTGTTTAGCGACGTCAGGACTCCTGCCTAGGTGCGAGGGACACCTCGGGATTCTCCTCGAGTCTTTTCATGGCAATTGGGACGCGTCTCCAAGTGAGGCGGGAGACCCAGGGTCCCTTTCCACGTGCCACAGGGATCCTGGTACTCCTATCCATTTTCAAGAAGAGTCAGGCATCGTCTTCTTTGGAAGCATTGATATCCGTGGACCTCTCAAGTTTTCAAAGATGTGAGGGCTCCGGTCTCGATGAGGTGGATGACTAGGTCTCTCTGTGGTCTCCACAGGGGATTCAGACATCCCTTCGTCTTGGGAGATGCAAGACGAGCCTGCATTCAATTAACTGTAGGGATAACCGGCCTTACTTCGAGTCAGAGCATCTCGGTGTCCATTCCACTTGAGGCCACAAACTCAGGGTCCCTCTCACATACCTGTAGATGAGAGAAGCCTCCTCTTGAGGTGCTTGTGGAAAGTTGGTATTCCTCTTGAGTCGAAGCCAGGGAATAAGCTCTCATCTCGAGTTGATTTGGGGTCCACGGAGCCCTTTCGTGTTGCTAAAGTGACCTCAGGATCCCTCTAGACTTGAGACAGTGATCTTTGGTTTTCTCTAGAGTGCCATCAAGGAAATCAAGGCTCCTTTCACGTTTGATGTGGAACACGTAATTGCTCTGCACGCAGTGCAGGGGAATCGGGCCTCATCTTGCAGCGAGGGGGAAGTCTCATGGTTTTTCTCGAGTTGCGGCCGGAACCTGGGGTATATTCTCGAGTTACGACGGCGAGGGCCCTTCCAGACACGTGTTTGTTCAGCGACGTCAGGACTCCTGCCTAGGTGCGAGGGACACCTCGGGATACTCCTCGAGTCTTGGCATGGCAATTGGGACGCGTCTCCACGTGAGGCGGGAGACCCAGGGTCCCTTTCCACGTGCCACAGGGATCCTGGGACTCCTATCCATTTTCAAGAAGAGTCAGGCATCGCCTCCTTTGGAAGCATTGATCTCCGCGGACCTCTCGAGTTTTCAAAGGATGTGAGGCCTCCGGTAGCGTTGAAGCGACGGACTAGGTCTCTCTGTGGTCTCCACATGGGATTCAGGCATCCCTTCGTCTTGGGAGATGCAAGACGAGCCTGCGTTCAATTCACTGCAGGGATATCCAGCCTTACTTCGAGTCAGAGCATCTTGGTGTCCTTTCCACTTGAGGCCACAAACTCAGGGTCCCTCTCACATACCTGCTGCTGAGAGAAGCCTCCTCTTGAGGTGCTTGTGGAAACTTGGTATCCCTCTTGAGTCGAAGCCAGGGACTAAGCTCTCATCTCGAGTAGATTTGGGGTCCACGGAGCCCTTTGCTGTTGCTCCAGTGACCTCTGGATCCCTCTAGACTTGAGACAGTGATCTTGGGTTTTCTCTGGAGTGCCATTAAGGAAATCAAGGCTCCTTTCACGTTTGATGTGGAACACGGAATTGCTCTGCACGCAGTGCCGGGGAATCGGGCATCATCTCGCGGCGAGGGGGAAGTCTCATGGTTTTTCTCGAGTTGTGGCCGGAACTTGGGGTATATTCTCGAGTTACGACGGGGAGGGCCTTTCCAGACATGTGTTTGTTCAGCGACTTCAGGACTCCTGCCTAGGTGCGAGGGACAACTCGGGATTCTCCTCGAGTCTTGGCATGGCAATTGGGATGTGTCTAAACGTGAGGCGGGAGACCCAGTGTCCCTTTCCACGTGCCACAGGGATCCTGGGACTCCTATCCATTTTAAAGAGGAGTCAGGCATCGTCTCCTTTGGAAGCATTGATCCCCGTGGATCTCTCGAGTTTTCTAAGGATGTGAGGCCTCCGGTCGCGATGAGGCGGAGGACTAGGTCTTTCTCTGTGGTGTCCACAGGGGATTCAGACATCCCTTCTTCTTGGGAGATGCAAGACGAGCCTGCATTCAATTCACTGCAGGGATATCCGGCCTTACTTCGAGTCAGAGCATCTCGGTGTCCATTCCACTTGAGGCCACAATCTAAGGGTCCCTCTCACATACCTGTAGCTGAGGGAAGCCTGCTCTTGAGGTGCTTGTGGAAAGTTGGTATTCCTATTGAGTCGAAGCCAGGGACTAAGCTCTCATCTCGAGTTGATTTGGGGTCCACGGAGCCCTTTCGTGTTTCTCCCGTGACCTCAGGATCCCTCTAGACTTGAGACAGTGATCTTGGGGATTCTCTGGAGTGCCATCAAGGAAATCAAGGCTCCTTTCACGTTTGATGTGGAACACGCAATTGCTCTGCATGCAGTGCAGGGGAATCGGGCCTCATCTCGGGGCGAGGGGGAAGTCTCATGGTTTTTCTCGAGTTGCGGCAGGAACCTGAGGTATATTCTCGAGTTACGATGGGGAGGGCCCTTCCAGACACGTGTTTATTCAGCGATGTCATGACACCTGCCTAGGCGCGAAGGACACCTCGGGATTCTCCTCGAGTCTTGGCATGGCAATTGGGACGCGTCTCCACGTGAGGCGGGAGACCCAAGGTCCCTTTCGACATGCCACAGGGATCCTGGGACTCCTATCCATTTTCAAGAGGAGTCAGGGATCGTCTCCTTTGGAAGCATTGATCTCCGCGGACCTCTCGAGTTTTCAAAGGATGTGAGGCCTCCGTTCGCATTGAGGCGGAGGACTAGGTCTTTCTCTGTGGTCTACACAGGGGATTCAGACATCCCTTCGTCTTGGGAGATGCAAGATGAGCCTTCATTCAATTCACTGCAGGGATATCCTGCCTTACTTCGAGTCAGAGCATCTCGGTGTCCATTCCACTTGAGGCCACAAACTCAGGGTCCCTCTCACATACCTGTAGCTGAGAGAAGCCTCCTCTTGAGGTGCTTGTGGAAAGTTGGTATTCCTCTTGAGGCGAAGCCAGGGACTAAGCTCTAATCTCCAGTTGATTTGGGGTCCACAGAGCCCTTTCGTGTTGCTCCAGTGACCTCAGGATCCCTCTAGACTTGAGACAGTGATCTTGGGTTTTCTCTGGAGTGCCATCAAGGAAAGCAAGGCTCCTTTCACGTTTGATGTGGAACACGGAATTGCTCTGCACGCAGTGCAGGGCAATCGGGTCTCATATCGCGGCGAGGGGGAAGTCTCATGGTTTTTCTCGAGTTGCGGCCGGAACCTGGGGTATATTCTCATGTTACGACGGGGAGGGCCCTTCCAGACACGTGTTTGTCCAGCGACGTCAGGACTACTGCCTAGGTGCGAGGGACACCTCGGGATTCTCCACGAGTCTTGGCATGGCAATTGGGACGCGTCTCCACGTGAGGCGGGAGACCCAGGGTCCCTTTCGACGTGCCACAGGGATCCTGGGACTCCTATCCATTTTCAAGAGGAGTCAGGCATCGTCTCCTTTGGAAGCATTGATCTCCGCGGACCTCTCGAGTTTTCAAAGGATGTGAGGCCTCCGTTCGCGATGAGGCGGAGGACTAGGTCTTTCTCTGTGGTCTCCACAGGGGATTCAGACATCCCTTCGTCTTGGGAGATGCAAGACGAGCCTGCATTCAATTCACTGCAGGGATATCCGGCCTTACTTCAAGTCAGAGCATCTCGGTGTCCATTCAACTTGAGGCTACAAATTCAGGCTCCCTTTCACATGCCTGTAGCTGAGAGAAGCCTCCTCTTGAGGTGCTTGTGGAAAGTTGGAATTCCTCTTGAGTCAAAGCCAGGGACTAAGCTCTCATCTCGAGTTGATTTGGGGTTCGGGGAGCCCTTTCGTGTTGCTCCAGTGACCTCAGGATCCCTCTAGTTTTGAGACAGTGATCTTGGGTTTCCTCTGGAGTGCCATCAAGGAAATCAAGGCTCCTTTCACGTTTGATGTGGAACACGGAATTGCTCTGCACGCTGTGCTGGGGAATCCGGCCTCATCTCGCGGCGAGGGGCAAGTCTCATGGTTTTTCTCGAGTTGTGGCCAGAACCTGGGGTATATTCTCGAGTTATGACGGGGAGGGCCCTTCCAGACACGTGTTTGTTCAGCGACGTCAGGACTCCTGCCTAGGTGCGAGGGACACCGCGGAATTCTCCTCGAGTCTTGGCATGGCAATTGGGATGCGTCTCCTCGAGAGGCGGGAGACCCAGGGTCCCTTTCCACGTGCCACAGGGATCCTGGGGTTCTTATCCATTTTCTAGAGGAGTCAGGCATCGTCTCCTTTGGAAGCATTGATCACCGCGGACCTCTAGAATTTTCTAAGGATGTGAGGCCTCCGGGCGCGATGAGGCGGAGAACTAGTTCTTTCTCTGTGGACTCCAAGTGGATTCAGACCTCCCTTCATCTTGGGAGATGCAAGACCAGCCTGCATTCAATTCACTGCAGGGATATCCGGCCTTACTTCGAGTCAGAGCATCTCGGTGTCCATTCAACTTGAGGCCACAAACTCAGGGTCCCTCTCACATAAAGGTAGCTGAGAGAAGCCTCCTCTTGAGGTGCTTGTGGAAAGTTGTATTCCACTTGAGTCGAAGCCAGGGACTAAGCTCTCATCTAGAGTTGATTTGGGGTCCACGGAGCCCTTTCGTGTTTCTCCAGTGACCTCAGGTTCCCTCTAGATTTGAGACAGTGACCTTGGGTTTTCTCTGGAGTGCCATCAAGGAAATCAAGGCTCATTTCACGTTTGATGTGGAACACGGAATTGCTCTGCACGCAGTGCAGGGGAATCAGGCCTCATCTCGCGGTGAGGGGGAAGTCTCAAGGTTTATCTCGAGTTGCGGCCGGAACCTGGGGTATATTCTCGAGTTATGACGGGGAGGGCCCTTCCAGACACGTGTTTGTTCAGCGACGTCAGGACTCCTGCCTAGCTGCGAGGGACAACTCGGGATTCTCCTCGAGTCTTGGAATGGCAATTGGGACGCGTCTCCACGTGAGGTGGGATACCCAGGGTCCCTTTCCACATGCCACAGGGATCCTGGGACTTCTATCCATTTTCAAGAGGAGTCAGGCATCGTATCCTTTGGAAGCATTGATCTCTGCGGACCTCTCGAGTTGTCAAAGAATGTGAGGCCTCGGGTCGCCTTGCGGCGGAGAAATAGGTCTTTCTCTGTGGTCTCCACTGGGAATTCACACTTCCCTTCGCCTTGGGAGATGCAAGACGAGCCTGCATTCAATTCACTGCAGGGATTTCCACTCTTACTTCGAGTCAGAGCATCTCGGTGTCCATTCCACTTGAGGCCACAAACTCAGGGTCCCTCTCACATACCTGTAGCTGAGAGCAGCCTCCTCTTGAGGTGCTGGTGGAAAGTTGGTATTCCTCTTGAGTCGAAGCAAGGGACGAAGCTCTCATCTCGAGTTGATTTGGGGTTCACGGAGCCCTTTCGAGTTGCTACAGTGACCTCAGGATCCCTCTAGACTTGAGACAGTGATCTTGGGGTTTCTCTGGAGTGCCATCAAGGAAATCAAGGCTCCTTTCACGTTTGATGTGGAACACGGAATTGCTCTGCACGCAGTGCATGGGAATCGGGCCTCATCTTGCGGCGAGGGGGAAGGCTCATGGTTTTTCTCGAGTTGCAGCCCGAACCTGGGGTATATTCTCGAGTTACGATGGGGAGGGCCCTTCCAGACACGTGTTTGTTCAGCGACGTCAGGACTCCTGCCTAGGTGCGAGGGACACCTCGGGATTCTCCTTGAGCCTTGGCATGGCAATTGGGACGCGTCTCCAGTGAGGCGGAAGACCCAGGGTCCCTTTCCACGTGCCACAGGGATTCTGGGACTCCTATCCATTTTCAAGAGGAGTCAGGCATCGTCTCCTTAGGAAGCATTGATCTCCGCGGACCTCTCGAGTTTTCAAAGGATGTGATGCCTCCGGTCGCCATGAGAGGGAGAACTAGGTCTTTCTCTGTGGTCTCCACAGGGGATTCAGACATCCCTTCGTCTTGGGAGATGCAAGACGAGACTTCATTCAATTTACTGCAGGGATATCCGGCCATACTTCGAGTCAGAGCATCTCGGTGTCCATTCCGCTTGAGGCCACAAACTCAGGGACCCTCTCACATACATGTAGCTGAGAGAAGCCTCCTCTTGAAGTGCTTGTGGAAAGTTGGTATTCCTCTTGAGTCGAAGCCAGGGACGAAGCTCTCATCTCGAGTTGATTTGGGGTCCACGGAGCCCTTTCATGTTGCTACAGTGACCTCAGGATCCCTCTAGACTTGAGACAGTGATCTTGGGTTTTCTCTGGAGTGCCATCAAGGAAATCAAGGCTCCTTTCACGTTTGATGTGGAAAACAGAATTGCTCTGCACGCAGTTCAGGGGAATCGGGCCTCATCTCGCGGCGAGGGGGAAGGCTCATGATTTTTCAGGAGTTGCGGCCGAAACCTGGGGTATATTCTCGAGTTACAACGGGGAGGGCCCTTTCAGACACGTGTTTGTTCAGCGACGTCAGGACTAGTGCCTAGGTGCGAGGGACACCTCGGGATTCTCCTTGAGCCATGGCCTGGCAATTGGGACGCGTCTCCACGTGAGGCGGGAGACCCAGGGTCCCTTTCCACGTGCCACAGGGATCCTGGGACTCCTATCCATTTTCAAGAGGAGTCAGGCATCGTCTCTTTTGGAAACATTGATCTCCGCGGACCTCTCGAGTTTTCAAAGGATGTGAGGCCTCCGGTCGCGATGAGGCGGAGGACTAGGTCTTTCTCTGTCGTCTCCACAGGGGATTCAGACATCCCTTCGTCTTGGGAGATGCAAGTCGAGCCTGCATTCAATTCACTGCAGGGATATCCGGCCTTACTTCGAGTCAGAGTATCTCGGTGTCCATTCCACTTGAGGCCACAAACTCAGGGTCCCTCTCACATACCTGTACCTGAGAGAATCCTCCTCTTGAGGTGCTTGTGGCAAGTTGGTATTCCTCTTCAGTCGAAGCCAGGAACTAAGCTCTCATCTCAAGTTGATTTGGGGTCCACGCAGAAATTTCGTGTTGCTCCAGTGACCTCAGGATCCCTCTAGAATTGAGACAGTGATCTTGGGTTTTCTCTGGAGTGCCATCAAGGAAATCAAGGCTCCTTTCACGTTTGATGTGGAACACGGAATTGCTCTGCACGCAGTGCAGGGGAATCGGGCCTCATCTCGCGGCGAGGGAGAAGTCTCATGGTTTTTCTTGAGTTGCGGCCGGAACCTGGGGTATATTCTCGAGTTACGACGGGGAGGGCCCTTCCAGACACGTGTTTGTTCAGCGACGTCAGGACTCCTGCCTAGGTGCAAGGGACACCTCGGGATTCTCCTCGAGTCTTGGCATGGCAATTGGGACCCGTCTCCACGTTAGGCGGGAGACCCAGTGTCCCTTTCCACGTGCCACAGGGATCCTGGGTCTCCTATCCATTTTCAAGAGGAGTCAGGCATCATCTCCTTTGGAAGCATTGATCTCCGCAGACCTCTCGAGTTTTCAAAGGATGTGAGGCCTCCGGTCGCGATGAGGCCGAGGACTAGGTCTTTCTCTGTCGTCTCCACAGGGGATTCAGACATCCCTTCTTCTTGGGAGATGCAAGACGAGCCTGCACTCAATTCACTGCAGGGATATCCGGCCTTACTTCGTGTCAGAGCATCTCGGTGTCCATTCCACTTGAGGCCACAAACTCAGGGTCCCTCTCACATACCTGTAGCTGAGAGAAGCCTCCTCTTGAGGTGCTTGTGGAAAGGTGGTGTTCCTCTTGAGTGGAAGCCAAGGACTAAGCTCTCATCTCGAGTTGATTTGGGGTCCACGGAGCCCTTTCGTGTTGGTCCTTGACCTCAGGATCCCTCTAGACTTGACACAGTGATCTTGGGTTTTCTCTGGAGTGCCATTAAAGAAATCAAGGCTCCTTTCACGTTTGATGTGGAACACGGAATATCTCGGCACGCAGTGCAGGGGAATCGGGCCTCATCTCGCGGCGAGGGGGAAGTCTCTTGGTTTTTCTCGAGTGCGGCCGGATCCTGGGGTATATTCTCGAGTTACGACGGGGAGGGCCCTTCCAGACACGTGTTTGTTCAGCGACATCAGGACTCCTGCCTAGGTGCGAGGGACACCTCGGGATTCTCCTCGAGTTTTGGCATGGCAATTGGGACGCGTCTCCACGTGAGGCGGGAGACCCAGGGTCCCTTTCCACGTGCCACAGGGATCCTGGGACTCCTATCCATTTTCAAGAGGAGTGAGGCATCGTCTCCTTTGGAAGCATTGATCTCCCCAACCTCTCGAGTTTTCAAAGGATGTGAGGTCTCCAGTCGCGATGAGGCGGAGGACTAGGTCTTTCTCTGTGGTCTCCACAGGGGATTCAGACATCACTTCGTCTTGGGAGACGCAAGACGAGCCTGCATTCAATTCACTGCAGGGATATCTGGTCTTACTTCGAGTCAGAGCATCTCGGTGTCCATTCCACTTGAGGCCACAAACTCAGGGGCCCTCTCACATACCTGTAGCTGAGAGAAGCCTCCTCTTGAGGTGCTTGTGGAAAGTTGGTATTCCTCTTGAGGCGAAGCCAGGGACTAAGCTCTCATCTCGAGTTGATTTGGGGTCCAGGGAGCCCTTTCGTGTTGCTCCAGTGACCTCAGGATCCTTCTAGACTTGAGACAGTGATCTTGGGTTTTCTCTGGAGTGCCATCACGGAAATCAAGGCTCCTTTCACGTTTGATGTGGAACACGGAATTGCTCTGCACGCAGTGCAGGGGAAACGGGCCTCATCCAGCGGCGAGGGGGAAGTCTCATGGTTTTTCTCGAGTTGCGGCCGGAACCTGGGGTATATTCTCGAGTTACGACGGGGAGGGCCCTTCCAGACATGTGTTTGTTCAGCGACGTCAGTACTCCTGCCTAGGTGCGAGGGACACCTCGGGATTCTCCTCGAGTCTTGGCATGGCAATTGGGACGCGTCTCCACGTGAGGCGGGAGACCCAGGGTCCCTTTCCACGTGCCACAGGGATCCTGGGACTGCTATCCATTTTCAAGAGGAGTCAGGCATCGTCTCCTTTGGACGCATTGATCTCCGCAGACCTCTCGAGTTTTCAAAGGATGTGAGGCCTCCGGTCGCGATGAGCCGGAGGACTAGGACTTTCTCTGTGGTCTCCACAGGGGATTCAGACATCCCTTCGTCTTGGGAGATGCAAGACGAGCCTGCATTCAATTCACTGCAGGGATATCCGGCCTTAATTCGAGTCAGAGGATCTCGGTGTCCCTTCCACTTGAGGCCATAAACTCAGGGTCCTTCTCACATACCTGTAGCTGAGAGAAGCCTACACTTGAGGTGCTTGTGGAAAGTTGGTATTCCTCTTGAGTCGAAGCCAAGGAAAAGCTCTCATCTCGAGTTGATTTGGGGTCCACGGAGCCCTTTCGTGTTGCTCTAGTGACCTCAGGATCCCTCTAGACTTGAGACAGTGATCTTGGGTTTTCTCTGGAGTGCCATCAAGGAAATCAAGGCTCCTTTCACGTTTGATGTGGAACACAGAATTGCTCTGCACGCAGTGCAGGGGAATCGGGCCTCATCTCTCGGCGAGGAGGAAGTCTCATGGTTTTATTCGAGTTGCGGTCGGAACCTGGGGTATATTCTCGAGTTACGACGGGGAGGGCCCTTCCAGACACGTGTTTGTTCAGCGACGTCAGGACTCCTGCCTAGGTGCGAGGGACACCTCGGGATTCTCCTCGAGTCTTGGCATGGCAATTGGGACGCGTCTCCACGTGAGGCGGGACACCCAGTGGCCCTTTCCACGTGCCACAGGGATCCTGGGACTCCTATCCATTTTCAGGATGAGTCAGGCATCATCTCCTTTGGAAGCACTGATCTCTGCAGACCTCTCGAGTTTTCAAAGGATGTGAGGCCTCCGGTTGCGATGAAGTGGAGGACTAGTTCTATCTCTGTCGTCTCCACAGGGGATTCAGACATCCCTTCGTCTTGGGAGATGCAAGACGAGCCTGCATTCAATTCACTGCAGGGATATCCGGCTTTACTTCGAGTCAGAGCATCTCGGTGTCCATTCCATTTGAGGCCACAAACTCAGGGTCCCTCTCATATACATGCAGCTGAGAGAAGCCTCCTCTTGAGGTGCTTGTGGAAATTTGGTATTCCTCTTGAGTCGAATCCAGGGACTAAGCTCTCATCTCGAGTTGATTTGGTGTCCATGGAGCCCTTTCGTGTTGCTCCAGTGACCTCAGGATCCCTCTAGACTTGAGACAGTGATCTTGGGTTTTCTCTGGAGTGCCATCAAGGAAATCAAGGCTCCTTTCACGTTTGATGTGGAACACGGAATTGCTCTGCACGCAGTGCAGGGGAATCGGGCCTCATCTAGCCGCGAGTGGTAGGTCTCATGGAATTTCTCGAGTTGCGGCCGGAACCTGGGGTATATTCTCGAGTTACGATGGGGAGGGCCCTTCCAGACACGTGTTTGTTCAGCGAAGTCAGGACTCCTGCCTAGGTGCGAGGGACACCTCGGGATTCTCCTCGAGGCTTGGCATGGCAATTGGGACGCGTCTCCAGTGAGGCGGAAGACCCAGGGTCCCTTTCCACGTGCCACAGGGATTCTGGGACTCCTATCCATTTTCAAGAGGAGTCAGGCATCGTCTCCTTAGGAAGCATTGATCTCCGCATTCCTCTCGAGTTTTCAAAGGATGTGAGGCCTCCGGCCGCAATGAGGCGGAGAACTAGGTCTTTCTCTGTGGTCTCCACAGGGGATTCAGTCATCCCTTCGTCTTGGGAGATGCAAGACGAGCCTGCATTCAATTCACGGCAGGGATATCCGGCCTTACTTCGAGTCAGAGCATCTCGGTGTCCATTCCACTTGAGGCCACAAACTCAGGGTCCCTCTCACATACCTGTAGCTGAGAGCAGCCTCCTCTTGAGGTGCTTGTGGAAAGTTGGTATTCCTCTTGAGTCGAAGCCAGGGACGAAGCTCTCATCTCGAGTTGATTTGGGGTTCACGGAGCCCTTTCGAGTTGCTACAGTGACCTCAGGATCCCTCTAGACTTGAGACAGTGATCTTGGGGTTTCTCTGGAGTGCCATCAAGGAAATCAAGGCTCCTTTCACGTTTGATGTGGAACACGGAATTGCTCTGCACACAGTGCAGGGGAATCGGGCCTCATCTTGCGGCGAGGGGGAAGGCTCATGGTTTTTATCGAGTTGCAGCCCGAACCTGGGGTATATTCTCGAGTTACGATGGGGAGGGCCCTTCCAGACACGTGTTTGTTCAGCGACGTCAGGACTCCTGCCTAGGTGCGAGGGACACCTCGGGATTCTACTTGAGCCTTGGCATGGCAATTGGGACGTGTCTCCAGTGAGGCGGAAGACCCAGGGTCCCTTTCCACGTGCCACAGGGATTCTGGGACTCCTATCCATTTTCAAGAGGAGTCAGGCATCGTCTCCTTAGGAAGCATTGATCTCCTTGGACCTCTCGAGTTTTCAAAGGATGTGATGCCTCCGGTCGCCATGAGAGGGAGAACTAGGTCTTTCTCTGTGGTCTCCACAGGGGATTCAGACATCCCTTCGTCTTGGGAGATGCAAGACGAGACTTCATTCAATTTACTGCAGGGATATCTGGCCATACTTCGAGTCAGAGCATCTCGGTGTCCATTCCGCTTGAGGCCACAAACTCAGGGACTCTCTCACATACATGTAGCTGAGAGAAGCCTCCTCTTGAAGTGCTTGTGGAAAGTTGGTATTCCTCTTGAGTCGAAGCCAGGGACGAAGCTCTCATCTCGAGTTGATTTGGGGTCCACGGAGCCCTTTCGTGTTGCTACAGTGACCTCAGGATCCCTCTAGACTTGAGACAGTGATCTTGGGTTTTCTCTGGAGTGCCATCAAGGAAATCAAGGCTCCTTTCACGTTTGATGTGGAACACAGAATTGCTCTGCACGCAGTTCAGGGGAATCGGGCCTCATCTCGCGGCGAGGGGGAAGGCTCATGGTTTTTCTCGATTTGTAGCCCGAACCTGTGGTATATTCTCGAGTTACGATGGGGAGGGCCCTTCCAGACACGTGTTTTTCCAGCGACGTCAGGACTCCTGCCTAAGTGCGAGGGACACCTCGGGATTCTCTTCGAGCCTTGGCCTGGCAATTGGGACGCGTCTCCACGTGAGGCGGGAGACCCAGGGTCCCTTTCCACGTGCCACAGTGATCCTGGGACTCCTATCCATTTTCAAGAGGAGTCAGGCATCGTCTCCTTTGGAAGCATTGATCTCCGCGACCTCTCGAGTTTTCAAAGGATGTGAGGCCTCCAGTCGCGATGAGGCGGAGAACTCGGTCTTTCTCTGTGGTCTCCACATGGGATTCAGACATCCCTTCATCTTGGGAGATGCAAGACGAGCCTGCATTCAATTCACTGCAGGGATATCCGGCCTTTCTTCGAGTCAGAGCATCTCGGTGTCCATTCCACTTCAGGCCACAAACTCAGGGTCCCTCTCACATACCTGTAGCTGAGAGAAGCCTCCTGTTGAGATGCGTGTGGAAAGTTCGTCTTCCTCTTGAGTCGAAGCCAGGGACTAAGCTCTCATCTCGAGTTGATTTGGGGTCCATGGGGCCCTTTTGTGTTGCTCCAGTGACCTCAGGATCCCTCTAGACTTGAGACAGTGATCTTGGGTTTTCTCTGGAGTGCCATCAAGGAAATCAAGGCTCCTTTCACGTCTGATGTGGACACGGAATTGCTCTGCACGCAGTGCAGGAAATTCGGGCCTCATCTCGCGACAAGGGAGATGTCTCATGGTTTTTCTGGAGTTGCGGACGGAACCTGGGGTATATTCTCGAGTTACGACGGGGAGGGCCCTTCCAGACACGTGTTTGTTCAGCGACGTCAGGACTCCTGCCTAGGTGCGAGGGACACCTCGGGATTCCCCTCGAGTCTTGGCATGGCAATTGGGACGCGTCTCCACGTGAGGCGGGAGACCCAGGGTCCCTTTCCACGTGCCACAGGGATCCTGGGACTCCTATCCATTTTCAAGAGGAGTCAATCATCGTCTCCTTTGGAAGCATTGATCTCCGCGGACCTCTTGAGATTTCAAAGGATGTGAGGTCTCCGGTCGCAATGAGGCGGAGAACTCGGTCGTTCTCTGTGGTCTCCACAGGGGATTCAGACAACCCTTCGTCTTGGGAGATGCAAGACGAGCCTGCATTCAATTCACTGCAGGGATATCATGCCTTACTTCGAGTCAGAGCATCTCGGTGTCCATTCCACTTAAGGCCACAAACTCAGGGTTCGTCTCACATACCTGTAGCTGAGAGAAGCCTCCTCTTGAGGTGCTTGTGGAAAGGTGGTATTCCTCTTGAGTCGAAGCCAGGGACTAAGCTCTCATCTCGAGTTGATTTGGGGTCCACGGAGCCCTTTCCTTTTGGTCCAGTGACCTCAGGATCCCTCTAGACTTGAGACAGTGATCTTGGGTTTTCTCTGGAGTGCCATCAAGGAAATCAAGGCTCCTTTCACGTTTGATGTGGAACACGGAATTGCTCTGCATGCAGTGCAGGGGAATCGGGCCTCAACTCGCGGCGAGGGGGAAATCTCATGGTTTTTCTCGAGTTGCGGCCCGAACCTGGGGTATATTCTCGAGTTACGACGGGGAGGGCCCTTCCAGACACGTGTTTGTTCAGCGACGTCAGGACTCCTGCCTAGGTGCGAGGGACACCTCGGGATTGTCCTCGAGTCTTGGCATGGCAATTGGGACGCGTCTCCACCAGAGGCGGGAGACCCAGGGTCCCTTTCCACGTGCCACAGGGATCCTGGGACTCCTATCCATTTTCAAGAGGAGTCAGGCATCGTCTCCATTGGAAGTATTGATCTCCGCGGACCTCTCCAGTTTCAAAGGATGTGAGGCCTCCGGTCTCGATGAGGCGGAGAACGAGGTCTTTCTCTGTGGTCTCCACAGGGGATTCAGACAACCCTTCGTCTTGGGAGATGCAAGACGAGCCTGCATTAAATTTACTGCAGGGATATCCGGCCTTACTTCGAGTCAGAGCATCTCCGTGTCCATTCCACTTGAGGCCACAAACTCAGGGTCCCTCTCACATACCTGTAGCTGAGAGAAGCCTCCTCTTGAGGTGCTTGTGGAAAGTTGGTATTCCTCTTGAGTTGAAGCCAGGGACTAAGCTCTCATCTCGAGTTGATTTGGGGTCCACGGAGCCCTTTCGTGTTGCTCCAGTGACCTCAGGATCCCTCTAGACTTGAGACAGTGATCTTGGGTTTTCTCTGGAGTGCCATCAAGGAAATCAAGGCTCCTTTCACGTTTGATGTGGAACACGGAATTGCTCTGCACGCAGTGCAGGGGAATCGGGCCTCATCTAGCCGCGAGGGGTAGGTCTCATGGAATTTCTCGAGTTGCGGCCGGAACCTGGGGTATATTCTCGAGTTACTATGGGGAGGGCCCTTCCAGACACGTGTTTGTTCAGCGAAGTCAGGACTCCTGCCTAGGTGCGAGGGACACCTCGGGATTCTCCTCGAGTCTTGGCATGGCAATTGGGACGCGTCTCCACCTGAGGCGGGAGACCCAGGGTCCCTTTCCACGTGCCACAGGGATCCTGGGACTCCTATCCATTTTGAAGAGGATTCAGGCATCGTCTCCTTTGGAAGCATTGATCTCCGTGGACCTCTCGAGTTTTCAAAGGATGTGAGGTCTCCGGTCGCGATGAGGCGGAGAACTAAGTCTTTGTCTGTGGTCTCCACAGGGGATTCAGATATCCCTTCGTCTTGGGAGATGCAAGACGAGCCTGCATTCAATTCTCTGCATGGATATCTGCCCTTACTTCGAGTCAGAGCATCTAGGTGTCCATTCCACTTGAGGCCACAAACTCAAGGTCCCTCTCACATACCTGTAACTGAGAGAGGCCTCCTCTTGAGGTGCTTGTGGAAAGTTGGTATTCCTCTTGAGTCGAAGCCAGGGACGAAGCTCTCCTCTCGAGTTGATTTGTGGTCCACGGAGCTCTTTCTTGTTGCTACAGTGACCTCAGGATCCCTCTAGACTTGAGACAGTGATCTTGGCTTTTCTTTGGAGTGCCATCAAGGAAATCAAGAATCTTTTCACGTTTGATGTGGAACACGGAATTGGTCTGCACGCAGTGCAGGGGAATCGGGCCTCATCTCAAGGCGAGGGGGAAGTCTCATTATGTTTCTCGAGTTGCGGCCGGAACCTGGGGTATATTCTCGAGTTACGACGGGGAGGGCCTTTCCAGACACGTGTTTGTTCTGCGACGTCAGGATTCCTGCCTAGGTGCGAGGGACACCTCGGCATTCTCCTCGAGTCTTGGCATGGCAATTAGGACAAGTCTCCACGTGAGGCGGGAGACCCAGGGTCCCGTTCCACGTGCCACAGGGATTCTTGGACTCCTATCCATTTTCAAGAGGAGTCAGGCATCGTCTCCTTTACAAGCATTGATCTCCGCGGACCTCTCGAGTTTTCAAAGGATGTGACGCCTCCGGTCGTGATGAGGCGGAGAACTAGGTCTTTCTCTGTGGTCTCCACAGTGGATTCAGACACCCCTTCTTCTTGCGAGATGCAAGACGAGCCTGCATTCAATTCACTGCAGGGATGTCCGGCCTTACTTCGAGTCAGAGCATCTCGGTGTCCATTCTACTTGAGGCCACAAACACAGGTTCCCTCTCACATACCTTTAGCTGAGAGAAGCCTCCTCTTGAGGTGCTCGTGGAAAGTTGGTATTCCTCTTGAGTCGAAGCCAGGGACGAAGCTCTCATCTCGAGTTGATTTGGAGTCCACGGACCCCTTTCGTGTTGCTACAGTGACCTCAGGTTCCCTCTCGACTTGAGACAGTGATCTTGGGGTTTCTCTGGAGTGCCATCAAGTAAATCAAGGCTCCTTTCACGTTTGATGTGGAACACGGAATTGCTCTGCACGCAGTGCAGGGGAATCGGGCCTCATCTTGCGGCGACTGGGAAGGCTCATGGTTTTTCTCGAGTTGCAGTCAGAACCTGGGGTATATTCTCGAGTTACGATGGGGAGGGCCCTTCCAGACACGTGTTTGTTCAGTGACGTCAGGACTCCTGCCTAGGTGCGAGGGACACCTCGGGATTCTCCTTGAGCCTTGGCCTGGCAATTGGGACGCGTCTCCAGTGAGGCGCAAGACCCAGGGTCCCTTTCCACGTGCCACAGGGATTCTGGGACTCCTATCCATTTTCAAGAGGAGTCAGGCATCGTCTCCTTAGGAAGCATTGATCTCCGTGGACCTCTCGAGTTTTCAAAGATGTGATGCCTCCGGTCGCCATGAGAGGGAGAACTAGGTCTTTCTCTGTGGTCTCCACAGGGGATTCAGATATCCCTTCGTCTTGGGAGATGCAAGACGAGACTTCATTCAATTCACTGCAGGGATATCCGGCCTTACTTCGAGTCAGAGCATCTCGGTGTCCATTCTACTTGAGGCCACAAACTCAGGGTCCCTCGCACATACCTGTAGCTGACAGAAACCGCCTCTTGAGGTGCATGTGGAAAGTTGGTATTCCTCTTGAGTCGAAGCCAGGGACTAAGCTCTCATCTCGACTTGATTTGGGGTCCACGGAGACCTTTCTTGTTGCTACAGTGACCTCAGGATCCCTCTAGACTTGAGACAGTGATCTTGGGTTTTCTCTGGAGTGCCATCAAGGAAATCAAGGCTCCTTTCACGTTTGATGTGGAACACGGAATTGCTCTGCATGCAGTGCAGGTAAATCGGGCCTCATCTCGTGGCGAGGGGGAAGTCTCATGGTTTTTCTCGAGTTGCGGCAGGAACCCGGGGTATATTCTCGAGTTACGACGGGGAGGGCCCTTCCAGACACGTGTTTGTTCAGTGACGTCAGGACTCCTGCCTAGGTGTGAGGGACACCTCGGGATTATCCTCGAGTCTTGGCATGGCAATTGGGACGCGTCTCCATGTGAAGCGGGAGACCCAGGTTCCCGTTCCACGTGCCACAGGGTTTCTTGGACTCCTATCCATTTTCAAGAGGAGTCAGGCATCGTCTCCTTAGGAAGCATTGATCTCCGCGGACCTCTCGAGTTTTCAAAGATGTGATGCCTCCGGTCGCCATGAGAGGGAGAACTACGTCTTTCTCTGTGGTATCCACAGGGTATTCAGACATCCCTTCGTCTTGGGAGATGCAAGACGAGCCTGCATTCAATTCACTGCAGGGATATCCAGGTTTACTTCGAGTCAGAGCTTCTCGGTGTCCATTCCACTTGAATCCCCAACTCAGGGCCCTCTCACATAACTTTATCTGAGAGAAGCCTCCTCTTGAGGTGCTTGTGGAAAGTTGCTATTCCTCTAGAGTAGAAGCCAATGTATAAGCTCTCATCACGAGTTGATTTGGGGTCCAATGACCCATTTCATGTTGCTACAGTGACCTCAGGATCCCTCTAGACTTGAGACAGTGATCTCGGGTTTTCTCTGGAGTGCCATCAAGGAAATCAAGGCTCCTTTCACGTTTGATGTGGAACACGGAATTGCTCTGCACGCAGTGCAGGGGAATCGGGCCTCATCTCGTGGCGAGGGGGAAGTCTCATGGTTTTTCTCGAGTTGCGGCCGGAACCTGGGGTATATTCTCGAGTTACGACGGGGAGGTCCGTTCCAGACACGTGTTTGTTCAGTGACGTCAGGACTCCTGCGTCGGTGCGAGGGACACCTCGGGATTCTCCTCGAGTCTTGTCATGGCAATTGGGACGCGTCTCCACGTGAGGCGGGAGATCCAGGGTCCCTTTCCATGTGCCACAGGGATCCTGGGACTCCTATCCATTTTCAAGAGGAGTCAGGCATCGTCTCCTTTGGAAGCATTGATCTCCGCGGACCTCTCTAGTTCTCAAAGGATGTGAGGACTCACGTCGCGATGAGGCGGAGAACAATGTCTTTCTCTATGGTCTCCATAGGGGATTCATACATCCCTTCTTCTTAGGAGATGCAAGACGAGCCTGCATTCAATTCACTGCAGGGATATCCGGCCTTTATTCGAATCAGTGCATCTCGGTGTCCATTACATTTGAGGCCACACACTCAGGGTCCCTCTCACATAAATGTAGCTGAGAGAAACCTCATCTTGAGGTCCTTGTGGAAAGTTGGTATTCCTCTTGAGTCGAAGCCAGGGAGTAAGCTCTCATCTCGAGTTGATTTGGGGTCCACGGAGCTCTTTCGTGTTGCTACAGTAACCTCAGGATCCCTCTAGACTTGAGACAGTGATCTTGGCTTTTCTCTGGAGTGCCATCAAGGAAATCAAGGCTCCTTTCACGTTTGATGTGGAACACGGAATTGCTCTGCACGCAGTGCAGGGGAATCGGGCCTCATCTCGCGGCGAGGGGGAATTCTCAATGGTTTTCGTCGAGTTGCGGCCGGAACCTGGGGTATGTTCTCGAGTTACGACGGGGAGGGCCCTTCCAGACACCTGTTTGTTCAGCGACGTCAGGACTCCTGCCTAGGTGCGAGGCACAACTCGGGATTCTCCTCGAGTCTTGGCATGGCAATTGGCACGCGTCTCCACGTGAGGCGGGAGACCCAGGGTCCCTTTCCACGTGCCACAGGGATCCTGGGACCCCTATCCATTTTCAAGAGGAGTCAGGCATCGTCTCCTTTGGAAGCATTGATCTCCGCACACCTCTCGAGGTTTCAAAGGATGTGAGGCCTCAATTCGGGATGAGGCGGAGAACTAGGTCTTTCTCTGTGGTCTCCACAGTGAATTCAGACAACCCTTCCTCTTGGGAGATGCAAAACGAGCCTGCATTCAATTCACTGCAGGGATATCCGGCCTTACTTCGAGTCAGAGCATCACGCTATCCATTCGACTTGAGGCCACCAGCTCAGGGTCCCTCTCACATACCTGAAGGAGACAGAAGCCTCCTCTTGAGGTGCTAGTGGAAAGTTGGTATTCCTCTTGAGTCGAAGGCAGGGACGAAGCTCTCATCTCGAGTTGTTTGCGGCCCACGAAGCCCTTTCATGTTGCTACAGTGACCTCAGGATCCCTCTAGAATTCAGACAGTGATCTTGGGTTTTCTCTGGAGTGCCATCAAGGTAATCAAGGCTCCTTTCACGTTTGATGTGGAACACGGAATTGCTTTGCTCGCAGTGCAGGGGAATCGGGCCTCATCTTGCCGCGAGGGGGAAGTCTCATGGTTTTTCTCGAGTTGCGGCCGGAACCTGGGGTATATTCTGGAGTTACGACGGGGAGGGCCCTTCCAGACACGTGTTTGTTCAGCGACGTCAGGACTCCTGCCTAGGTGCGAGGGACACCTCGGGATTCTCCTCGAGTCTTGGAATGGCAATTGGGACCCGTCTCCACGTGAGGCGGGAGACCCAGGGTCCCTTTCCACGTGCCACAGGGATCCTGGGACTCCTATCCATTTTCAAGAGGAGTCAGGCATCGTCTCCTTTGGAAGCATTGATCTCCGTGGACCTCTCGAGTTTTCAAAGGATTAGAGGCCTCCGGTCGCGATGAGGCGGAGAACTAGGTTTTCTCTGTGGTCTCCACAGTGGATTCAGACATCCCTTCGTCTTGGGAGATGCAAGACGAGCCTGCGTTCAATTCACAGCAGGGATATCCGGCCTTACTTCGAGTCAGAGCATCACAGTGTCCATTGCACTTGAGGCCACAAACTCAGGGTTTCTCTCACATACCTGTAGCTGAGAGAAGCCTCCTCTTGAGGTGCTTGTGGAAAGGTGCTATTCCTCTTGAGTCGAAACCAGGGACGAAGCTCTCATCTCTAGTTGATTTGGGGTCCACGGAGCCCTTTCGTGTTGCTACAGTGACCTCAGGATCCCTCTAGACTTGAGACAGTGATCTTGGGTTTTCTCTGGAGTGCCATCAAGGAAATCAAGGCTCCTTTCACGTTTGATGTGGAACACGGAATTGCTCTGCACGCAGTGCAGGGGAATCGGGCCTCATCTCGCGGCGAGGGGGAAGTCTCATGGTTTTTCTCGAGTTGCGGCTGGAACCTGGGGTATTTTCTCGAGTTTCGACGGGGAGGGCCCTTCCAGACACGTGTTTGTTCAGCGAAGTCAGGACTGCTGCCTAGGTGCGAGGGACACCTCGGGATTCTCTTCGAGTCTTGGCATGGCAATTGAGAGGCGTCTCCACGTGAGGCGGGAGACCCAAGGTCCCTTTCCACGTGACACAGGGATCCTGGGACTCCTATCCATTTTCAAGAGGAGTCAGGCATCGTCTCCTTTGGAAGCATTGATCTCCGTGGACCTCTCGAGTTTTCAAAGGATGTGACGCCTCCGGTCGTGATGAGGCGGAGAACTAGGTCTTTCTCTGTGGTCTCCACAGGGGATTCAGACATCCCTTCGTCTTGGGAGATGCAAGACGAGCCTGCATTCAATTCACTGCAGGGATATCCGGCCTTACTTCTAGCCAGAGCATCTCGGTGTCCATTCCACTTGAGGCCACAAACTCAGGGTCCTTCTCACATACCTGTAGCTGAGAGAAGCCTCCTCTTGAGGTGCTTGTGGCAAGTTGATATGACTCTTGAGTCGAAGCCAGGGACTAAGCTCTCATCTCGAGGTGATTTGGGGTCCACGGAGACCTTTTGTGTTGCTACAGTGACCTCAGGATCCCTCTAGACTTGAGACAGTGATCTTGGGTTTTCTCTGGAGTGCCATTAAGGAATTCAAGGCTCCTTTCACGTTTGATGTGGAACACGGAATTGCTCTGCACGCAGTGCAGGGGAATCGGGCCTCATCTCACGGCGAGGGGGAAGTCTCATGGTTTTTCTCGAGTTGCGGCCGGAACCTGGGGTATATTCTCGAGTTACGACGGGGAGGGCCCTTCCAGACACGTGTTTGTTCAGCGACGTCAGGACCCCTGCCTAGGTTCGAGGGACACCTCGGGATTCTCCTCGAGTTTTGGCATGGCAATTGGGACGCGTCTCCACGTGAGGCGGGAGACCCAGGGACCCTTTCCACGTGCCACAGGGATCCTGGGACTCCTATCCATTTTCAACATGAGTCAGGCATCGTCTCCTTTGGAATCATTGATCTCCGCGGACCTCTCGAGTTTTCAAAGGATGTGAGGCCTCTGGTCGCGAGGAGGCGGAGAACTATGTCTTTCTCTGTGGTCTCCACAGGGGAATCAGACATCCCTTCGTCTTGGGAGATGCAAGACGAGCCTGCATTCAATTCACTGCAGGGATATCTGGCCTTAGTTCGAGTCAGAGCATCTCGGTGTCCATTCCACTTGATGACACAAACTCAGGGTCCCTCTCACATACCTGTAGCTGAGAGAAGCCTCCTCTTGAGGTGCTTCTGGAAAGTTGGTATTCCCCTTGAGTCGAAGCCAGGGACTAAGCTCTCATCTCGAGTTGATTTAGGGTCCATGGAGCCCTTTCCTGTGGCTCCAGTGACCTCAGGATCCCTCTAGAATTGACACAGTGATCTTGGGTTTCTCTGGAGTGCCATCAAGGAAATCAAGGCTCCTTTCACGTTTGACGTGGAACACGGAATTGCTCTGCACGCTGTGCAGGGGAATCGGGCCTCATCTTGCGGGGAGGGGGAAGTCTCATGGTTTTTCTCGAGTTGCGGCCGGAACCTGGGGTACATTCTAAAGTTACTACGGGGAGGGCCCTTCCAGACACGTGTTTGTTCAGCGAAGTCAGGACTCCTGCCTAGGTGCGAGGGACACCTCGGGATACTCGTCGAGTCTTGGCATGGCAATTGGGACGGGTCTCCAAGTGAGGCGGAAGACCCAGTGTCTCTTTCCACGTGCCAAAGGGATCCTGAGACTCCTATCCATTTTCAAGAGGAGTCAGGCATCGTCTCCTTGGGAAGCATTGATATCCGCAGATCTCTCGAGTTTTCAAAGGATGTGAGGCCTCCGGTCGCGTTGAGGCGGAGGACTAGGTCTTTCGCTGTCGTCTCCACAGGGGATTCAGACATCCCTTCGTCTTGGGAGATGCAAGACGAGCCTGCATTCAATTCACTGCAGGGATATCCGGCCTTACTTTGAGTCAGAGCATCTCGGTGTCCATTCCACTTGAGGCCAGAAACTCAGTTTCCCTCTCACATACCTGTAGCTGAATGAAGCCTCCTCTTGAAGTGCTTGTGGAAAGTTGGTATTTCTCTTGAGTCGCAGCCAGGGACTAAGCTCTCATCTCCAGTTGATTTGGGGTCCACGGAGCCGTTTCGTGTTGCTCCAGTGACCTCAGGATCCCTGTAGACTTGAGACAGTGATCTTGGGTTTTCTCTGGAGTGCCATCAAGGAAATCAAGTCTCCTTTCACGTTTGATGTGGAACACGGAATTGCTCTCCACGCAGTGCAGGGGAATCGGGCCTCATCTTGCGGCGAGGGGGAAGTCTCATGGTTTTTCTCGAGTTGCGGCCGGAACCTGGGGTATATTCTCGAGTTACGACGGGGAGGTTCCTTCCAGACACGTGTTTGTTCAGCGACGTCAGGACTCCTGCCTAGGTGCGAGGGACACCTAGGGATTCTCCTCGAGTTTTGGCATGGCAATTGGGACGCGTCTCCACGTGAGGCGGGAGACCCAGGGTCCCTTTCCACGTGCCACAGGGATCCTGGGACTCCTATCCATTTTCAAGAGGAGTCAGGCATCGACTCCTTTGGAAGCATTGATCTCCGCGGACCTCTCGAGTTTTCAAAGGATGTGAGGCCTCCGGTCGCGATGAAGCGGAGGACTGGGTCTTTCTCGGTGGTCTCCACAGCGGATTCAGACATCCCTTCGTCTTGGGAGATGCAAGACGAGCCTGCATTCAATTCACTGCAGGGATATCCGGCCTTACTTCGAGTCAGAGCATCTCGGTGTCCATTCCACTTGAGGTCACAAACTCAGGGTCCCTCTCACATACCTGTAACTGAGAGAAGCCTCCTCTTGAGGTGCTTGTGGAAAGTTGGTATTCCTCTTGAGTCTAAGCCAGGGACTAAGCTCTCATCTCGAGTTGATTTGGGGTCCACGGAGCCCTTTTGTGTTGCTCCAGTGACCTCAGGATCCCTCTAGACTTGAGACAGTGATCTTGGGTTTTCTCTGGAGTGCCATCAAGGAAATCAAGTCTCCTTTCACGTTTGATTTGGAACACGGAATTGCTCTGCATGCAGTGCAGGGGAATCGGGGCTCATCTCGCGGCGAGGGGGTAGGCTCATTGTTTTTCTCGAGTTGCGGCCGGAACCTGGGGTATATTCTCGTGTTACGACGGGGAGGGCCCTTCCAGGCACGTGTTTGTTCAGCGACGTCAGGACTCCTGCCTAGGTGCGAGGACACCTCGCGATTCTCCTCGAGTCTTGTCAGGGCAATGGGGACGTGTCTCCACGTGAGGCGGGAGACCCAGGGTCCCTTTCCACGTGCCACAGGGATCCTGGGACTCCTATCCATTTTCAAGAGGAGTCAGGCATCGTCTCCTTTGGAAGCATTGATCTCCGTGGACCTCTCGAGTTTTCAAAGGATGTGAGTACTCCGGTCGCAATGTGGCGAGAACTAGGTCTTTCTCTGTGGCCTCCACAGGGGATTCAGACATCCCTTCGTCTTGGGAGATGGAAGACGAGCCTGCATCCAATTCACTGCAGGGATATCTGTCCTTACTTCGAGTCAGAGCATCTCGGTGTCCATTCCTCTTGAGGCCAGAGACTCATGGTCCCTCTCACATACCTGTAGCTGAGAGAAGCCTCCTCTTGACGTGCTTGTTGAAAGTTGGTATTCCCCTTGAGTTGAAGCCAGGGACTAAGCTCTCATCTCGAGTTGATTTGGGGTCCAGGGAGCCCTTTCGTGTTGCTCCAGTGACCTCAGGATCCCTCTAGACTTGAGACAGTGATCTTGGGTTTTCTCTGGAGTGCCATCAAGGAAATCAAGGCCCCTTTCACGTTTGATGTGGAACACGGAATTGCTCTGCACGCAGTGCAGGGGAATCGGGCCTCATCTCGCGGCGAGGGCGAAGTCTAATGGTTTTTCTCGAGTTGCGGCCGGAACCTGGGTTATATTCTCGAGTTACGACGGGGAGGGCCCTTCCAGACACGTGTTTGTTCAGCGAAGTGAGGAATCCTGCCTAGGTGCGAGGGACACCTCGGGATTCTCCTCGAGTCTTGGCATGGCAATTGGGACGCGTCTCCACGTGAGGCGGGAGACCCAGGGTCCCTTTCCACGAGCCAGAGGGATCCTGGGACTCCTATCCATTTACAAGAGGCGTCAGGCATCGTCTCCTTTGGAAGCATTGATCTCCGCGGACCTCTCGAGTTTTCAAAGTATGTGAGGCCTCCGGTCGCGATGAGGCGGAGGACTAGTTCTTTCTCTGTGGTCTCCACAGGGGATTCAGACATCCCTTCGTCTTGGGAGATGCAAGACGAGCCTGCATTCAATTCACTGCAGGGATATCCGGCCTTACTTCGAGTCAGAGCATCTCGGTGTCCATTCCTCTTGAGGCCACAAACTCAGGGTCCCTCTCACCTACCTGTAGCTGAGAGAAGCCTCCTCTTGAGGTGCTTGTGGAAAGTTGGTATTCCTCTTGAGTCGAAGCCAGGGACTAAGCTCTCATCTCGAGTTGATTTGGGGTCCACGGAGCCCTTTCGTGTTGCTACAGTAACCTCAGGATCCCTCTAGACTTGAGACAGTGATCTTGGGTTTTCTCTGGAGTGCCATCAAGGAAATCAAGGCTCCTTTCACGTTTGATGTGGAACACGGAATTGCTCTGCACGCAGTGCAGGGGATTCGGGCCTCATCTCGCGGCGAGGGGGAAGTCTCATGGTTTTCCTCGAGTTGCAGCCAGAAACTGTGGTATATTCTCGAGTTACGACGGGGAGGGCCCTTCCAGACACGTGTTTTTTCAGCGACGTCAGAACTCCTGCCTAGGTGTGAGGGACACCTCGGGATTCTCCTCGAGTATTGGCATGGCAATTGGAACGCGTCTCCACGTGAGGCGGGAGACCCAGGGTCCCTTTCCACGTTCCACAGGCCTCCTGGGACTCCTATCCATTTTCAAGAGAAGTCAGGCATCGTCTCCTTTGGAAGCATTGATATCTGCGGACCTCTCGAGTTTTCAAAGGATGTGAGGCCTCCGGTCGCGATGAGGCGGAGAACTAGGTCTTTCTCTGTGGTCTCCACAGGTGATTCAGACATCCCATCATCTTGGGAGATACAAGACGAGCCTGCATTCAATTCACTGCAGGGATATCCGGCCTTACTTCGAGTCAGAGCATCTCGGTGTCCATTCCACTTGAGGCCACAAACTCAGGGTCCCTCTCACATACCTGTAGCTGAGAGAAGCCTCCTCTTGTGTTGCTTGTGGAAAGTTGGTATTCTTCCTGGGTTGAAGCCAGGGACTAAGCTCTCATCTCGAGTTGATTTAGGGTCCACGGAGCATTTTCGTATTGCTCCAGTTACCTCAGGATTGCTCTAGACTTGAGACAGTGATCTTGGGTTTTCTCTGGAGTGCCATCAAGGAAATCAAGGCTCCGTTCACATTTGATGTGGAACACGGTATTGCTCTGCACGCAGAGCACGGAATCGGGCCTCATCTCGGGGCGAGGGGGAAGTCTCATGGTTTTTCTTGAGTTGCGGACGGACCCTGGGGTATATTCTCGAGTTAGAAGGGAAGGGCCCTTCCAGACAAGTGTTTGTTCAGCGACGTCAGGACTCCTGCCTAGGTGCTAGGGGCACATCGGTATTCTCTTCGAGTCTTGGCATGGCAATTGGGACGCGTCTCCACGTGAGGCGGGAGACCAAGGGTCCCTTTCCAAGTTCCACAGGAGTCCTGGAACTCCTATCCATTTTCAAGAGGAGTCAGGCATCGTCTCCTTTGGAAGCATTGATCTCCGTGGACCTCTAGAGTTTTCAAAGGATGTGAGGCCTCTGGCCGCGATGAGGCGGAGAACTAGGTCTTTCTCTGTAGTCTCCACAGGGGATTCAGACATCCCTTCGTCTTGGGAGATGCAAGACGAGCCTGCATTCAATTCACTGCAGGGGTATCCGGCCTTACTTCGAGTCAGAGTATCTCGGTGTCCATTCCACTTGAGGCCACAAACTCAGGGTCCCTCTCCCATACCTGTAGCTGAGAGAAGCCTCCTCTTGAGGTGCTTGTGGAAAGTTGGTATTCCTCTTGAGTCGATGCCAGGGACTAAGCTCTCATCTCGAGTTGATTTGGGGTCCACGGAGCCCTTTCGTGTTGCTCCAGTGACCTCAGGATCCCTCTAGACTTGAGACAGTGATCTTGGGTTTTCTCTGGAGTGCCATCAAGGAAATCAAGGCTCCGTTCACATTTGAAGTGGAACAAGGAATTCCTCTGCACGCAGTGTAGGGGAATCGGGCCTCATCTCGCAGCGAGGGGGCAGTCTCATGGTTTTTCTCGATTTGCGGCCGGAACCTGTGGTATTTTCTCGAGTTACGACGGGGAGGGCCCTTCCAGACACGTATTTGTTCAGCGACGTCAGAACCAATGCCTACGTTCGATGGACACCTCGGTATCTCCCCGAGGCTTGGCATGGCAATTGGGACGCGTCTCCACGTGAGGCGGGAGACCTAGGGTCCCTTTCCACGTGCCACAGGGATCCTGGGACTCCTATCTATTTTCAAGAGGAGTCAGGCATCGTCTCCTTTGAAAGCATTGATCTCCGCGGACCTCTCGAATTTTCAAATGATGTGAGGCCTTTGGTCGCGATGAGGTGGAGAAATAGTTCTTTCTCTGTGGTCTCCACAGGGGATTCAGACATCCCTTCATCTTGGGAGATGAAAGACGAGCCTGCTTTCAATTCACTGCAGAGATATCCGGCCTTACTTCGAGTCCGAGCATCCCGGTGTCCATTCCACTTGAGGCCAAAAACTCAGGGTCCCTCTCACATACCTGTAGCTGAGAGAAGCCTCCTCTTGAGGTGCTTGTGGAAAGTTGGTATTCCTCTTGAATCGAAGCCAGGGACTAAGCTCTCATCTCGAGTTTACTTGGTTTCCACGGAACCCTTTCGTGTTGCTCCAGTGACCTCAGGATCCCTCTAGACTTGAGACAGTGATCTTGGGGTTTCTCTGGAGTGCCATCAAGGAAATCAAGGCTCCTTTCATGTTTGATGTGGAACACGGAATTGCTCTGCACGCAGTGCAGGGGAATCGGGCCTCATCTCATGGCGAGGGGGAAGTCTCATATTTTTCCTCGAGTTGCGGCCGGAACCTGGGGTATATTCTCGAGTTACGACGAGGAGGGCCCTTCCAGACATGTGTTTGTTCAGCGACGTCAGGAGTCCTGCCTAGGTTTGATGGACACCTCGGGATTCTCCCCGCGGCTTGGCATAGGAATTGGGACGCGTCTCCAGGTGAGGCGGGAGACCCAGTGTCCCTTTCCACGTGCCACAGGGTCCTGGGACTCCTATCCATTTTCAAGAGGAGTCAGGCATCGTTTCCTTTGGAAGCATTGATCTCCTCGGACCTCTCCAGTTTTGAAAGGATATGAGGCCTCCGGTCGCGATGAGGCGGAGAACTAGGTCTTTCTCTGTGGTCTCCACAGGGGATTCAGACATCCCTTCGTCTTGGGAGATGCAAGACGAGCCTGCATTCAATTCACTGCAGGGATATCCGGCCTTACTTCGAGTCAGACCATCTCGGTGTCCATTCCACTTGAGGCCACAAACTCAGGGTACCTCTCACATCCATGTAGCTGAGAGAAGCCTCTTCTTGAGGTTCTTGTGGAAACTTGGTATTCCTCTTGAGTCGAAGACAGGGACTAAGCTCTCATCTCAAGTTGATTTGGGGTCCACGGAGCCCTTTCGTGTTGCTCCAGTGACCTCAGGATCCCTCTAGACTTCAGACAGTGACTCTGGGTTTTCTCTGGAGTGCCATCAAGAAATGAAGGTTCCTTTCACTTTTGATGTGGAACACGGAATTGCTCTGCATGCAGTGCAGGGGAATCAGGCCTCATCTCGCGGCGAGGGGGAAGTCTCATGGTTTTATTCGAGTTGCGGCCGGAACCTGGGGTATATTCTCGAGTTACGATGGGGAGGGCCCTTCCAGACACGTGTTTGTTCAGCGACGTCAGGACTCCTGCCTAGGTGCGAGGGAAACCTCCGGATTCTCCTCGAGTCTTGGCATGGCAATTGGGACGCGTCTCCACGTGAGGCGGGAGACCCAGGTTCCCTTTCCACGTGCCACAGGGATCCTGAGCCTCCTATCCATTTTCAAGAGGAGTCAGGCATCGACTCCTTTGGAAGCATTGATCTCCGCAGACCTCTCGAGTTTTCAAAGGATGTGAGGCCTCCGGTCGCGATGAGGCAGAGAACTAGGTCTTTCTCAGTGGTCACCACAGGAGATTCAGACATCCCTTCGTCTTGGGAGATGGAAGACGAGCCTGCATTCAATTCACTGCAGAGATATTCGGCCTTACTTCGAGTCAGAGCATCTCGGTGTCCATTCCACTTGAGGCCACAAATTCAGGGTCCCAGTCACATACCTGTAGCTGAGAGAAGCCTCCTCTTGAGGTGCTTGTGGAAAGTTGGTATGCCTCTTGAGTCGAATCCAGGGACTAAGCTCTCATTTCGAGTTGATTTGGGGTCCAGGAGCCGTTTTGTGTTGTTATAGTGACCTCAGGATCCCTCTAGACTTGAGAGAGTAATCTTGGGTTTTCTCTGGAGTGCCATCAAGGAAATCAAGGCTCCTTTCACGTTTGATGTGGAACACGGAATTGCTCTGCACGCAGTGCAGGGGAATCGGGCTTCATCTCGCGGCAAGGGGGAAGTCTCCTGGTTTTTCTCGAGTTGCGGCCGGAACCTGGGGTACATTCTCGAGTTACGACCGGGAGGGCCCTTCCAGACACGTGTTTGTTCAGCGACGTCAGGACTCCTGTCTACGTGCTAGGGACACCTCGGGATTCTCCTCGAGTCTTGGCATGGCAATTGGGACGCGTCTCCACGAGAGGCGGGAGACCCAGGGTCCCTTTCCACGTGCCACAGGGATCCTGGGACTCCTATCCATTTGCAAGAGGAGTCAGGCATCGTCTCCTTTGGAAGCATTGATCTCCGCGGACCTCTCGAGTTTTCAAAGGATGTGAGGCCTCCAGTCGCGATGAGGCGGAGAACTAGGTCTTTCTCTCTGGTCTCAACAGGGGATTCAGACATCCCTTCGTCTTGGAGATGCAAGACGATCCTGCATTCAATTCACTGCAGGGATAAGCGGCCTTACTTCGAGTCAGAGCATCTCGTTGTTCATTCACTTGAGGCCACAAATTCAGGGTCCCTCTCTCATACCTGTAGCTGAGAGAAGCCTCCTCTTGAGGTGCTTGTGGAAAGTTGATATTCCTCTTGAGTCGAAGCCAGGGACTAAGCTCTCATCTCGAGTTGATTTGGGGTGCACGGAGCCCTTTTGTGTTGCTCCAGTGACCTCAGGATCCCTCTAGACTTGAGACAGTGATCTTGGGTTTTCTCTGGAGTGCCATCAAGGAAATCAAGGCTCCTTTCACGTTTGATGTGGAACACGGAACAGCTCTGCACGCAGTGCAGGGGAATCGGGCTTCATCTCGCGGCAAGGGGGAAGTCTCCTGTTTTTTCTCGAGTTGCGGCCGGAACCTGGGGTATATTCTCGAGTAACGACGGGGAGGGCCCTTCCAGACACGTGTTTGTTCAGCGACGTCAGGACTCAAGTCTAGGTGCGAGGGACACCTCGGGATTCTTCACGAGTCTTGGCATGGCAATTGGGACGCGTCTCCACGTGAGGCGGGAGACCCAGGGTCCCTTTCCACGTGCCACAGGGATCCTGGGACTCCTATCCATTTGCAAGAGGAGTCAGGCATCGTTTACTTTGGAAGCATTGATCTCCGCGGACCTCTCGAGTTTTCAAAGGATGTGAGGCCTCCGGTCGCGAAGAGGAGGAGAACTAGGTCTTTCTCTGTGGTCTCCACAGGTGATTGGGACATCCCTTCGTCTTGGGAGATTCAAGACGAGCCTGCATTCAATTCACTGCAGGGATATACGGCCTTACTTCGAGTCAGAGCATCTCGGTGTCCATTCCACTTGAGGCCACAAACTCAGGGTTCCTCTCACGTACCTGTAGCTGAGAGAAGCCTCCTCTTGAGGTGCTTGTGGGAAGTTCGTATTCCTCTTGAGTCGAAGCCAGGGACTAAGCTCTCATCTCGAGTTGATTTGGGGTCCACGGAGCCCTTTCGTGTTGCTACAGTGACCTCAGGATCCCTCTAGACTTGAGACAGTGATCTTGCTTTTTCTCTGGAGTGCCATCAAGGAAATCAAGCCTCATTTCAAGTTTGATATGGGATACGGAATTGCTCTGCACACAGTGCAGTGAAAAAGGGCCTCATCTCGCGGCGAGGGGGAAGTCTCATGGTTTTTCTCGAGTTGCGGCCGGAACCTGGGGTATATTCTCGAGTTACGACGGGGAGGGCCCTTCCATACACGTGTTTATTCAGCGACGTCAGGACTCGTGTCTAGGTGCGAGGGAACCCCTGGATTCTCCTCGAGTCTTGGCATGGCAATTGGGACGCGTCTCCACGTGAGGCGGGGACCCAGGGTCCCTTTCCACGTGCGACAGGGATCCTGGGACTCCTATCCATTTTCAAGAGGAGTCAGGCATCGTCTCCTTTGGAAGCATTGATCTCCGCAGACCTCTCGAATTTTCAAAGGATGTGAGGCCTCTGGTCGCGATGAGGCGGAGGACTAGGTCTTCCTCTTTTGTCTCCACAGGGGATTCAGACATCCCTTCATCTTGGGAGATGCAAGACGAGCCTGCATTCAATTCACTGCAGGGATATCTGGCCTTACTTCAAGTCAGAGCATCTCGGTGTCCATTCCACTTGTGGCCACAAACCCATGGTCCCTCTCACATACCTGTAGCTGAGAGAAGCCTCCACTTAAGGTGCTTGTGGAAAGTTGGTATTCCTCTTGAGTCGAAGCCAGGGACTAAGCTCTCATCTCGAGTTGATTTGGGGTCCACGGAGCCCTTTCGTGTTGCTCCAATGACCTCAGGATCCGTCTAGACTTGAGACAGTGATCTTGGGTTTTCTCTGGAGTGCAATCAAGGAAATCAAGGCTCCTTTCACGTTTGATGTGGAACACGGAATTGCTCTGCACGCAGTGCAGGGGAATCGGGCCTCATCTCGCAGTGAGGGGAAGTCTCATGGTTTTTCTCAAGTTGCGGCCGGAACCTGGGGAATATTCTCGAGTTACGACGGGGAGGGCCCTTCCAGTCACGTGTTTGTTCAGCGACGTCAGGACTCCTTCCTAGGTGCGAGGGACACTTCGCGATTCTCCACTAGTCTTGGCATGGCAATTGGGACACGTCTCCACGTGAGGCGGGAGACCCAGGGTCCCTTTCCACTTGCCACAGGGATGCTGGGACTCCTATCCATTTTCAAGAGGAGTCAGGCATCGTCTCCTTTGGAAGCATTGATCTCCGCGGACCTCTCGAATTTTCAAAGGATGTGAGGCCTCCGGTCGCGATGACGCAGAGAACTAGTTCTTTCTCTGTGGTCTCAACAGGGGATTCAGACATCCCTTCGTCTTGGGAGATTCAAGACGAGCCGGCATTCAATTCACTGCAGGGATATCCGGCCTTACTTCGAGTCAGAGCATCTCGGTGTCCATTCCACTTGAGGCCACACATTCAGGGTCCCTCTCACATACATGTAGCTGAGAGAAGCCTCCTCTTGAGGTGCTTGTGGAAACTTGGTATTCCTCTTGAGTCGAAGCCAGGGACTAAGCTCTCATCTCGAGTTGATTTGGGGTCCACGGAGCCCTTTCGTGTTGCTACAGTGACCTCAGGATCCCTCTAGACTAGAGCCAGTGATCTTGGGTTTCCTCTGGAGTGCCATCAAGGAAATCAAGGCTCCTTTCACGTTTGATGTGGAACACAGAATTGCTCTGCACGCAGTGCAGGGGAATCGGGCCTCATATCGCACCGAAGGGGAAGTCTCATGGTTTTTCTCGAGTTGCGGACGGAACCTGGGTTATATTCTCGAGTTACAACGGGGAGGGCCCTTCCAGACAAGTGTTTGTTCAGCGACGTCAGGACTCCTGCCTAGGTGCGAGGGACACCTCGGGATTCTCCTGGAGTCTTGGCATGGCAATTGGGACGCGTCTCCACGTGAGGCAGGAGACCCAGGGTCCCTTTCCACGTGCCACAGGGATCCTGGGACTCCTATCCATTTTCAAGAGGAGTCAGGCATCGTCTTCTTTGGAAGCATTGATCTCCGCGGACCTCTCGAGTTTTCAAAGGAAGTGAGGCCTCAGGTCGCAATGAGGCGGAGAACTCGGTCTTTCTCTGTGGTCTCCACAGGGGATTCAGACTTCCCTTCGTCTTGGGAGATGCAAGACGAGCGTGCATTTGATTCACTGCAGGGATATCCGGCCTTACTTCGAGTCAGAGCTTCTCGTTGCCCATTCCACTTGAGGCCACAAACTCAGGGTCCCTCTCACATACCTGTAGCTGAGAGAAGCCTACTCTTCAGGTGCTTGTGGAAAGCTGGTATTCCTCTTGAGTCGAAGCCAGGGACTAACCTCGCATCTCGAGTTGATTTGGGGTCCACGGAGCCCTTTCGTGTTGCTCCAGTGACCTCAGGATCCCTCTAGACTTGAGACAGTGATCTTGGGTTTTCTCTGGAGTGCCATCAAGGAAATCAAGTCTCCTTTCATGTTTGATGTGGAACACGGAATTGCTCTGCATGTAGTGCAGGGGAATCGGGCCTCATCTCGCGGCGAGGGGGAAGTCTCATGGTTCTTCTCGAGTTGCGGCCGGAAGCTTGGGTATAGTCTAGAGTTACAATGGGAAAGGCCCTTCCATACACGTGTTTGTTCAGCGACGTCAAGACACCTGCCTTGGTGCGAGGGACACATCGGGATTCTCCTCGAGTCTTGGCATGGCAATTGGGACGCGTCTCCACGTGAGGCGGGGGAACTTGTGTCCTTTTCCACGTGCCACAGGGATCCTGGGACTCCTATCCATTTTCAAGAGGAGTCAGATATTGTCTCCTTTGGAAGCATTGATCTCCGCAGACCTCTCGAGTTTTCAAAGGATGTGAGGCCTCCGGTCGCGTTGAGGCGGAGGACTAGGTCTTTCTCTGTGGTCTCCACAGGGGATTCAGACATCCCTTCCTCTTGGGAGATGCAAGACGAGCCTGCATTCAATTCACTGCAGGGATATCCGGCCTTACTTCAAGTCAGAGCATCTCGGTGTCCATTCCACTTGAGGCCACAAACTCAGGGTCCCTGTCACATACCTGTAGCTGAGAGAAGCCTCCTCTTGAGGTGCTTGTGGAAAGTTGGTGTTCCTCTTGAGTCGAAGCCAAGGACTAAGCTCTCATCTCGAGTTGACTTGGGGTCCACGGAGCCCTTTCGGGTTGCTCCAGTGACCTCAGGATCCCTCTAGACTTGAGACAGTGATCTTGGGTTTTCCCTGGAGTGCCATCAAGGAAATCAAGGCTCCTTTCTCGTTTGATGTGGAACACGGAATTGCTCTGCACGCAGTGCAGGGGAATCGGGACTCATCTCGCGGCGAGGGGGAAGTCTCATGGTTTTTCCCGAGTTGCGGCCGGAACCTGTGGTATATTCTCGAGTTACGACGGGGAGGGCCCTTCCAGAGACGTGTTTGTTCAGCGACGTCAGGACTCCTGCCTAGGTGCGAGGGACACCTCGGGATTCTCCTCGAGTCTTGACATGGCAATTGGGCCGCGTCTCCACGTGAGGCGGGAGACCCAGGGTCCCTTATAACGTGCCACAGGGATCCTGGGACTCCTATTCATTTTCAGGAGGAGTCAAGCATCGTCTCCTTTGGAAGCATTGATCTCCGCGGACCTCTCGAGTTTTCAAAGGATGTGAGGCCTCCGGTCGCGATGAGGCGGAGGACTAGTTCTTTCTCTGTGGTCTCCACAGGGGATTCAGACATCCCTTCGTCTTGGGAGATGCAAGAGGAGCCTGCATTCAATTCACTGCAGGGATATCCGGCCTTACTTCGAGTCAGAGCATCTCGGTGTCCATTCCACTTGAGGCCACAAACTCAGGGTTCCTCTCCCATACCTGTAGCTGAGAGAATCCTCCTCTTGAGGTGCTTGTGGAATGTTGGTATTCCTCTTGACTCGAAGCCAAGGAATAAGCTCTCATCTCGAGTAGATTTGGGGTCCACAGAGCCCTTTCGTGTTGTTCCAGTGACCTGAGGATCCCTCTAGACTTGAGACAGTGATCTTGGGTTTTCTCTGGAGTACCATCAAGGAAATCAAGGCTCCTTTCACGTTTGATGTGGAACACGGATTTGCTCTGCACGCAGTGCAGGGGAATCGGGCCTCATCTCGCGGCGAGGGGGAAGTCTCATGGTTTTTCTCGAGTTGCGGCCGGAACCTGGGGTATATTCTCGAGTTACGACGGGGAGGGCCCTTCCAGACACGTGTTTGTTCAGCGACGTCAGGACTCCTGCCTAGGTGCGAGGGACACTTCGCGATTCTCCACTAGTCTTGGCATGGCAATTGGGACGCGTCTCCACGTGAGGCGGGAGACCCAGGGTCCCTTTCCACTTGCCACAGGGATGCTGGGACTCCTATCCATTTTCAAGAGGAGTCAGGCATCGTCTCCTTTGGAAGCATTGATCTCCGCGGACCTCTCGAATTTTCAAAGGATGTGAGGCCTCCGGTCGCGATGAGGCAGAGAACTAGTTCTTTCTCTGTGGTCTCAACAGGGGATTCAGACATCCCTTCGTCTTGGGAGATTCAAGACGAGCCGGCATTCAATTCACTGCAGGGATATCCGGCCTTACTTCGAGTCAGGGCATCTCGGTGTCCATTCCACTTGAGGCCACACATTCAGGGTCCCTCTCACATACATGTAGCTGAGAGAAGCCTCCTCTTGAGGTGCTTGTGGAAACTTGGTATTCCTCTTGAGTCGAAGCCAGGGACTAAGCTCTCATCTCGAGTTGATTTGGGGTCCACGGAGCCCTTTCGTGTTGCTACAGTGACCTCAGGATCCCTCTAGACTAGAGCCAGTGATCTTGGGTTTCCTCTGGAGTGCCATCAAGGAAATCAAGGCTCCTTTCACGTTTGATGTGGAACACGGAATTGCTCTGCACGCAGTGCAGGGGATTCCGGCCTCATCTCTCGGCGAGGGGGAAGTCTCATGGTTTTTCTCTAGTTGCGGCCGGAACCTGTGGTATATTCTCGAGTTACGACGGGGAGGGCCCTTCCAGAAACGTGTTTGTTCAACGACGTCAGGACTCCTGCCTAGTTGCGAGGGACACCTCGGGATTCTCCTCGAGTCTTGGCATGGCAATTGGGACGCGTCTCCACGTGAGGCGGGAGACCCAGGGTCCCTTCCCACGTGCCACAGAGATCCTGGGACTCCTATCCATTTTCAAGAGGAGTCAGGAATCGTCTCCTTTGGAAGCATTGTTCTCCCCAACCTCTCGAGTTTTCAAAGGATGTGAGGTCTCCGGTCGCGATGAGGCGGAGGACTAGGTCTTTCTCTGTGGTCTCCACAGGGGATTCAGACATCCCTTCGTCTTGGGAGACGCAAGACGAGCCTGCATTCAATTCACTGCAGGGATATCTGGTCTTACTTCGAGTCAGAGCATCTCGGTGTCCATTCCACTTGAGGCCACAAACTCAGGGTCCCTCTCACATACCTGTAGCTGAGAGAAGCCTCCTCTTGAGGTGCTTGTGGAAAGTTGGTATTCCTCTTGAGGCGAAGCCAGGGACTAAGCTCTCATCTCGAGTTGATTTGGGGTCCACGGAGCCCTTTCGTATTGCTCCACTGACCTCAGGATCCCTCTAGACTTGAGACAGTGATCTTGGGTTTTCTCTGGAGTGCCATCAAGGAAATCAAGGCTCCTTTCACGTTTGATGTGGAACACGGAATTGCTCTGCATGCAGTGCAGGGGAATCGGGCCTCATCTCGCGGCGAGGGGGAAGTCTCATGGTTTTTCTCGAGTTGCGGCCGGAACCTGGGGTATATTCTCGAGTTACGACGGGGAGGGCCCTTCCAGACACGTGTTTGTTCAGCGACGTCAGGACTCCTGCCTAGGTGCGAGGGACACCTTGGGATTCTCCTCGAGTCTTGGCATGGCAATTGGGACGCGTCTCCACGTGAGGCGGGAGACCAAGGGCCCCTTTCCACGTGCCACAGGGATCCTGGGACTCCTATCCATTTTCAAGAGGAGTCAGGCATCATCTCCTTTGGAAGCATTGATCTCCGTTGACCTCGCGAGTTTTCAAAGGATGTGAGGCCTCCGTTCGCGTTGAGGCGTAGGACTAGGTCTTTCTCTGTGGTCTCAACAGGGGATTCAGACAACCCTTCGTCTTGGGAGATGCAAGACGAGCCTGCATTCAATTCACTGCAGGGATATCCAGCCTTACTTCGAGTCAGAGCATCTCGGTGTCCATTTCACTTGAGGCCACAAACTCAGGGTCCCTCTCACATACCTGTAGCTGAGAGAAGCCTCATCTTGAGGTGCTTGTGGAAATTTGATATTTCTCTTGAGTCGAAGCCAGGGACTAAGCTCTCATCTCGAGTTGATTTGGGGTCCACGGAGCCCTTTCGTGTTGCTCCAGTGACCTCAGGATCCCTCTAGACTTGAGACAGTGGTCTTGGGTTTTCTCTGGAGTGCCATCAAGGAAATCAAGGCTCCTTTCACGTTTGATGTGGAACACGGAATTGCTCTGCACGCAGTGCAGGGGAATCGGGCCTCATCTCGCGGCGAGGGGGAAGTCTCATGGTTTTTCTCGAGTTACGGCCGGAACCTGGGGTATATTCTCGTGTTATGACGGGGAGGGCCCTTCCAGACACGTGTTTGTTCAGCGACGTCAGGACTCCTGCCTAGGTGCGAGGGACACCTCGGGATTCTCCTCGAGTCTTGGCATGGCAATTGGGACGCGTCTCCACGTGAGGCGGGAGACCCAGGGTCCCTTTCCACGTGCCACAGGGATCCTGGGACTCCTATCCCCTTTCTAGAGGAGTCAGGCATCGTCTCCTTTGGAAGCATTGATCTCCTCGGACCTCTTGAGTTTTCAAAGGATGTGAGGCCTCCGTTCGCGTTGAGGCGAGGGCTAGGTCTTTCTCTGTGGTCTCCACAGGGGATTCAGACATCCCTTCGTCTTGGGAGATGCAAGACGAGCCTGCATTCAATTCACTGCAGGGATATCCGGCCTTACTTCGAGTCAGAGCATCTCGGTGTCCATTCCACTTGAAGCCACAAACTCAGGGTCCCTCTCACATACCTGTAGCTCAGAGAAGCCTCCTCTTGAGGTGCTTGTGGAAAGTTGGTATTCCCCTTGATTCGAAGCCAGGGACTAAGCTCTCATCTCGAGTTGATTTGGGGTCCACGGAGCCCTTTCGTGTTGCTCCAGTAACCTCAGGATCCCTCTAGACTTGAGCCAGTGATCTTGGGTTTTCTCTGTAGTGCCATCAAGGAAATCAAAGCTCCTTTCACGTTTAATGTGGAACACGGAATTGCTCTGCACGCAGTGCAGGGGATTCGGGCCTCATCTCTCGGCGAGGGGGAAGTCTCATGGTTTTTTTCGAGTTGCTGACGGAACCTGGGGTATATCCTCGAGTTACGACGGGGAGGGCCCTTCCAGACACGTGTTTGTTCAACGACGTCAGGACTCCTGCCTAAGTGCGAGGGACACCTCGGGATTCTCCACGAGTCTTGGCATGGCAATTGGGACGCGTCTCCACGTGAGGCGGGAGACCCAGGGTCCCTTCCCTCGTGCCACAGAGATCCTGGGACTCGTATCCATTTTCAAGAGGAGTCAGGCATCGTCTCCTTTGGAAGCATTGATCTCCCCAACCTCTCGAGTTTTCAAAGGATGTGAGGTCTCCGGTCGCGATGAGGCGGAGGACTAGGTCTTTCTCTGTGGTCTCCACAGGGGATTTAGACATCCCTTCGTCTTGGGAGATGCAAGAAGAGCCTGCATTCAATTCACTTTAGGGATATCTGGTCTTACTTCGAGTCAGAGCATCTCGGTGTCCATTCCACTTGAGGCCACAAACTCAGGGGCCCTCTCACATACCTGTAGCTGAGAGAAGCCTCCTCTTGAGGTGCTTGTGGAAAGTTGGTATTCCTCTTGAGGCGAAGCCAGGGACTAAGCTCTCATCTCGAGTTGATTTGGGGTCCAGGGAGCCCTTTCGTGTTGCTCCAGTGACCTCAGGATCCTTCTAGACTTGAGACAGTGATCTTGGGTTTTCTCTGGAGTGCCATCACGGAAATCAAGGCTCCTTTCACGTTTGATGTGGAACACGGAATTGCTCTGCACGCAGTGCAGGGGAAACGGGCCTCATCCAGCGGCGAGGGGGAAGTCTCATGGTTTTTCTCGAGTTGCGGCCGGAACCTGGGGTATATTCTTGAGTTACGACGGGGAGGGCCCTTCCAGACAAGTGTTTGTTCAGCGACGTCAGGACTAGTGCCTAGGTGCGAGGAACACCTCGGGATTCTCCTCGAGTCTTGGCATGGCAATTGGGACAAGTCTCCACGTGAGGCGGGAGACCCAGGGTCCCGTTCCACGTGCCACAGGGTTTCTTGGACTCCTATCCATTTTCAAGAGGAGTCAGGCATCGTCTCCTTAGGAAGCATTGATCTCCGCGGACCTCTCGAGTTTTCAAAGATGTGATGCCTCCGGTCGCCATGAGAGGGAGAACTAGGTCTTTCTCTGTGGTCTCCACAGGGGATTCAGACATCCCTTCGTCTTGCGAGATGCAAGACGAGACTTCATTCAATTCACTGCAGGGATATCCGGCCTTACTTCGAGTCAGAGCATCTCGGTGTCCATTCCGCCTGAGGCCACAAACTCAGGGACCCTCTCACATACCTGTTGCTGAAAGAAGCCTTCTCTTGAGGTGCTTGTGGAAAGTTGGTATTCCTCTTGAGTCGAAGCCAGGGACTAAGCTCTCATCTCGAGTTGATTTGGGGTCCACGGAGCTCTTTCGTGTTGCTACAGTGACCTCAGGATCCCTCTAGACTTGAGACAGTGATGTTGGGGTTTCTCTAGAGTGCCATCAAGGAAATCAAGGCTCCTTTCACTTTTGATGTGGAACACAGAATTCCTCTGCACGCAGTACAGGGGAATCGGGCCTCATCTCGCGGCGAGGGGGAAGGCTCATGATTTTTCTGGAGTTGCGGCAGGAACCTGGGGTATATTCTCGAGTTACGACGGGGAGGGCCCTTCCAGACACGTGTTTGTTCAGTGACGTCAGGACTCCTGCCTAGGTGCAAGGGACAACTCGGGATTCTCCTCGAGTCTTGGCATGGCAATTGGGATGCGTCTCCACGTGAGGAGTGAGAAGCAGGGTCTTTTTCCACGTGCCACAGGGATCCTGTTACTCCTATCCATTTTCAAGAGGAGTCAGGCATCGTCTCCTTTCGAAGCATTGATCTCCGCATTCCTCTCGAGTTTTCAAAGGATGTGAGGCCTCCGGCCGCAATGAGGCGGAGAACTAGGTCTTTCTCTGTGGTCTCCACAGGGGATTCAGTCATCCCTTCGTCTTGGGAGATGCAAGACGAGCCTGCATTCAATTCACTGCAGGGATATCCGGCCTTACTTCGAGTCAGAGCATCTCGGTGTCCATTCCACTTGAGGCCACAAACTCAGGGTCCCTCTCACATACCTGTAGCTGAGAGCAGCCTCCTCTTGAGGTGCTTGTGGAAAGTTGGTATTCCTCTTGAGTCGAAGCCAGGGACGAAGCTCTCATCTCGAGTTGATTTGGGGTTCACGGAGCCCTTTCGAGTTGCTACAGTGACCTCAGGATCCCACTAGACTTGAGACAGTGATCTTGGGGTTTCTCTGGAGTGCCATCAAGGAAATCAAGGCTCCTTTCACGTTTGTTGTGGAACATGGAATTGCTCTGCACGCAGTGCAGGGGAATCGGGCCTCATCTCGCTGCGAGGGGGAAGTCTCATGGTTTTTCTCGACTTGCGGCTGGAACCTGGGGTATATTCTCGAGTTAAGACGGGGAGGGCCCTTCCAGACACGTGTTTGTTCAGCGACGTCAGGACTCGGGCCTAGGTGCGAGGGACACCTAGAGATTCTCCTCGAGTCTTGGCATGGCAATTGGGACGCGTCTCCACGTGAGGCGGGAGACCCAGGGTCCCTTTCCACGTGCCACAGGGATCCTGGGACTCCTATCCATTTCAAGAGGCGTCAGGCATCGTCTCCTTTGGAAGCATTGATCTGCGCGGACCGCTCGAGTTTTCAAAGGATGTGAGGCCTCCGGTCGCGATGAGGCGGAGGACTAGGTCTTTCTCTGTGGTCTCCACAGGGGATTCAGACATCCCTTCTTCTTGGGAGATGCAAGACGAGCCTGCATTCAATTCACTGCAGCGATATCTGGCCTGACTTCGAGTCAGAGCATCTCGGTGTCCATTCCACTTGAGGCCACAAACTCAGGGTCTCTCTCACATACCTGTAGCTGAGAGAAGCCTCCTCTTGAGGTGCTTGTGGAAAGTTGGTATTCCTCTTGAGTCGAAGCCAGGGACTAAGCTCTCATCTCGAGTCGATTTGGGGTCCACGGAGCCCTTTCGTGTTGCTACAGTGACCTCAGGATCCCTCTAGACTTGAGACAGTGATCTTGGGTTTTCTCTGGAGTGCCATCAAGGAAATCAAGTCTCCTTTCACGTTTGATGTGGAACACGGAATTGCTCTCCACGCAGTTCAGGGGAATCGGGCCTCATCTTGCGGCGAGGGGGAAGTCTCATGGTTTTTCTCGAGTTGCGGCCGGAACCTGGGGTATATTCTCGAGTTACGACGGGGAGGTTCCTTCCAGACACGTGTTTGTTCAGCGACGTCAGGACTCCTGCCTAGGTGCGAGGGACACCTAGGGATTCTCCTCGAGTTTTGGCATGGCAATCGGGACGCGTCTCCACGTGAGGCGGGAGACCCAGGGTCCCTTTCCACGTGCCACAGGGATCCTGGGACTCCTATCCATTTTCAAGAGGAGTCAGGCATCGACTCCTTTGGAAGCATTGATCTCCGCGGACCTCTCGAGTTTTCAAAGGATGTGAGGCCTCCGGTCGCGATGAAGCGGAGGACTGGGTCTTTCTCGGTGGTCTCCACAGCGGATTCAGACATCCCTTCGTCTTGGGAGATGCAAGACGAGCCTGCATTCAATTCACTGCAGGGATATCCGGCCTTACTTCGAGTCAGAGCATCTCGGTGTCCATTCCACTTGAGGTCACAAACTCAGGGTCCCTCTCACATACCTGTAACTGAGAGAAGCCTCCTCTTGAGGTGCTTGTGGAAAGTTGGTATTCCTCTTGAGTCTAAGCCAGGGACTAAGCTCTCATCTCGAGTTGATTTGGGGTCCACGGAGCCCTTTTGTGTTGCTCCAGTGACCTCAGGATCCCTCTAGACTTGAGACAGTGATCTTGGGTTTTCTCTGGAGTGCCATCAAGGAAATCAAGTCTCCTTTCACGTTTGATTTGGAACACGGAATTGCTCTGCATGCAGTGCAGGGGAATCGGGGCTCATCTCGCGGCGAGGGGGTAGGCTCATTGTTTTTCTCGAGTTGCGGCCGGAACCTGGGGTATATTCTCGTGTTACGACGGGGAGGGCCCTTCCAGGCACGTGTTTGTTCAGCGACGTCAGGACTCCTGCCTAGGTGCGAGGACACCTCGCGATTCTCCTCGAGTCTTGTCAGGGCAATGGGGACGTGTCTCCACGTGAGGCGGGAGACCCAGGGTCCCTTTCCACGTGCCACAGGGATCCTGGGACTCCTATCCATTTTCAAGAGGAGTCAGGCATCGTCTCCTTTGGAAGCATTGATCTCCGTGGACCTCTCGAGTTTTCAAAGGATGTGAGTACTCCGGTCGCAATGTGGCGAGAACTAGGTCTTTCTCTGTGCCCTCCACAGGGGATTCAGACATCCCTTCGTCTTGGGAGATGGAAGACGAGCCTGCATCCAATTCACTGCAGGGATATCTGTCCTTACTTCGAGTCAGAGCATCTCGGTGTCCATTCCACTTGAGGCCAGAGACTCATGGTCCCTCTCACATACCTGTAGCTGAGAGAAGCCTCCTCTTGACGTGCTTGTTGAAAGTTGGTATTCCCCTTGAGTTGAAGCCAGGGACTAAGCTCTCATCTCGAGTTGATTTGGGGTCCACGGAGCCCTTTCGTGTTGCTCCAGTGACCTCAGGATCCCTCTAGACTTGAGACAGTGATCTTGGGTTTTCTCTGGAGTGCCATCAAGGAAATCAAGGCCCCTTTCACGTTTAATGTGGAACACGGAATTGCTCTGCACGCAGTGCAGGGGAATCGGGCCTCATCTCGCGGCGAGGGGGAAGTCTAATGGTTTTTCTCGAGTTGCGGCCGGAACCTGGGTTATATTCTCGAGTTACGATGGGGAGGGCCCTTCCAGACACGTGTTTGTTCAGCGAAGTGAGGAATCCTGCCTAGGTGCGAGGGACACCTCGGGATTCTCCTCGAGTCTTGGCATGGCAATTGGGACGCGTCTCCACGTGAGGCGGGAGACCCAGGGTCCCTTTCCACGAGCCAGAGGGATCCTGGGACTCCTATCCATTTACAAGAGGCGTCAGGCATCGTCTCCTTTGGAAGCATTGATCTCCGCGGACCTCTCGAGTTTTCAAAGTATGTGAGGCCTCCGGTCGCGATGAGGCGGAGGACTAGTTCTTTCTCTGTGGTCTCCACAGGGGATTCAGACATCCCTTCGTCTTGGGAGATGCAAGACGAGCCTGCATTCAATTCACTGCAGGGATATCCGGCCTTACTTCGAGTCAGAGCATCTCGGTGTCCATTCCTCTTGAGGCCACAAACTCAGGGTCCCTCTCACCTACCTGTAGCTGAGAGAAGCCTCCTCTTGAGGTGCTTGTGGAAAGTTGGTATTCCTCTTGAGTCGAAGCCAGGGACTAAGCGCTCATCTCGAGTTGATTTGGGGTCCTCGGAGCCCTTTCGTGTTGCTACAGTAACCTCAGGATCCCTCTAGACTTGAGACAGTGATCTTGGGTTTTCTCTGGAGTGCCATCAAGGAAATCAAGGCTCCTTTCACGTTTGATGTGGAACACGGAATTGCTCTGCACGCAGTGCAGGGGATTCGGGCCTCATCTCGCGGCGAGGGGGAAGTCTCATGGTTTTCCTCGAGTTGCAGCCAGAAACTGTGGTATATTCTCGAGTTACGACGGGGAGGGCCCTTCCAGACACGTGTTTTTTCAGCGACGTCAGAACTCCTGCCTAGGTGTGAGGGACACCTCGGGATTCTCCTCGAGTATTGGCATGGCAATTGGAACGCGTCTCCACGTGAGGCGGGAGACCCAGGGTCCCTTTCCACGTTCCACAGGCCTCCTGGAACTCCTATCCATTTTCAAGAGAAGTCAGGCATCGTCTCGTTTGGAAGCATTGATATCTGCGGACCTCTCGAGTTTTCAAAGGATGTGAGGCCTCCGGTCGCGATGAGGCGGAGAACTAGGTCTTTCTCTGTGGTCTCCACAGGTGATTCAGACATCCCTTCATCTTGGGAGATACAAGACGAGCCTGCATTCAATTCACTGCAGGGATATCCGGCCTTACTTCGAGTCAGAGCATCTCGGTGTCCATTCCACTTGAGGCCACAAACTCAGGGTCCCTCTCACATACCTGTAGCTGAGAGAAGCCTCCTCTTGTGTTGCTTGTGGAAAGTTGGTATTCTTCCTGGGTCGAAGCCAGGGACTAAGCTCTCATCTCGAGTTGATTTAGGGTCCACGGAGCATTTTCGTATTGCTCCAGTTACCTCAGGATCGCTCTAGACTTGAGACAGTGATCTTGGGTTTTCTCTGGAGTGCCATCAAGGAAATCAAGGCTCCGTTCACATTTGATGTGGAACACGGTATTGCTCTGCACGCAGAGCACAGAATCGGGCCTCATCTCGGGGCGTGGGGGAAGTCTCATGGTTTTTCTTGAGTTGCGGACGGACCCTGGGGTATATTCTCGAGTTAGAAGGGAAGGGCCCTTCCAGACACGTGTTTGTTCAGCGACGTCAGGACTCCTGCCTAGGTGCTAGGGGCACATCGGTATTCTCTTCGAGTCTTGGCATGGCAATTGGGACGCGTCTCCACGTGAGGCGGGAGACCAAGGGTCCCTTTCCAAGTTCCACAGGAGTCCTGGAACTCCTATCCATTTTCAAGAGGAGTCAGGCATCGTCTCCTTTGGAAGCATTGATCTCCGTGGACTTCTAGAGTTTTCAAAGGATGTGAGGCCTCTGGCCGCGATGAGGCGGAGAACTAGGTCTTTCTCTGTAGTCTCCACAGGGGATTCAGACATCCCTTCGTCTTGGGAGATGCAAGACGAGCCTGCATTCAATTCACTGCAGGGGTATCCGGCCTTACTTCGAGTCAGAGTATCTCGGTGTCCATTCCACTTGAGGCCACAAACTCAGGGTCCCTCTCCCATACCTGTAGCTGAGAGAAGCCTCCTCTTGAGGTGCTTGTGGAAAGTTGGTATTCCTCTTGAGTCGATGCCAGGGACTAAGCTCTCATCTCGAGTTGATTTGGGGTCCACGGAGCCCTTTCGTGTTGCTCCAGTGACCTCAGGATCCCTCTAGACTTGAGACAGTGATCTTGGGTTTTCTCTGGAGTGCCATCAAGGAAATCAAGGCTCCGTTCACATTTGAAGTGGAACAAGGAATTCCTCTGCACGCAGTGTAGGGGAATCGGGCCTCATCTCGCAGCGAGGGGGCAGTCTCATGGTTTTTCTCGATTTGCGGCCGGAACCTGTGGTATTTTCTCGAGTTACGACGGGGAGGGCCCTTCCAGACACGTATTTGTTCAGCGACGTCAGAACCAATGCCTACGTTCGATGGACACCTCGGTATCTCCCCGAGGCTTGGCATGGCAATTGGGACGCGTCTCCACGTGAGGCGGGAGACCTAGGGTCCCTTTCCACGTGCCACAGGGATCCTGGGACTCCTATCTATTTTCAAGAGGAGTCAGGCATCGTCTCCTTTGAAAGCATTGATCTCCGCGGACCTCTCGAATTTTCAAATGATGTGAGGCCTTTGGTCGCGATGAGGTGGAGAAATAGTTCTTTCTCTGTGGTCTCCACAGGGGATTCAGACATCCCTTCATCTTGGGAGATGAAAGACGAGCCTGCTTTCAATTCACTGCAGAGATATCCGGCCTTACTTCGAGTCCGAGCATCCCGGTGTCCATTCCACTTGAGGCCAAAAACTCAGGGTCCCTCTCACATACCTGTAGCTGAGAGAAGCCTCCTCTTGAGGTGCTTGTGGAAAGTTGGTATTCCTCTTGAATCGAAGCCAGGGACTAAGCTCTCATCTCGAGTTTACTTGGTTTCCACGGAACCCTTTCGTGTTGCTCCAGTGACCTCAGGATCCCTCTAGACTTGAGACAGTGATCTTGGGGTTTCTCTGGAGTGCCATCAAGGAAATCAAGGCTCCTTTCATGTTTGATGTGGAACACGGAATTGCTCTGCACGCAGTGCAGGGGAATCGGGCCTCATCTCATGGCGAGGGGGAAGTCTCATATTTTTTCTCGAGTTGCGGCCGGAACCTGGGGTATATTCTAGAGTTACGACGGGAAGGGCCCTTCCAGACATGTGTTTGTTCAGCGACGTCAGGACTCCTGCCTAGGTTTGATGGACAACTCGGGATTCTCCCCGCGGCTTGGCATAGGAATTGGGACGCGTCTCCAGGTGAGGCGGGAGACCCAGTGTCCCTTTCCACGTGCCACAGGGTCCTGGGACTCCTATCCATTTTCAAGAGGAGTCAGGCATCGTTTCCTTTGGAAGCATTGATCTCCTCGGACCTCTCCAGTTTTGAAAGGATGTGAGGCCTCCGGTCGCGATGAGGCGGAGAACTAGGTCTTTCTCTGTGGTCTCCACAGGGGATTCAGACATCCCTTCGTCTTGGGAGATGCAAGACGAGCCTGCATTCAATTCACTGCAGGGATATCCGGCCTTACTTCGAGTCAGACCATCTCGGTGTCCATTCCACTTGAGGCCACAAACTCAGGGTACCTCTCACATCCATGTAGCTGAGAGAAGCCTCTTCTTGAGGTTCTTGTGGAAACTTGGTATTCCTCTTGAGTCGAAGACAGGGACTAAGCTCTCATCTCAAGTTGATTTGGGGTCCACGGAGCACTTTCGTGTTGCTCCAGTGACCTCAGGATCCCTCTAGACTTCAGACAGTGACTCTGGGTTTTCTCTGGAGTGCCATCAAGAAATGAAGGTTCCTTTCACTTTTGATGTGGAACACGGAATTGCTCTGCATGCAGTGCAGGGGAATCAGGCCTCATCTCGCGGCGAGGGGGAAGTCTCATGGTTTTATTCGAGTTGCGGCCGGAACCTGGGGTATATTCTCGAGTTACGATGGGGAGGGCCCTTCCAGACACGTGTTTGTTCAGCGACGTCAGGACTCCTGCCTAGGTGCGAGGGACACCTCCGGATTCTCCTCGAGTCTTGGCATGGCAATTGGGACGCGTCTCCACGTGAGGCGGGAGACCCAGGTTCCCTTTCCACGTGCCACAGGGATCCTGAGCCTCCTATCCATTTTCAAGAGGAGTCAGGCATCGACTCCTTTGGAAGCATTGATCTCCGCAGACCTCTCGAGTTTTCAAAGGATGTGAGGCCTCCGGTCGCGATGAGGCAGAGAACTAGGTCTTTCTCAGTGGTCACCACAGGAGATTCAGACATCCCTTCGTCTTGGGAGATTGAAGACGAGCCTGCATTCAATTCACTGCAGAGATATTCGGCCTTACTTCGAGTCAGAGCATCTCGGTGTCCATTCCACTTGAGGCCACAAATTCAGGGTCCCAGTCACATACCTGTAGCTGAGAGAAGCCTCCTCTTGAGGTGCTTGTGGAAAGTTGGTATGCCTCTTGAGTCGAATCCAGGGACTAAGCTCTCATTTCGAGTTGATTTGGGGTCCAGGAGCCGTTTCGTGTTGCTATAGTGACCTCAGGATCCCTCTAGACTTGAGAGAGTAATCTTGGGTTTTCTCTGGAGTGCCATCAAGGAAATCAGGGCTCCTTTCACGTTTGATGTGGAACACGGAATTGCTCTGCACACAGTGCAGGGGAATCGGGCTTCATCTCGCTGCAAGGGGGAAGTCTCCTGGTTTTTCTCGAGTTGCGGCCGGAACCTGGGGTACATTCTCGAGTTACGACCGGGAGGGCCCTTCCAGACACGTGTTTGTTCAGCGACGTCAGGACTCCTGTCTACGTGCGAGGGACACCTCGGGATTCTCCTCGAGTCTTGGCATGGCAATTGGGACGCGTCTCCACGAGAGGCGGGAGACCCAGGGTCCCTTTCCACGTGCCACAGGGATCCTGGGACTCCTATCCATTTGCAAGAGGAGTCAGGCATCGTCTCCTTTGGAAGCATTGATCTCCGCGGACCTCTCGAGTTTTCAAAGGATGTGAGGCCTCCAGTCGCGATGAGGCGGAGAACTAGGTCTTTCTCTCTGGTCTCAACAGGGGATTCAGACATCCCTTCGTCTTGGAGATGCAAGACGATCCTGCATTCAATTCACTGCAGGGATAAGCGACCTTACTTCGAGTCAGAGCATCTCGTTGTTCATTCACTTGAGGCCACAAATTCAGGGTCCCTCTCTCATACCTGTAGCTGAGAGAAGCCTCCTCTTGAGGTGCTTGTGGAAAGTTGATATTCCTCTTGAGTCGAAGCCAGGGACTAAGCTCTCATCTCGAGTTGATTTGGGGTCCACGGAGCCCTTCCGTGTTGCTCCAATGACCTCAGGATCCGTCTAGACTTGAGACAGTGATCTTGGGTTTTCTCTGGAGTGCAATCAAGGAAATCAAGGCTCCTTTCACGTTTGATGTGGAACACGGAATTGCTCTGCACGCAGTGCAGGGGAATCGGGCCTCATCTCGCAGTGAGGGGAAGTCTCATGGTTTTTCTCAAGTTGCGGCCGGAACCTGGGGAATATTCTCGAGTTACGACGGGGAGGGCCCTTCCAGTCACGTGTTTGTTCAGCGACGTCAGGACTCCTTCCTAGGTGCGAGGGACACTTCGCGATTCTCCACTAGTCTTGGCATGGCAATTGGGACGCGTCTCCACGTGAGGCGGGAGACCCAGGGTCCCTTTCCACTTGCCACAGGGATGCTGGGACTCCTATCCATTTTCAAGAGGAGTCAGGCATCGTCTCCTTTGGAAGCATTGATCTCCGCGGACCTCTCGAATTTTCAAAGGATGTGAGGCCTCCGGTCGCGATGACGCAGAGAACTAGTTCTTTCTCTGTGGTCTCAACAGGGGATTCAGACATCCCTTCGTCTTGGGAGATTCAAGACGAGCCGGCATTCAATTCACTGCAGGGATATCCGGCCTTACTTCGAGTCAGAGCATCTCGGTGTCCATTCCACTTGAGGCCACACATTCAGGGTCCCTCTCACATACATGTAGCTGAGAGAAGCCTCCTCTTGAGGTGCTTGTGGAAACTTGGTATTCCTCTTGAGTCGAAGCCAGGGACTAAGCTCTCATCTCGAGTTGATTTGGGGTCCACGGAGCCCTTTCGTGTTTCTCCAGTGACCTCAGGTTCCCTCTAGATTTGAGACAGTGACCTTGGGTTTTCTCTGGAGTGCCATCAAGGAAATCAAGGCTCATTTCACGTTTGATGTGGAACACGGAATTGCTCTGCACGCAGTGCAGGGGAATCAGGCCTCATCTCGCGGTGAGGGGGAAGTCTCAAGGTTTATCTCGAGTTGCGGCCGGAACCTGGGGTATATTCTCGAGTTATGACGGGGAGGGCCCTTCCAGACACGTGTTTGTTCAGCGACGTCAGGACTCCTGCCTAGCTGCGAGGGACAACTCGGGATTCTCCTCGAGTCTTGGAATGGCAATTGGGACGCGTCTCCACGTGAGGTGGGATACCCAGGGTCCCTTTCCACATGCCACAGTGATCCTGGGACTTCTATCCATTTTCAAGAGGAGTCAGGCATCGTATCCTTTGGAAGCATTGATCTCTGCGGACCTCTCGAGTTGTCAAAGAATGTGAGGCCTCGGGTCGCCTTGCGGCGGAGAAATAGGTCTTTCTCTGTGGTCTCCACTGGGAATTCACACTTCCCTTCGCCTTGGGAGATGCAAGACGAGCCTGCATTCAATTCACTGCAGGGATTTCCACTCTTACTTCGAGTCAGAGCATCTCGGTGTCCATTCCACTTGAGGCCACAAACTCAGGGTCCCTCTCACATACCTGTAGCTGAGAGCAGCCTCCTCTTGAGGTGCTTGTGGAAAGTTGGTATTCCTCTTGAGTCGAAGCAAGGGACGAAGCTCTCATCTCGAGTTGATTTGGGGTTCACGGAGCCCTTTCGAGTTGCTACAGTGACCTCAGGATCCCTCTAGACTTGAGACAGTGATCTTGGGGTTTCTCTGGAGTGCCATCAAGGAAATCAAGGCTCCTTTCACATTTGATGTGGAACACGGAATTGCTCTGCACGCAGTGCATGGGAATCGGGCCTCATCTTGCGGCGAGGGGGAAGGCTCATGGTTTTTCTCGAGTTGCAGCCCGAACCTGGGGTATATTCTCGAGTTACGATGGGGAGGGCCCTTCCAGACAAGTGTTTGTTCAGCGACGTCAGGACTCCTGCCTAGGTGCGAGGGACACCTCGGGATTCTCCTTGAGCCTTGGCATGGCAATTGGGACGCGTCTCCAGTGAGGCGGAAGACCCAGGGTCCCTTTCCACGTGCCACAGGGATTCTGGGACTCCTATCCATTTTCAAGAGGAGTCAGGCATCGTCTCCTTAGGAAGCATTGATCTCCGCGGACCTCTCGAGTTTTCAAAGGATGTGATGCCTCCGGTCGCCATGAGAGGGAGAACTAGGTCTTTCTCTGTGGTCTCCACAGGGGATTCAGACATCCCTTCGTCTTGGGAGATGCAAGACGAGACTTCATTCAATTTACTGCAGGGATATCCGGCCATACTTCGAGTCAGAGCATCTCGGTGTCCATTCCGCTTGAGGCCACAAACTCAGGGACCCTCTCACATACATGTAGCTGAGAGAAGCCTCCTCTTGAAGTGCTTGTGGAAAGTTGGTATTCCTCTTGAGTCGAAGCCAGGGACGAAGCTCTCATCTCGAGTTGATTTGGGGTCCACGGAGCCCTTTCATGTTGCTACAGTGACCTCAGGATCCCTCTAGACTTGAGACAGTGATCTTGGGTTTTCTCTGGAGTGCCATCAAGGAAATCAAGGCTCCTTTCACGTTTGATGTGGAAAACAGAATTGCTCTGCACGCAGTTCAGGGGAATCGGGCCTCATCTCGCGGCGAGGGGGAAGGCTCATGATTTTTCTGGAGTTGCGGCCGAAACCTGGGGTATATTCTCGAGTTACAAAGGGGAGGGCCCTTTCAGACACGTGTTTGTTCAGCGACGTCAGGACTAGTGCCTAGGTGCGAGGGACACCTCGGGATTCTCCTCGAGTCTTTGCATTGCAATTGGGACGTGTCTCCTCGTGAGGTGGGAGAACCAGGATTTCTTTCCACGTGCCACAGGGATCCTGGGACTCCTATCCATTTTCAAGCGGAGTCAGTCATCGTATCCTTTGGAAGCATTGATCTCCGCGGACCACTCAAGTTTTCAATTCATGTGACGCCTCCGGTCGGGATGAGGCGGAGAACTAAGTCTTTCTCTGTGGTCTCCACAGGGGATTCAGACATCCCTTCGTCTTGGGAGATGCTAGACGAGACTTCATTCAATTTACTGCAGGGATATCCGGCCATACTTCGAGTCAGAGCATCTCGGTGTCCATTCCGCTTGAGGCCAGAAACTCAGGGACCCTATCACATACATGTAGCTGAGAGAAGCCTCCACTTAAGGTGCTTGTGGAAAGTTGGTATTCCTCTTGAGTCGAAGCCAGGGACTAAGCTCTCATCTCGAGTTGATTTGGGGTCCACGGAGCCCTTTCGTTTTGCTACAGTGAAGTCAGGATACCTCTCGACTTGAGACAGTGATCTTGGGGTTTCTCTGGAGTGCAATCAAGGAAATCAAGGCTCCTTTCACGTTTGATGTGGAACACGGAATTGCTCTGCACGCAGTGCAGGGGAATCGGGCCTCATCTCGCAGTGAGGGGAAGTCTCATGGTTTTTCTCAAGTTGCGGCCGGAACCTGGGGAATATTCTCGAGTTACGACGGGGAGGGCCCTTCCAGTCACGTGTTTGTTCAGCGACGTCAGGACTCCTTCCTAGGTGCGAGGGACACTTCGCGATTCTCCACTAGTCTTGGCATGGCAATTGGGACGCGTCTCCACGTGAGGCGGGAGACCCAGGGTCCCTTTCCACTTGCCACAGGGATGCTGGGACTCCTATCCATTTTCAAGAGGAGTCAGGCATCGTCTCCTTTGGAAGCATTGATCTCCGCGGACCTCTCGAATTTTCAAAGGATGTGAGGCCTCCGGTCGCGATGACGCAGAGAACTAGTTCTTTCTCTGTGGTCTCAACAGGGGATTCAGACATCCCTTCGTCTTGGGAGATTCAAGACGAGCCGGCATTCAATTCACTGCAGGGATATCCGGCCTTACTTCGAGTCAGAGCATCTCGGTGTCCATTCCACTTGAGGCCACACATTCAGGGTCCCTCTCACATACATGTAGCTGAGAGAAGCCTCCTCTTGAGGTGCTTGTGGAAACTTGGTATTCCTCTTGAGTCGAAGCCAGGGACTAAGCTCTCATCTCGAGTTGATTTGGGGTCCACGGAGCCCTTTCGTGTTTCTCCAGTGACCTCAGGTTCCCTCTAGATTTGAGACAGTGACCTTGGGTTTTCTCTGGAGTGCCATCAAGGAAATCAAGGCTCATTTCACGTTTGATGTGGAACACGGAATTGCTCTGCACGCAGTGCAGGGGAATCAGGCCTCATCTCGCGGTGAGGGGGAAGTCTCAAGGTTTATCTCGAGTTGCGGCCGGAACCTGGGGTATATTCTCGAGTTATGACGGGGAGGGCCCTTCCAGACACGTGTTTGTTCAGCGACGTCAGGACTCCTGCCTAGCTGCGAGGGACAACTCGGGATTCTCCTCGAGTCTTGGAATGGCAATTGGGACGCGTCTCCACGTGAGGTGGGATACCCAGGGTCCCTTTCCACATGCCACAGTGATCCTGGGACTTCTATCCATTTTCAAGAGGAGTCAGGCATCGTATCCTTTGGAAGCATTGATCTCTGCGGACCTCTCGAGTTGTCAAAGAATGTGAGGCCTCGGGTCGCCTTGCGGCGGAGAAATAGGTCTTTCTCTGTGGTCTCCACTGGGAATTCACACTTCCCTTCGCCTTGGGAGATGCAAGACGAGCCTGCATTCAATTCACTGCAGGGATTTCCACTCTTACTTCGAGTCAGAGCATCTCGGTGTCCATTCCACTTGAGGCCACAAACTCAGGGTCCCTCTCACATACCTGTAGCTGAGAGCAGCCTCCTCTTGAGGTGCTTGTGGAAAGTTGGTATTCCTCTTGAGTCGAAGCAAGGGACGAAGCTCTCATCTCGAGTTGATTTGGGGTTCACGGAGCCCTTTCGAGTTGCTACAGTGACCTCAGGATCCCTCTAGACTTGAGACAGTGATCTTGGGGTTTCTCTGGAGTGCCATCAAGGAAATCAAGGCTCCTTTCACATTTGATGTGGAACACGGAATTGCTCTGCACGCAGTGCATGGGAATCGGGCCTCATCTTGCGGCGAGGGGGAAGGCTCATGGTTTTTCTCGAGTTGCAGCCCGAACCTGGGGTATATTCTCGAGTTACGATGGGGAGGGCCCTTCCAGACACGTGTTTGTTCAGCGACGTCAGGACTCCTGCCTAGGTGCGAGGGACACCTCGGGATTCTCCTTGAGCCTTGGCATGGCAATTGGGACGCGTCTCCAGTGAGGCGGAAGACCCAGGGTCCCTTTCCACGTGCCACAGGGATTCTGGGACTCCTATCCATTTTTAAGAGGAGTCAGGCATCGTCTCCTTAGGAAGCATTGATCTCCGCGGACCTCTCGAGTTTTCAAAGGATGTGATGCCTCCGGTCGCCATGAGAGGGAGAACTAGGTCTTTCTCTGTGGTCTCCACAGGGGATTCAGACATCCCTTCGTCTTGGGAGATGCAAGACGAGACTTCATTCAATTTACTGCAGGGATATCCGGCCATACTTCGAGTCAGAGCATCTCGGTGTCCATTCCGCTTGAGGCCACAAACTCAGGGACCCTCTCACATACATGTAGCTGAGAGAAGCCTCCTCTTGAAGTGCTTGTGGAAAGTTGGTATTCCTCTTGAGTCGAAGCCAGGGACGAAGCTCTCATCTCGAGTTGATTTGGGGTCCACGGAGCCCTTTCATGTTGCTACAGTGACCTCAGGATCCCTCTAGACTTGAGACAGTGATCTTGGGTTTTCTCTGGAGTGCCATCAAGGAAATCAAGGCTCCTTTCACGTTTGATGTGGAAAACAGAATTGCTCTGCACGCAGTTCAGGGGAATCGGGCCTCATCTCGCGGCGAGGGGGAAGGCTCATGATTTTTCTGGAGTTGCGGCCGAAACCTGGGGTATATTCTCGAGTTACAAAGGGGAGGGCCCTTTCAGACACGTGTTTGTTCAGCGACGTCAGGACTAGTGCCTAGGTGCGAGGGACACCTCGGGATTCTCCTCGAGTCTTTGCATTGCAATTGGGACGTGTCTCCTCGTGAGGTGGGAGAACCAGGATTTCTTTCCACGTGCCACAGGGATCCTGGGACTCCTATCCATTTTCAAGCGGAGTCAGTCATCGTATCCTTTGGAAGCATTGATCTCCGCGGACCACTCAAGTTTTCAATTCATGTGACGCCTCCGGTCGGGATGAGGCGGAGAACTAAGTCTTTCTCTGTGGTCTCCACAGGGGATTCAGACATCCCTTCGTCTTGGGAGATGCTAGACGAGACTTCATTCAATTTACTGCAGGGATATCCGGCCATACTTCGAGTCAGAGCATCTCGGTGTCCATTCCGCTTGAGGCCAGAAACTCAGGGACCCTATCACATACATGTAGCTGAGAGAAGCCTCCTCTTGAAGTGCTTGTGGAAAGTTGGTATTCCTCTTGAGTCGAAGCCAGGGACGAAGCTCTCATCTCGAGTTGATTTGGAGTCCACGGAGCCCTTTCGTTTTGCTACAGTGAAGTCAGGATACCTCTCGACTTGAGACAGTGATCTTGGGGTTTCTCTGGAGTGCCATCAAGGAAATCAAGGCTCCTTTCACGTTTGATGTGAAACACGGATATTCTCTGCACGCAGTGCAGGGGAATCAGGCCTCATCTTGCGGCGAGGGGGAAGGCTCATGGTTTTTCTCGATTTGTAGCCCGAACCTGTGGTATATTCTCGAGTTACGATGGGGAGGGCCCTTCCAGACACGTGTTTTTCCAGCGACGTCAGGACTCCTGCCTAAGTGCGAGGGACACCTCGGGATTCTCTTCGAGCCTTGGCATGGCAATTGGGACGCGTCTCCACGTGAGGCGGGAGACCCAGGGTCCCTTTCCACGTGCCACAGGGATCCTGGGACTCCTATCCATTTTCAAGAGGAGTCAATCATCGTCTCCTTTGGAAGCATTGATCTCCGCGCACCTCTTGAGTTTTCAAAGGATGTGAGGTCTCCGGTCGCAATGAGGCGGAGAACTCGGTCGTTCTCTGTGGTCTCCACAGGGGATTCAGACAACCCTTCGTCTTGGGAGATGCAAGACGAGCCTGCATTCAATTCACTGCAGGGATATCATGCCTTACTTCAGGTCAGAGCATCTCGGTGTCCATTCCACTTGAGGCCACAAACTCAGGGTTCCTCTCACATACCTGTAGCTGAGAGAAGCCTCCTCTTGAGGTGCTTGTGGAAAGTTGGTATTCCTCTTGAGTCGAAGCCAGGGACTAAGCTCTCATATCGAGTTGATTTGGGGTCCATGGAGCCCTTTCCTTTTGGTCCAGTGACCTCAGGATCCCTCTAGACTTGAGACAGTGATCTTGGGTTTTCTCTGGAGTGCCATCAAGGAAATCAAGGCTCCTTTCACGTTTGATGTGGAACACGGAATTGCTCTGCATGCAGTGCAGGGGAATCGGGCCTCAAATCGCGGCGAGGGGGAAATCTCATGGTTTTTCTCGAGTTGCGGCCCGAACCTGGGGTATATTCTCGAGTTACGACGGGGAGGGCCCTTCCAGACACGTGTTTGTTCAGCGACGTCAGGACTCCTGCCTAGGTGCGAGGGACACCTCGGGATTGTCCTCGAGTCTTGGCATGGCAATTGGGACGCGTCTCCACGTGAGGCGGGAGACCCAGAGTCCCTTTCCACGTGCCACAGGGATCCTGGGACTCCTATCCATTTTCAAGAGGAGTCAGGCATCGTCTCCATTGGAAGTATTGATCTCCGCGGACCTCTCCAGTTTCAAAGGATGTGAGGCCTCCGGTCTCGATGAGGCGGAGAACGAGGTCTTTCTCTGTGGTCTCCACAGGGGATTCAGACAACTCTTCGTCTTGGGAGATGCAAGACGAGCCTGCATTCAATTCTCTGCATGGATATCTGCCCTTACTTCGAGTCAGAGCATCTCGGTGTCCATTCCACTTGAGGCCACAAACTCAAGGTCCCTCTCACATACCTGTAACTGAGAGAGGCCTCCTCTTGAGGTGCTTGTGGAAAGTTGGTATTCCTCTTGAGTCGAAGCCAGGGACGAAGCTCTCCTCTCGAGTTGATTTGTCGTCCACGGAGCTCTTTCTTGTTGCTACAGTGACCTCAGGATCCCTCTAGACTTGAGACAGTGATCTTGGCTTTTCTTTGGAGTGCCATCAAGGAAATCAAGAATCTTTTCACGTTTGATGTGGAACACGGAATTGGTCTGCACGCAGTGCAGGGGAATCGGGCCTCATCTCAAGGCGAGGGGGAAGTCTCATGATGTTTCTCGAGTTGCGGCCGGAACCTGGGGTATATTCTCGAGTTACGACGGGGAGGGCCTTTCCAGACACGTGTTTGTTCTGCGACGTCAGGATTCCTGCCTAGGTGCGAGGGACACCTCGGCATTCTCCTCGAGTCTTGGCATGGCAATTAGGACAAGTCTCCACGTGAGGCGGGAGACCCAGGGTCCCGTTCCACGTGCCACAGGGATTCTTGGACTCCTATCCATTTTCAAGAGGAGTCAGGCATCGTCTCCTTTACAAGCATTGATCTCCGCGGACCTCTCGAGTTTTCAAAGGATGTGACGCCTCCGGTCGTGATGAGGCGGAGAACTAGGTCTTTCTCTGTGGTCTCCACAGTGGATTCAGACATCCCTTCGTCTTGCGAGATGCAAGACGAGCCTGCATTCAATTCACTGCAGGGATGTCCGGCCTTACTTCGAGTCAGAGCATCTCGGTGTCCATTCTACTTGAGGCCACAAACACAGGTTCCCTCTCACATACCTTTAGCTGAGAGAAGCCTCCTCTTGAGGTGCTCGTGGAAAGTTGGTATTCCTCTTGAGTCGAAGGCAGGGACGAAGCTCTCATCTCGAGTTGATTTGGAGTCCACGGACCCCTTTCGTGTTGCTACAGTGACCTCAGGATCCCTCTCGACTTGAGACAGTGATCTTGGGGTTTCTCTGGAGTGCCATCAAGTAAATCAAGGCTCCTTTCACGTTTGATGTGGAACACGGAATTGCTCTGCACGCAGTGCAGGGGAATCGGGCCTCATCTTGCGGCGACTGGGAAGGCTCATGGTTTTTCTCGAGTTGCAGTCAGAACCTGGGGTATATTCTCGAGTTACGATGGGGAGGGCCCTTCCAGACACGTGTTTGTTCAGCGACGTCAGGACTCCTGCCTAGGTGCGAGGGACACCTCGGGATTCTCCTTGAGCCATGGCCTGGCAATTGGGACGTGTCTCCAGGTGAGGCGGGAGACCCAGTGTCCCTTTCCACGTGCCACAGGGTCCTGGGACTCCTATCCATTTTCAAGAGGAGTCAGGCATCGTTTCCTTTGGAAGCATTGATCTCCTCGGACCTCTCCAGTTTTGAAAGGATGTGAGGCCTCCTGTCGCGATGAGGCGGAGAACTAGGTCTTTCCCTGTGGTCTCCACAGGGGATTCAGACATCCCTTCGTCTTGGGAAATGCAAGACGAACCTGCATTCAATTCACTGCAGGGATATCCGGCCTTACTCCGAGTCAGAGCATCTCGGTGTCCATTCCACTTGAGGCCACAAACTCAGGGTCCCTCTCACATATCTGTAGCTGAGAGAAGCCTCCCCTTGAGGAGCTTGTGGAAAGTTGGTATTCCTCTTGAGTCGAAGCCAGGGACTAAGCTCTCATCTCGAGTTGATTTGGTTTCCACGGAGCCCTTTCGTGTTGCTCCAGTGACCTCAGGATCCCTCTAGACTTGAGACAGGGATCTTGGGTTTTCTCTGGAGCGCCATGAAGGAAATCAGGCTCCTTTCACGTTTGATGTGGAACACGGAATTGCTCAGCACGCAGTGCAGGGGAATCGGGCCTCATCTCGTGGCGAGGTGGAAGTCTCATGGTTTTTCTCTAGTTGCGGCCGGAACCAGGGGTATATTCTCGATTTACTACGGGGAGGGCCCTTCCAGACACGTGTTTGTTCAGCGACATCAGGACTCCTGCCTAGGTGCGAGGGACACCTCGGGATTCTCCTCGAGTCTTGGCATGGCAATTGGGACGCGTCTCCACGTGAGGCGGGAGACCCAGGGTCCCTTTCCACGTGCCACAGGGATCCTGGGACTCCTATCCATTTTCATGAGGAGTCAGGCATCGTCTCCTTTGGAAGCATTGATCTCCGTGGACCTCTCGAGTTTTCAAAGATGTGAGGCCTCCGGTCGCGATGAGGCGGAGGACTAGGTCTTTCTCTGTGGTCTCCACAGGGCATTCAGACATCCCTTCGTCTTGGGAGATGCAAGACGAGCCTGCATTCAATTCACTGCAGGGATATCCGGCCTTACTTCGAGTCAGACCATCTCAGTGTCCATTCCACTTGAGCCACAAACTCAGGGTACCTCTCACATCCATGTAGCTGAGAGAAGCCTCTTCTTGAGGTGCTTGTGGAAACTTGGTATTCCTCTTGAGTCGAAGCCAGGGACTAAGCTCTCATCTCGAGTTGATTTGGGTTCCACGGAGCCCTTTCGTGTTGCTCCAGTGACCTCAGGATTCCTCTAGACTTGAGACAGTCATCTTGGGTTTTCTCTGGAGTGCCATCAAGGAAATCAAGGCTCCTTTCACGTTTGATGTGGAACACGGAATTGCTCTGCACTCAGTGCAGGGGAATCGGGCCTCATCTCGTGGCGAGGGGGAAGTCTCATATTTTTTCTCGAGATGCGTCCGAAACCTGATTTATATTCTCGAATTATGACGGGGAGGGCCCTTCCAGACACGTGTTTGTTCAGCGACGTCAGGACTCCTGCCTAGGTGCGAGGGACACCTCGGGATTCTCCTCGAGTCTTGGCATGGCAATTGGGACGCGTCTCCACATGAGGCGTGAGACCCAGGGTCCCTTTCCACGTGCCACAGGGATCCTGGGACTCCTATCCATTTTCAAGAGGAGTCAGGCATCGTCTCTTTTGGAAACATTGATCTCCGCGGACCTCTCGAGTTTTCAAAGGATGTGAGGCCTCCGGTCACGATGAGGCGGAGGACTAGGTCTTTCTCTGTGGTTTCCACAGGGGATTCAGACATCCCTTCGTCTTGGGAGATGCAAGACGAGGCTGCAATCAATTCACTGCAGGGATATCCGGCCTTACTTCGAGTCAGAGCATCTCGGTGTCCATTCCACTTGAGGCCACAAAGTCAGTTTCCCTCTCACATACCTGTAGATGAGAGAAGTCTCCTCTTGAGGTGCTTGTGGAAAGTTGGTATTCCTCTTGAGTCGAAGCCAGGAACTAAGCTCTCATCTCCAGTTGATTTGGGGTAAACGGAGCCCTTTCGTGTTGCTCCAGTGACCTCAGGATCCCTCTAGACTTGAGACAGTGATCTTGGGTTTTCTCTGGAGTGCCATCAAGGAAATCAAGGCTCCTTTCACGTTTGATGTGGAACACGGAATTGCTCTGCACGCAGTGCAGGGGAATCGGGCCTCATCTCGCGGCGAGGGAGAAGTCTCATGGTTTTTCTTGAGTTGCGGCCGGAACCTGGGGTATATTCTCGAGTTACGACGGGGAGGGCCCTTCCAGACACGTGTTTGTTCAGCGACGTCAGGACTCCTGCCTAGGTGCAAGGGACACCTCGGGATTCTCCTCGAGTCTTGGCATGGCAATTGGGACCCGTCTCCACGTTAGGCGGGAGACCCAGGGTCCCTTTCCACGTGCCACAGGGATCCTGGGTCTCCTATCCATTTTCAAGAGGAGTCAGGCATCATCTCCTTTGGAAGCATTGATCTCCGCAGACCTCTCGAGTTTTCAATGGATGTGAGGCCTCCGGTCGCGATGAGGCCGAGGACTAGGTCTTTCTCTGTCGTCTCCACAGGGGATTCAGACATCCCTTCTTCTTGGGAGATGCAAGACGAGCCTGCACTCAATTCACTGCAGGGATATCCGGCCTTACTTCGTGTCAGAGCATCTCGGTGTCCATTCCACTTGAGGCCACAAACTCAGGGTCCCTCTCACATACCTGTAGCTGAGAGAAGCCTCCTCTTGAGGTGCTTGTGGAAAGGTGGTGTTCCTCTTGAGTGGAAGCCAAGGACTAAGCTCTCATCTCGAGTTGATTTGGGGTCCACGCAGCCCTTTCGTGTTGGTCCTTGACCTCAGGATCCCTCTAGACTTGACACAGTGATCTTGGGTTTTCTCTGGAGTGCCATTAAAGAAATCAAGGCTCCTTTCACGTTTGATGTGGAACACGGAATATCTCGGCACGCTGTGCAGGGGAATCGGGCCTCATCTCGCGGCGAGGGGGAAGTCTCTTGGTTTTTCTCGAGTGCGGCCGGATCCTGGGGTATATTCTCGAGTTAAGACGGGGAGGGCCCTTCCAGACACGTGTTTGTTCAGCGACATCAGGACTCCTGCCTAGGTGCGAGGGACACCTCGGGATTCTCCTCGAGTTTTGGCATGGCAATTGGGACGCGTCTCCACGTGAGGCGGGAGACCCAGGGTCCCTTTCCACGTGCCACAGGGATCCTGGGACTCCTATCCATTTTCAAGAGGAGTGAGGCATCGTCTCCTTTGGAAGCATTGATCTCCCCAACCTCTCGAGTTTTCAAAGGATGTGAGGTCTCCAGTCGCGATGAGGCGGAGGACTAGGTCTTTCTCTGTGGTCTCCACAGGGGATTCAGACATCCCTTCGTCTTGGGAGATGCAAGACGAGCCTGCATTCAATTCACTGCAGGGATATCCGGCCTTACTTCGAGTCAGAGCATCTCGGTGTCCATTCCACTTAAGGCCACAAACTCAGGGTCCCTCTCACATACCTGTAGCTGAGAGAAGCCTACACTTGAGGTGCTTGTGGAAAGTTGGTATTCCTCTTGAGTCGAAGCCAAGGAAAAGCTCTCATCTCGAGTTGATTTGGGGTCCACGGAGCCCTTTCGTGTTGCTCTAGTGACCTCAGGATCCCTCTAGACTTGAGACAGTGATCTTGGGTTTTCTCTGGAGTGCCATCAAGGAAATCAAGGCTCCTTTCACGTTTGATGTGGAACACAGAATTGCTCTGCACGCAGTGCAGGGGAATCGGGCCTCATCTCTCGGCGAGGAGGAAGTCTCATGGTTTTATTCGAGTTGCGGTCGGAACCTGGGGTATATTCTCGAGTTACGACGGGGAGGGCCCTTCCAGACACGTGTTTGTTCAGCGACGTCAGGACTCCTGCCTAGGTGCGAGGGACACCTCGGGATTCTCCTCGAGTCTTGGCATGGCAATTGGGACGCGTCTCCACGTGAGGCGGGACACCCAGTGGCCCTTTCCACGTGCCACAGGGATCCTGGGACTCCTATCCATTTTCAGGATGAGTCAGGCATCATCTCCTTTGGAAGCACTGATCTCTGCAGACCTCTCGAGTTTTCAAAGGATGTGAGGCCTCCGGTTGCGATGAAGTGGAGGACTAGTTCTATCTCTGTCGTCTCCACAGGGGATTCAGACATTCCTTCGTCTTGGGAGATGCAAGACGAGCCTGCATTCAATTCACTGCAGGGATATCCGGCTTTACTTCGAGTCAGAGCATCTCGGTGTCCATTCCACTTGAGGCCACAAACTCAGGGTCCCTCTCATATACATGCAGCTGAGAGAAGCCTCCTCTTGAGGTGCTTGTGGAAATTTGGTATTCCTCTTGAGTCGAAGCCAGGGACTAAGCTCTCATCTCGAGTTGATTTGGGGTCCACGGAGCCCTTTCGTGTTGCTCCAGTGACCTCAGGATCCCTCTAGACTTGAGACAGTGATCTTGGGTTTTCTCTGGAGTGCCATCAAGGAAATCAAGGCTCCTTTCACGTTTGATGTGGAACACGGAATTGCTCTGCACGCAGTGCAGGGGAATCGGGCCTCATCTAGCCGCGAGTGGTAGGTCTCATGGAATTTCTCGAGTTGCGGCCGGAACCTGGGGTATATTCTCGAGTTACGATGGGGAGGGCCCTTCCAGACACGTGTTTGTTCAGCGAAGTCAGGACTCCTGCCTAGGTGCGAGGGACACCTCGGGATTCTCCTCGAGGCTTGGCATGGCAATTGGGACGCGTCTCCAGTGAGGCGGAAGACCCAGGGTCCCTTTCCACGTGCCACAGGGATTCTGGGACTCCTATCCATTTTCAAGAGGAGTCAGGCATCGTCTCCTTAGGAAGCATTGATCTCCGCATTCCTCTCGAGTTTTCAAAGGATGTGAGGCCTCCGGCCGCAATGAGGCGGAGAACTAGGTCTTTCTCTGTGGTCTCCACAGGGGATTCAGTCATCCCTTCGTCTTGGGAGATGCAAGACGAGCCTGCATTCAATTCACTGCAGGGATATCCGGCCTTACTTCGAGTCAGAGCATCTCGGTGTCCATTCCACTTGAGGCCACAAACTCAGGGTCCCTCTCACATACCTGTAGCTGAGAGCAGCCTCCTCTTGAGGTGCTTGTGGAAAGTTGGTATTCCTCTTGAGTCGAAGCCAGGGACGAAGCTCTCATCTCGAGTTGATTTGGGGTTCACGGAGCCCTTTCGAGTTGCTACAGTGACCTCAGGATCCCTCTAGACTTGAGACAGTGATCTTGGGGTTTCTCTGGAGTGCCATCAAGGAAATCAAGGCTCCTTTCACGTTTGATGTGGAACACGGAATTGCTCTGCACACAGTGCAGGGGAATCGGGCCTCATCTTGCGGCGAGGGGGAAGGCTCATGGTTTTTATCGAGTTGCAGCCCGAACCTGGGGTATATTCTCGAGTTACGATGGGGAGGGCCCTTCCAGACACGTGTTTGTTCAGCGACGTCAGGACTCCTGCCTAGGTGCGAGGGACACCTCGGGATTCTACTTGAGCCTTGGCATGGCAATTGGGACGTGTCTCCAGTGAGGCGGAAGACCCAGGGTCCCTTTCCACGTGCCACAGGGATTCTGGGACTCCTATCCATTTTCAAGAGGAGTCAGGCATCGTCTCCTTAGGAAGCATTGATCTCCTTGGACCTCTCGAGTTTTCAAAGGATGTGATGCCTCCGGTCGCCATGAGAGGGAGAACTAGGTCTTTCTCTGTGGTCTCCACAGGGGATTCAGACATCCCTTCGTCTTGGGAGATGCAAGACGAGACTTCATTCAATTTACTGCAGGGATATCCGGCCATACTTCGAGTCAGAGCATCTCGGTGTCCATTCCGCTTGAGGCCACAAACTCAGGGACTCTCTCACATACATGTAGCTGAGAGAAGCCTCCTCTTGAAGTGCTTGTGGAAAGTTGGTATTCCTCTTGAGTCGAAGCCAGGGACGAAGCTCTCATCTCGAGTTGATTTGGGGTCCACGGAGCCCTTTCGTGTTGCTACAGTGACCTCAGGATCCCTCTAGACTTGAGACAGTGATCTTGGGTTTTCTCTGGAGTGCCATCAAGGAAATCAAGGCTCCTTTCACGTTTGATGTGGAACACAGAATTGCTCTGCACGCAGTTCAGGGGAATCGGGCCTCATCTCGCGGCGAGGGGGAAGGCTCATGGTTTTTCTCGATTTGTAGCCCGAACCTGTGGTATATTCTCGAGTTACGATGGGGAGGGCCCTTCCAGACACGTGTTTTTCCAGCGACGTCAGGACTCCTGCCTAAGTGCGAGGGACACCTCGGGATTCTCTTCGAGCCTTGGCCTGGCAATTGGGACGCGTCTCCACGTGAGGCGGGAGACCCAGGGTCCCTTTCCACGTGCCACAGTGATCCTGGGACTCCTATCCATTTTCAAGAGGAGTCAGGCATCGTCTCCTTTGGAAGCATTGATCTCCGCGACCTCTCGAGTTTTCAAAGGATGTGAGGCCTCCAGTCGCGATGAGGCGGAGAACTCGGTCTTTCTCTGTGGTCTCCACATGGGATTCAGACATCCCTTCATCTTGGGAGATGCAAGACGAGCCTGCATTCAATTCACTGCAGGGATATCCGGCCTTTCTTCGAGTCAGAGCATCTCGGTGTCCATTCCACTTCAGGCCACAAACTCAGGGTCCCTCTCACATACCTGTAGCTGAGAGAAGCCTCCTGTTGAGATGCGTGTGGAAAGTTCGTCTTCCTCTTGAGTCGAAGCCAGGGACTAAGCTCTCATCTCGAGTTGATTTGGGGTCCATGGGGCCCTTTTGTGTTGCTCCAGTGACCTCAGGATCCCTCTAGACTTGAGACAGTGATCTTGGGTTTTCTGTGGAGTGCCATCAAGGAAATCAAGGCTCCTTTCACGTTTGATGTGGACACGGAATTGCTCTGCACGCAGTGCAGGAAATTCGGGCCTCATCTCGCGACAAGGGAGATGTCTCATGGTTTTTCTGGAGTTGCGGACGGAACCTGGGGTATATTCTCGAGTTACGACGGGGAGGGCCCTTCCAGACACGTGTTTGTTCAGCGACGTCAGGACTCCTGCCTAGGTGCGAGGGACACCTCGGGATTCCCCTCGAGTCTTGGCATGGCAATTGGGACGCGTCTCCACGTGAGGCGGGAGACCCAGGGTCCCTTTCCACGTGCCACAGGGATCCTGGGACTCCTATCCATTTTCAAGAGGAGTCAATCATCGTCTCCTTTGGAAGCATTGATCTCCGCGGACCTCTTGAGATTTCAAAGGATGTGAGGTCTCCGGTCGCAATGAGGCGGAGAACTCGGTCGTTCTCTGTGGTCTCCACAGGGGATTCAGACAACCCTTCGTCTTGGGAGATGCAAGACGAGCCTGCATTCAATTCACTGCAGGGATATCATGCCTTACTTCGAGTCAGAGCATCTCGGTGTCCATTCCACTTAAGGCCACAAACTCAGGGTTCGTCTCACATACCTGTAGCTGAGAGAAGCCTCCTCTTGAGGTGCTTGTGGAAAGGTGGTATTCCTCTTGAGTCGAAGCCAGGGACTAAGCTCTCTTCTCGAGTTGATTTGGGGTCCACGGAGCCCTTTCCTTTTGGTCCAGTGACCTCAGGATCCCTCTAGACTTGAGACAGTGATCTTGGGTTTTCTCTGGAGTGCCATCAAGGAAATCAAGGCTCCTTTCACGTTTGATGTGGAACACGGAATTGCTCTGCATGCAGTGCAGGGGAATCGGGCCTCAACTCGCGGCGAGGGGGAAATCTCATGGTTTTTCTCGAGTTGCGGCCCGAACCTGGGGTATATTCTCGAGTTACGACGGGGAGGGCCCTTCCAGACACGTGTTTGTTCAGCGACGTCAGGACTCCTGCCTAGGTGCGAGGGACACCTCGGGATTGTCCTCGAGTCTTGGCATGGCAATTGGGACGCGTCTCCACCAGAGGCGGGAGACCCAGGGTCCCTTTCCACGTGCCACAGGGATCCTGGGACTCCTATCCATTTTCAAGAGGAGTCAGGCATCGTCTCCATTGGAAGTATTGATCTCCGCGGACCTCTCCAGTTTCAAAGGATGTGAGGCCTCCGGTCTCGATGAGGCGGAGAACGAGGTCTTTCTCTGTGGTCTCCACAGGGGATTCAGACAACCCTTCGTCTTGGGAGATGCAAGACGAGCCTGCATTAAATTTACTGCAGGGATATCCGGCCTTACTTCGAGTCAGAGCATCTCCGTGTCCATTCCACTTGAGGCCACAAACTCAGGGTCCCTCTCACATACCTGTAGCTGAGAGAAGCCTCCTCTTGAGGTGCTTGTGGAAAGTTGGTATTCCTCTTGAGTTGAAGCCAGGGACTAAGCTCTCATCTCGAGTTGATTTGGGGTCCACGGAGCCCTTTCGTGTTGCTCCAGTGACCTCAGGATCCCTCTAGACTTGAGACAGTGATCTTGGGTTTTCTCTGGAGTGCCATCAAGGAAATCAAGGCTCCTTTCACGTTTGATGTGGAACACGGAATTGCTCTGCACGCAGTGCAGGGGAATCGGGCCTCATCTAGCCGCGAGGGGTAGGTCTCATGGAATTTCTCGAGTTGCGGCCGGAACCTGGGGTATATTCTCGAGTTACTATGGGGAGGGCCCTTCCAGACACGTGTTTGTTCAGCGAAGTCAGGACTCCTGCCTAGGTGCGAGGGACACCTCGGGATTCTCCTCGAGTCTTGGCATGGCAATTGGGACGCGTCTCCACCTGAGGCGGGAGACCCAGGGTCCCTTTCCACGTGCCACAGGGATCCTGGGACTCCTATCCATTTTGAAGAGGATTCAGGCATCGTCTCCTTTGGAAGCATTGATCTCCGTGGACCTCTCGAGTTTTCAAAGGATGTGAGGTCTCCGGTCGCGATGAGGCGGAGAACTAAGTCTTTGTCTGTGGTCTCCACAGGGGATTCAGATATCCCTTCGTCTTGGGAGATGCAAGACGAGCCTGCATTCAATTCTCTGCATGGATATCTGCCCTTACTTCGAGTCAGAGCATCTAGGTGTCCATTCCACTTGAGGCCACAAACTCAAGGTCCCTCTCACATACCTGTAACTGAGAGAGGCCTCCTCTTGAGGTGCTTGTGGAAAGTTGGTATTCCTCTTGAGTCGAAGCCAGGGACGAAGCTCTCCTCTCGAGTTGATTTGTGGTCCACGGAGCTCTTTCTTGTTGCTACAGTGACCTCAGGATCCCTCTAGACTTGAGACAGTGATCTTGGCTTTTCTTTGGAGTGCCATCAAGGAAATCAAGAATCTTTTCACGTTTGATGTGGAACACGGAATTGGTCTGCACGCAGTGCAGGGGAATCGGGCCTCATCTCAAGGCGAGGGGGAAGTCTCATTATGTTTCTCGAGTTGCGGCCGGAACCTGGGGTATATTCTCGAGTTACGACGGGGAGGGCCTTTCCAGACACGTGTTTGTTCTGCGACGTCAGGATTCCTGCCTAGGTGCGAGGGACACCTCGGCATTCTCCTCGAGTCTTGGCATGGCAATTAGGACAAGTCTCCACGTGAGGCGGGAGACCCAGGGTCCCGTTCCACGTGCCACAGGGATTCTTGGACTCCTATCCATTTTCAAGAGGAGTCAGGCATCGTCTCCTTTACAAGCATTGATCTCCGCGGACCTCTCGAGTTTTCAAAGGATGTGACGCCTCCGGTCGTGATGAGGCGGAGAACTAGGTCTTTCTCTGTGGTCTCCACAGTGGATTCAGACACCCCTTCTTCTTGCGAGATGCAAGACGAGCCTGCATTCAATTCACTGCAGGGATGTCCGGCCTTACTTCGAGTCAGAGCATCTCGGTGTCCATTCTACTTGAGGCCACAAACACAGGTTCCCTCTCACATACCTTTAGCTGAGAGAAGCCTCCTCTTGAGGTGCTCGTGGAAAGTTGGTATTCCTCTTGAGTCGAAGCCAGGGACGAAGCTCTCATCTCGAGTTGATTTGGAGTCCACGGACCCCTTTCGTGTTGCTACAGTGACCTCAGGTTCCCTCTCGACTTGAGACAGTGATCTTGGGGTTTCTCTGGAGTGCCATCAAGTAAATCAAGGCTCCTTTCACGTTTGATGTGGAACACGGAATTGCTCTGCACGCAGTGCAGGGGAATCGGGCCTCATCTTGCGGCGACTGGGAAGGCTCATGGTTTTTCTCGAGTTGCAGTCAGAACCTGGGGTATATTCTCGAGTTACGATGGGGAGGGCCCTTCCAGACACGTGTTTGTTCAGTGACGTCAGGACTCCTGCCTAGGTGCGAGGGACACCTCGGGATTCTCCTTGAGCCTTGGCCTGGCAATTGGGACGCGTCTCCAGTGAGGCGCAAGACCCAGGGTCCCTTTCCACGTGCCACAGGGATTCTGGGACTCCTATCCATTTTCAAGAGGAGTCAGGCATCGTCTCCTTAGGAAGCATTGATCTCCGTGGACCTCTCGAGTTTTCAAAGATGTGATGCCTCCGGTCGCCATGAGAGGGAGAACTAGGTCTTTCTCTGTGGTCTCCACAGGGGATTCAGATATCCCTTCGTCTTGGGAGATGCAAGACGAGACTTCATTCAATTCACTGCAGGGATATCCGGCCTTACTTCGAGTCAGAGCATCTCGGTGTCCATTCTACTTGAGGCCACAAACTCAGGGTCCCTCGCACATACCTGTAGCTGACAGAAACCGCCTCTTGAGGTGCATGTGGAAAGTTGGTATTCCTCTTGAGTCGAAGCCAGGGACTAAGCTCTCATCTCGACTTGATTTGGGGTCCACGGAGACCTTTCTTGTTGCTACAGTGACCTCAGGATCCCTCTAGACTTGAGACAGTGATCTTGGGTTTTCTCTGGAGTGCCATCAAGGAAATCAAGGCTCCTTTCACGTTTGATGTGGAACACGGAATTGCTCTGCATGCAGTGCAGGTAAATCGGGCCTCATCTCGTGGCGAGGGGGAAGTCTCATGGTTTTTCTCGAGTTGCGGCAGGAACCCGGGGTATATTCTCGAGTTACGACGGGGAGGGCCCTTCCAGACACGTGTTTGTTCAGTGACGTCAGGACTCCTGCCTAGGTGTGAGGGACACCTCGGGATTATCCTCGAGTCTTGGCATGGCAATTGGGACGCGTCTCCATGTGAAGCGGGAGACCCAGGTTCCCGTTCCACGTGCCACAGGGTTTCTTGGACTCCTATCCATTTTCAAGAGGAGTCAGGCATCGTCTCCTTAGGAAGCATTGATCTCCGCGGACCTCTCGAGTTTTCAAAGATGTGATGCCTCCGGTCGCCATGAGAGGGAGAACTACGTCTTTCTCTGTGGTATCCACAGGGTATTCAGACATCCCTTCGTCTTGGGAGATGCAAGACGAGCCTGCATTCAATTCACTGCAGGGATATCCAGGTTTACTTCGAGTCAGAGCTTCTCGGTGTCCATTCCACTTGAATCCCCAACTCAGGGCCCTCTCACATAACTTTATCTGAGAGAAGCCTCCTCTTGAGGTGCTTGTGGAAAGTTGCTATTCCTCTAGAGTAGAAGCCAATGTATAAGCTCTCATCACGAGTTGATTTGGGGTCCAATGACCCATTTCATGTTGCTACAGTGACCTCAGGATCCCTCTAGACTTGAGACAGTGATCTCGGGTTTTCTCTGGAGTGCCATCAAGGAAATCAAGGCTCCTTTCACGTTTGATGTGGAACACGGAATTGCTCTGCACGCAGTGCAGGGGAATCGGGCCTCATCTCGTGGCGAGGGGGAAGTCTCATGGTTTTTCTCGAGTTGCGGCCGGAACCTGGGGTATATTCTCGAGTTACGACGGGGAGGTCCGTTCCAGACACGTGTTTGTTCAGTGACGTCAGGACTCCTGCGTCGGTGCGAGGGACACCTCGGGATTCTCCTCGAGTCTTGTCATGGCAATTGGGACGCGTCTCCACGTGAGGCGGGAGATCCAGGGTCCCTTTCCATGTGCCACAGGGATCCTGGGACTCCTATCCATTTTCAAGAGGAGTCAGGCATCGTCTCCTTTGGAAGCATTGATCTCCGCGGACCTCTCTAGTTCTCAAAGGATGTGAGGACTCACGTCGCGATGAGGCGGAGAACAATGTCTTTCTCTATGGTCTCCATAGGGGATTCATACATCCCTTCTTCTTAGGAGATGCAAGACGAGCCTGCATTCAATTCACTGCAGGGATATCCGGCCTTTATTCGAATCAGTGCATCTCGGTGTCCATTACATTTGAGGCCACACACTCAGGGTCCCTCTCACATAAATGTAGCTGAGAGAAACCTCATCTTGAGGTCCTTGTGGAAAGTTGGTATTCCTCTTGAGTCGAAGCCAGGGAGTAAGCTCTCATCTCGAGTTGATTTGGGGTCCACGGAGCTCTTTCGTGTTGCTACAGTAACCTCAGGATCCCTCTAGACTTGAGACAGTGATCTTGGCTTTTCTCTGGAGTGCCATCAAGGAAATCAAGGCTCCTTTCACGTTTGATGTGGAACACGGAATTGCTCTGCACGCAGTGCAGGGGAATCGGGCCTCATCTCGCGGCGAGGGGGAATTCTCAATGGTTTTCGTCGAGTTGCGGCCGGAACCTGGGGTATGTTCTCGAGTTACGACGGGGAGGGCCCTTCCAGACACCTGTTTGTTCAGCGACGTCAGGACTCCTGCCTAGGTGCGAGGCACAACTCGGGATTCTCCTCGAGTCTTGGCATGGCAATTGGCACGCGTCTCCACGTGAGGCGGGAGACCCAGGGTCCCTTTCCACGTGCCACAGGGATCCTGGGACCCCTATCCATTTTCAAGAGGAGTCAGGCATCGTCTCCTTTGGAAGCATTGATCTCCGCACACCTCTCGAGGTTTCAAAGGATGTGAGGCCTCAATTCGGGATGAGGCGGAGAACTAGGTCTTTCTCTGTGGTCTCCACAGTGAATTCAGACAACCCTTCGTCTTGGGAGATGCAAGACGAGCCTGCATTCAATTCACTGCAGGGATATCCGGCCTTACTTCGAGTCAGAGCATCACGCTATCCATTCGACTTGAGGCCACCAGCTCAGGGTCCCTCTCACATACCTGAAGGAGACAGAAGCCTCCTCTTGAGGTGCTAGTGGAAAGTTGGTATTCCTCTTGAGTCGAAGGCAGGGACGAAGCTCTCATCTCGAGTTGTTTGCGGCCCACGAAGCCCTTTCATGTTGCTACAGTGACCTCAGGATCCCTCTAGAATTCAGACAGTGATCTTGGGTTTTCTCTGGAGTGCCATCAAGGTAATCAAGGCTCCTTTCACGTTTGATGTGGAACACGGAATTGCTTTGCTCGCAGTGCAGGGGAATCGGGCCTCATCTTGCCGCGAGGGGGAAGTCTCATGGTTTTTCTCGAGTTGCGGCCGGAACCTGGGGTATATTCTGGAGTTACGACGGGGAGGGCCCTTCCAGACACGTGTTTGTTCAGCGACGTCAGGACTCCTGCCTAGGTGCGAGGGACACCTCGGGATTCTCCTCGAGTCTTGGAATGGCAATTGGGACCCGTCTCCACGTGAGGCGGGAGACCCAGGGTCCCTTTCCACGTGCCACAGGGATCCTGGGACTCCTATCCATTTTCAAGAGGAGTCAGGCATCGTCTCCTTTGGAAGCATTGATCTCCGTGGACCTCTCGAGTTTTCAAAGGATTAGAGGCCTCCGGTCGCGATGAGGCGGAGAACTAGGTTTTCTCTGTGGTCTCCACAGTGGATTCAGACATCCCTTCGTCTTGGGAGATGCAAGACGAGCCTGCGTTCAATTCACAGCAGGGATATCCGGCCTTACTTCGAGTCAGAGCATCACAGTGTCCATTGCACTTGAGGCCACAAACTCAGGGTTTCTCTCACATACCTGTAGCTGAGAGAAGCCTCCTCTTGAGGTGCTTGTGGAAAGGTGCTATTCCTCTTGAGTCGAAACCAGGGACGAAGCTCTCATCTCTAGTTGATTTGGGGTCCACGGAGCCCTTTCGTGTTGCTACAGTGACCTCAGGATCCCTCTAGACTTGAGACAGTGATCTTGGGTTTTCTCTGGAGTGCCATCAAGGAAATCAAGGCTCCTTTCACGTTTGATGTGGAACACGGAATTGCTCTGCACGCAGTGCAGGGGAATCGGGCCTCATCTCGCGGCGAGGGGGAAGTCTCATGGTTTTTCTCGAGTTGCGGCTGGAACCTGGGGTATTTTCTCGAGTTTCGACGGGGAGGGCCCTTCCAGACACGTGTTTGTTCAGCGAAGTCAGGACTGCTGCCTAGGTGCGAGGGACACCTCGGGATTCTCTTCGAGTCTTGGCATGGCAATTGAGAGGCGTCTCCACGTGAGGCGGGAGACCCAAGGTCCCTTTCCACGTGACACAGGGATCCTGGGACTCCTATCCATTTTCAAGAGGAGTCAGGCATCGTCTCCTTTGGAAGCATTGATCTCCGTGGACCTCTCGAGTTTTCAAAGGATGTGACGCCTCCGGTCGTGATGAGGCGGAGAACTAGGTCTTTCTCTGTGGTCTCCACAGGGGATTCAGACATCCCTTCGTCTTGGGAGATGCAAGACGAGCCTGCATTCAATTCACTGCAGGGATATCCGGCCTTACTTCTAGCCAGAGCATCTCGGTGTCCATTCCACTTGAGGCCACAAACTCAGGGTCCTTCTCACATACCTGTAGCTGAGAGAAGCCTCCTCTTGAGGTGCTTGTGGCAAGTTGATATGACTCTTGAGTCGAAGCCAGGGACTAAGCTCTCATCTCGAGGTGATTTGGGGTCCACGGAGACCTTTTGTGTTGCTACAGTGACCTCAGGATCCCTCTAGACTTGAGACAGTGATCTTGGGTTTTCTCTGGAGTGCCATTAAGGAATTCAAGGCTCCTTTCACGTTTGATGTGGAACACGGAATTGCTCTGCACGCAGTGCAGGGGAATCGGGCCTCATCTTGCGGGGAGGGGGAAGTCTCATGGTTTTTCTCGAGTTGCGGCCGGAACCTGGGGTACATTCTAAAGTTACTACGGGGAGGGCCCTTCCAGACACGTGTTTGTTCAGCGAAGTCAGGACTCCTGCCTAGGTGCGAGGGACACCTCGGGATACTCGTCGAGTCTTGGCATGGCAATTGGGACGGGTCTCCAAGTGAGGCGGAAGACCCAGTGTCTCTTTCCACGTGCCAAAGGGATCCTGAGACTCCTATCCATTTTCAAGAGGAGTCAGGCATCGTCTCCTTGGGAAGCATTGATATCCGCAGATCTCTCGAGTTTTCAAAGGATGTGAGGCCTCCGGTCGCGTTGAGGCGGAGGACTAGGTCTTTCGCTGTCGTCTCCACAGGGGATTCAGACATCCCTTCGTCTTGGGAGATGCAAGACGAGCCTGCATTCAATTCACTGCAGGGATATCCGGCCTTACTTTGAGTCAGAGCATCTCGGTGTCCATTCCACTTGAGGCCAGAAACTCAGTTTCCCTCTCACATACCTGTAGCTGAATGAAGCCTCCTCTTGAAGTGCTTGTGGAAAGTTGGTATTTCTCTTGAGTCGCAGCCAGGGACTAAGCTCTCATCTCCAGTTGATTTGGGGTCCACGGAGCCGTTTCGTGTTGCTCCAGTGACCTCAGGATCCCTGTAGACTTGAGACAGTGATCTTGGGTTTTCTCTGGAGTGCCATCAAGGAAATCAAGTCTCCTTTCACGTTTGATGTGGAACACGGAATTGCTCTCCACGCAGTGCAGGGGAATCGGGCCTCATCTTGCGGCGAGGGGGAAGTCTCATGGTTTTTCTCGAGTTGCGGCCGGAACCTGGGGTATATTCTCGAGTTACGACGGGGAGGTTCCTTCCAGACACGTGTTTGTTCAGCGACGTCAGGACTCCTGCCTAGGTGCGAGGGACACCTAGGGATTCTCCTCGAGTTTTGGCATGGCAATTGGGACGCGTCTCCACGTGAGGCGGGAGACCCAGGGTCCCTTTCCACGTGCCACAGGGATCCTGGGACTCCTATCCATTTTCAAGAGGAGTCAGGCATCGACTCCTTTGGAAGCATTGATCTCCGCGGACCTCTCGAGTTTTCAAAGGATGTGAGGCCTCCGGTCGCGATGAAGCGGAGGACTGGGTCTTTCTCGGTGGTCTCCACAGCGGATTCAGACATCCCTTCGTCTTGGGAGATGCAAGACGAGCCTGCATTCAATTCACTGCAGGGATATCCGGCCTTACTTCGAGTCAGAGCATCTCGGTGTCCATTCCACTTGAGGTCACAAACTCAGGGTCCCTCTCACATACCTGTAACTGAGAGAAGCCTCCTCTTGAGGTGCTTGTGGAAAGTTGGTATTCCTCTTGAGTCTAAGCCAGGGACTAAGCTCTCATCTCGAGTTGATTTGGGGTCCACGGAGCCCTTTTGTGTTGCTCCAGTGACCTCAGGATCCCTCTAGACTTGAGACAGTGATCTTGGGTTTTCTCTGGAGTGCCATCAAGGAAATCAAGTCTCCTTTCACGTTTGATTTGGAACACGGAATTGCTCTGCATGCAGTGCAGGGGAATCGGGGCTCATCTCGCGGCGAGGGGGTAGGCTCATTGTTTTTCTCGAGTTGCGGCCGGAACCTGGGGTATATTCTCGTGTTACGACGGGGAGGGCCCTTCCAGGCACGTGTTTGTTCAGCGACGTCAGGACTCCTGCCTAGGTGCGAGGACACCTCGCGATTCTCCTCGAGTCTTGTCAGGGCAATGGGGACGTGTCTCCACGTGAGGCGGGAGACCCAGGGTCCCTTTCCACGTGCCACAGGGATCCTGGGACTCCTATCCATTTTCAAGAGGAGTCAGGCATCGTCTCCTTTGGAAGCATTGATCTCCGTGGACCTCTCGAGTTTTCAAAGGATGTGAGTACTCCGGTCGCAATGTGGCGAGAACTAGGTCTTTCTCTGTGGCCTCCACAGGGGATTCAGACATCCCTTCGTCTTGGGAGATGGAAGACGAGCCTGCATCCAATTCACTGCAGGGATATCTGTCCTTACTTCGAGTCAGAGCATCTCGGTGTCCATTCCTCTTGAGGCCAGAGACTCATGGTCCCTCTCACATACCTGTAGCTGAGAGAAGCCTCCTCTTGACGTGCTTGTTGAAAGTTGGTATTCCCCTTGAGTTGAAGCCAGGGACTAAGCTCTCATCTCGAGTTGATTTGGGGTCCAGGGAGCCCTTTCGTGTTGCTCCAGTGACCTCAGGATCCCTCTAGACTTGAGACAGTGATCTTGGGTTTTCTCTGGAGTGCCATCAAGGAAATCAAGGCCCCTTTCACGTTTGATGTGGAACACGGAATTGCTCTGCACGCAGTGCAGGGGAATCGGGCCTCATCTCGCGGCGAGGGCGAAGTCTAATGGTTTTTCTCGAGTTGCGGCCGGAACCTGGGTTATATTCTCGAGTTACGACGGGGAGGGCCCTTCCAGACACGTGTTTGTTCAGCGAAGTGAGGAATCCTGCCTAGGTGCGAGGGACACCTCGGGATTCTCCTCGAGTCTTGGCATGGCAATTGGGACGCGTCTCCACGTGAGGCGGGAGACCCAGGGTCCCTTTCCACGAGCCAGAGGGATCCTGGGACTCCTATCCATTTACAAGAGGCGTCAGGCATCGTCTCCTTTGGAAGCATTGATCTCCGCGGACCTCTCGAGTTTTCAAAGTATGTGAGGCCTCCGGTCGCGATGAGGCGGAGGACTAGTTCTTTCTCTGTGGTCTCCACAGGGGATTCAGACATCCCTTCGTCTTGGGAGATGCAAGACGAGCCTGCATTCAATTCACTGCAGGGATATCCGGCCTTACTTCGAGTCAGAGCATCTCGGTGTCCATTCCTCTTGAGGCCACAAACTCAGGGTCCCTCTCACCTACCTGTAGCTGAGAGAAGCCTCCTCTTGAGGTGCTTGTGGAAAGTTGGTATTCCTCTTGAGTCGAAGCCAGGGACTAAGCGCTCATCTCGAGTTGATTTGGGGTCCACGGAGCCCTTTCGTGTTGCTACAGTAACCTCAGGATCCCTCTAGACTTGAGACAGTGATCTTGGGTTTTCTCTGGAGTGCCATCAAGGAAATCAAGGCTCCTTTCACGTTTGATGTGGAACACGGAATTGCTCTGCACGCAGTGCAGGGGATTCGGGCCTCATCTCGCGGCGAGGGGGAAGTCTCATGGTTTTCCTCGAGTTGCAGCCAGAAACTGTGGTATATTCTCGAGTTACGACGGGGAGGGCCCTTCCAGACACGTGTTTTTTCAGCGACGTCAGAACTCCTGCCTAGGTGTGAGGGACACCTCGGGATTCTCCTCGAGTATTGGCATGGCAATTGGAACGCGTCTCCACGTGAGGCGGGAGACCCAGGGTCCCTTTCCACGTTCCACAGGCCTCCTGGGACTCCTATCCATTTTCAAGAGAAGTCAGGCATCGTCTCCTTTGGAAGCATTGATATCTGCGGACCTCTCGAGTTTTCAAAGGATGTGAGGCCTCCGGTCGCGATGAGGCGGAGAACTAGGTCTTTCTCTGTGGTCTCCACAGGTGATTCAGACATCCCATCATCTTGGGAGATACAAGACGAGCCTGCATTCAATTCACTGCAGGGATATCCGGCCTTACTTCGAGTCAGAGCATCTCGGTGTCCATTCCACTTGAGGCCACAAACTCAGGGTCCCTCTCACATACCTGTAGCTGAGAGAAGCCTCCTCTTGTGTTGCTTGTGGAAAGTTGGTATTCTTCCTGGGTTGAAGCCAGGGACTAAGCTCTCATCTCGAGTTGATTTAGGGTCCACGGAGCATTTTCGTATTGCTCCAGTTACCTCAGGATTGCTCTAGACTTGAGACAGTGATCTTGGGTTTTCTCTGGAGTGCCATCAAGGAAATCAAGGCTCCGTTCACATTTGATGTGGAACACGGTATTGCTCTGCACGCAGAGCACGGAATCGGGCCTCATCTCGGGGCGAGGGGGAAGTCTCATGGTTTTTCTTGAGTTGCGGACGGACCCTGGGGTATATTCTCGAGTTAGAAGGGAAGGGCCCTTCCAGACAAGTGTTTGTTCAGCGACGTCAGGACTCCTGCCTAGGTGCTAGGGGCACATCGGTATTCTCTTCGAGTCTTGGCATGGCAATTGGGACGCGTCTCCACGTGAGGCGGGAGACCAAGGGTCCCTTTCCAAGTTCCACAGGAGTCCTGGAACTCCTATCCATTTTCAAGAGGAGTCAGGCATCGTCTCCTTTGGAAGCATTGATCTCCGTGGACCTCTAGAGTTTTCAAAGGATGTGAGGCCTCTGGCCGCGATGAGGCGGAGAACTAGGTCTTTCTCTGTAGTCTCCACAGGGGATTCAGACATCCCTTCGTCTTGGGAGATGCAAGACGAGCCTGCATTCAATTCACTGCAGGGGTATCCGGCCTTACTTCGAGTCAGAGTATCTCGGTGTCCATTCCACTTGAGGCCACAAACTCAGGGTCCCTCTCCCATACCTGTAGCTGAGAGAAGCCTCCTCTTGAGGTGCTTGTGGAAAGTTGGTATTCCTCTTGAGTCGATGCCAGGGACTAAGCTCTCATCTCGAGTTGATTTGGGGTCCACGGAGGCCTTTCGTGTTGCTCCAGTGACCTCAGGATCCCTCTAGACTTGAGACAGTGATCTTGGGTTTTCTCTGGAGTGCCATCAAGGAAATCAAGGCTCCGTTCACATTTGAAGTGGAACAAGGAATTCCTCTGCACGCAGTGTAGGGGAATCGGGCCTCATCTCGCAGCGAGGGGGCAGTCTCATGGTTTTTCTCGATTTGCGGCCGGAACCTGTGGTATTTTCTCGAGTTACGACGGGGAGGGCCCTTCCAGACACGTATTTGTTCAGCGACGTCAGAACCAATGCCTACGTTCGATGGACACCTCGGTATCTCCCCGAGGCTTGGCATGGCAATTGGGACGCGTCTCCACGTGAGGCGGGAGACCTAGGGTCCCTTTCCACGTGCCACAGGGATCCTGGGACTCCTATCTATTTTCAAGAGGAGTCAGGCATCGTCTCCTTTGAAAGCATTGATCTCCGCGGACCTCTCGAATTTTCAAATGATGTGAGGCCTTTGGTCGCGATGAGGTGGAGAAATAGTTCTTTCTCTGTGGTCTCCACAGGGGATTCAGACATCCCTTCATCTTGGGAGATGAAAGACGAGCCTGCTTTCAATTCACTGCAGAGATATCCGGCCTTACTTCGAGTCCGAGCATCCCGGTGTCCATTCCACTTGAGGCCAAAAACTCAGGGTCCCTCTCACATACCTGTAGCTGAGAGAAGCCTCCTCTTGAGGTGCTTGTGGAAAGTTGGTATTCCTCTTGAATCGAAGCCAGGGACTAAGCTCTCATCTCGAGTTTACTTGGTTTCCACGGAACCCTTTCGTGTTGCTCCAGTGACCTCAGGATCCCTCTAGACTTGAGACAGTGATCTTGGGTTTTCTCTGGAGTGCCATCAAGGAAATCAAGGCTCCTTTCATGTTTGATGTGGAACACGGAATTGCTCTGCACGCAGTGCAGGGGAATCGGGCCTCATCTCATGGCGAGGGGGAAGTCTCATATTTTTTCTCGAGTTGCGGCCGGAACCTGGGGTATATTCTCGAGTTACGACGGGGAGGGCCCTTCCAGACATGTGTTTGTTCAGCGACGTCAGGAGTCCTGCCTAGGTTTGATGGACACCTCGGGATTCTCCCCGCGGCTTGGCATAGGAATTGGGACGCGTCTCCAGGTGAGGCGGGAGACCCAGTGTCCCTTTCCACGTGCCACAGGGTCCTGGGACTCCTATCCATTTTCAAGAGGAGTCAGGCATCGTTTCCTTTGGAAGCATTGATCTCCTCGGACCTCTCCAGTTTTGAAAGGATATGAGGCCTCCGGTCGCGATGAGGCGGAGAACTAGGTCTTTCTCTGTGGTCTCCACAGGGGATTCAGACATCCCTTCGTCTTGGGAGATGCAAGACGAGCCTGCATTCAATTCACTGCAGGGATATCCGGCCTTACTTCGAGTCAGACCATCTCGGTGTCCATTCCACTTGAGGCCACAAACTCAGGGTACCTCTCACATCCATGTAGCTGAGAGAAGCCTCTTCTTGAGGTTCTTGTGGAAACTTGGTATTCCTCTTGAGTCGAAGACAGGGACTAAGCTCTCATCTCAAGTTGATTTGGGGTCCACGGAGCCCTTTCGTGTTGCTCCAGTGACCTCAGGATCCCTCTAGACTTCAGACAGTGACTCTGGGTTTTCTCTGGAGTGCCATCAAGAAATGAAGGTTCCTTTCACTTTTGATGTGGAACACGGAATTGCTCTGCATGCAGTGCAGGGGAATCAGGCCTCATCTCGCGGCGAGGGGGAAGTCTCATGGTTTTATTCGAGTTGCGGCCGGAACCTGGGGTATATTCTCGAGTTATGATGGGGAGGGCCCTTCCAGACACGTGTTTGTTCAGCGACGTCAGGACTCCTGCCTAGGTGCGAGGGAAACCTCCGGATTCTCCTCGAGTCTTGGCATGGCAATTGGGACGCGTCTCCACGTGAGGCGGGAGACCCAGGTTCCCTTTCCACGTGCCACAGGGATCCTGAGCCTCCTATCCATTTTCAAGAGGAGTCAGGCATCGACTCCTTTGGAAGCATTGATCTCCGCAGACCTCTCGAGTTTTCAAAGGATGTGAGGCCTCCGGTCGCGATGAGGCAGAGAACTAGGTCTTTCTCAGTGGTCACCACAGGAGATTCAGACATCCCTTCGTCTTGGGAGATGGAAGACGAGCCTGCATTCAATTCACTGCAGAGATATTCGGCCTTACTTCGAGTCAGAGCATCTCGGTGTCCATTCCACTTGAGGCCACAAATTCAGGGTCCCAGTCACATACCTGTAGCTGAGAGAAGCCTCCTCTTGAGGTGCTTGTGGAAAGTTGGTATGCCTCTTGAATCGAATCCAGGGACTAAGCTCTCATTTCGAGTTGATTTGGGGTCCAGGAGCCGTTTTGTGTTGTTATAGTGACCTCAGGATCCCTCTAGACTTGAGAGAGTAATCTTGGGTTTTCTCTGGAGTGCCATCAAGGAAATCAAGGCTCCTTTCACGTTTGATGTGGAACACGGAATTGCTCTGCACGCAGTGCAGGGGAATCGGGCTTCATCTCGCGGCAAGGGGGAAGTCTCCTGGTTTTTCTCGAGTTGCGGCCGGAACCTGGGGTACATTCTCGAGTTACGACCGGGAGGGCCCTTCCAGACACGTGTTTGTTCAGCGACGTCAGGACTCCTGTCTACGTGCTAGGGACACCTCGGGATTCTCCTCGAGTCTTGGCATGGCAATTGGGACGCGTCTCCACGAGAGGCGGGAGACCCAGGGTCCCTTTCCACGTGCCACAGGGATCCTGGGACTCCTATCCATTTGCAAGAGGAGTCAGGCATCGTCTCCTTTGGAAGCATTGATCTCCGCGGACCTCTCGAGTTTTCAAAGGATGTGAGGCCTCCAGTCGCGATGAGGCGGAGAACTAGGTCTTTCTCTCTGGTCTCAACAGGGGATTCAGACATCCCTTCGTCTTGGAGATGCAAGACGATCCTGCATTCAATTCACTGCAGGGATAAGCGGCCTTACTTCGAGTCAGAGCATCTCGTTGTTCATTCACTTGAGGCCACAAATTCAGGGTCCCTCTCTCATACCTGTAGCTGAGAGAAGCCTCCTCTTGAGGTGCTTGTGGAAAGTTGATATTCCTCTTGAGTCGAAGCCAGGGACTAAGCTCTCATCTCGAGTTGATTTGGGGTGCACGGAGCCCTTTTGTGTTGCTCCAGTGACCTCAGGATCCCTCTAGACTTGAGACAGTGATCTTGGGTTTTCTCTGGAGTGCCATCAAGGAAATCAAGGCTCCTTTCACGTTTGATGTGGAACACGGAACAGCTCTGCACGCAGTGCAGGGGAATCGGGCTTCATCTCGCGGCAAGGGGGAAGTCTCCTGTTTTTTCTCGAGTTGCGGCCGGAACCTGGGGTATATTCTCGAGTAACGACGGGGAGGGCCCTTCCAGACACGTGTTTGTTCAGCGACGTCAGGACTCAAGTCTAGGTGCGAGGGACACCTCGGGATTCTTCACGAGTCTTGGCATGGCAATTGGGACGCGTCTCCACGTGAGGCGGGAGACCCAGGGTCCCTTTCCACGTGCCACAGGGATCCTGGGACTCCTATCCATTTGCAAGAGGAGTCAGGCATCGTTTACTTTGGAAGCATTGATCTCCGCGGACCTCTCGAGTTTTCAAAGGATGTGAGGCCTCCGGTCGCGAAGAGGAGGAGAACTAGGTCTTTCTCTGTGGTCTCCACAGGTGATTGGGACATCCCTTCGTCTTGGGAGATTCAAGACGAGCCTGCATTCAATTCACTGCAGGGATATACGGCCTTACTTCGAGTCAGAGCATCTCGGTGTCCATTCCACTTGAGGCCACAAACTCAGGGTTCCTCTCACGTACCTGTAGCTGAGAGAAGCCTCCTCTTGAGGTGCTTGTGGGAAGTTCGTATTCCTCTTGAGTCGAAGCCAGGGACTAAGCTCTCATCTCGAGTTGATTTGGGGTCCACGGAGCCCTTTCGTGTTGCTACAGTGACCTCAGGATCCCTCTAGACTTGAGACAGTGATCTTGCTTTTTCTCTGGAGTGCCATCAAGGAAATCAAGCCTCATTTCAAGTTTGATATGGGATACGGAATTGCTCTGCACACAGTGCAGTGAAAAAGGGCCTCATCTCGCGGCGAGGGGGAAGTCTCATGGTTTTTCTCGAGTTGCGGCCGGAACCTGGGGTATATTCTCGAGTTACGACGGGGAGGGCCCTTCCATACACGTGTTTATTCAGCGACGTCAGGACTCGTGTCTAGGTGCGAGGGAACCCCTGGATTCTCCTCGAGTCTTGGCATGGCAATTGGGACGCGTCTCCACGTGAGGCGGGGACCCAGGGTCCCTTTCCACGTGCGACAGGGATCCTGGGACTCCTATCCATTTTCAAGAGGAGTCAGGCATCGTCTCCTTTGGAAGCATTGATCTCCGCAGACCTCTCGAATTTTCAAAGGATGTGAGGCCTCTGGTCGCGATGAGGCGGAGGACTAGGTCTTCCTCTTTTGTCTCCACAGGGGATTCAGACATCCCTTCATCTTGGGAGATGCAAGACGAGCCTGCATTCAATTCACTGCAGGGATATCTGGCCTTACTTCAAGTCAGAGCATCTCGGTGTCCATTCCACTTGTGGCCACAAACCCATGGTCCCTCTCACATACCTGTAGCTGAGAGAAGCCTCCACTTAAGGTGCTTGTGGAAAGTTGGTATTCCTCTTGAGTCGAAGCCAGGGACTAAGCTCTCATCTCGAGTTGATTTGGGGTCCACGGAGCCCTTTCGTGTTGCTCCAATGACCTCAGGATCCGTCTAGACTTGAGACAGTGATCTTGGGTTTTCTCTGGAGTGCAATCAAGGAAATCAAGGCTCCTTTCACGTTTGATGTGGAACACGGAATTGCTCTGCACGCAGTGCAGGGGAATCGGGCCTCATCTCGCAGTGAGGGGAAGTCTCATGGTTTTTCTCAAGTTGCGGCCGGAACCTGGGGAATATTCTCGAGTTACGACGGGGAGGGCCCTTCCAGTCACGTGTTTGTTCAGCGACGTCAGGACTCCTTCCTAGGTGCGAGGGACACTTCGCGATTCTCCACTAGTCTTGGCATGGCAATTGGGACACGTCTCCACGTGAGGCGGGAGACCCAGGGTCCCTTTCCACTTGCCACAGGGATGCTGGGACTCCTATCCATTTTCAAGAGGAGTCAGGCATCGTCTCCTTTGGAAGCATTGATCTCCGCGGACCTCTCGAATTTTCAAAGGATGTGAGGCCTCCGGTCGCGATGACGCAGAGAACTAGTTCTTTCTCTGTGGTCTCAACAGGGGATTCAGACATCCCTTCGTCTTGGGAGATTCAAGACGAGCCGGCATTCAATTCACTGCAGGGATATCCGGCCTTACTTCGAGTCAGAGCATCTCGGTGTCCATTCCACTTGAGGCCACACATTCAGGGTCCCTCTCACATACATGTAGCTGAGAGAAGCCTCCTCTTGAGGTGCTTGTGGAAACTTGGTATTCCTCTTGAGTCGAAGCCAGGGACTAAGCTCTCATCTCGAGTTGATTTGGGGTCCACGGAGCCCTTTCGTGTTGCTACAGTGACCTCAGGATCCCTCTAGACTAGAGCCAGTGATCTTGGGTTTCCTCTGGAGTGCCATCAAGGAAATCAAGGCTCCTTTCACGTTTGATGTGGAACACAGAATTGCTCTGCACGCAGTGCAGGGGAATCGGGCCTCATATCGCACCGAAGGGGAAGTCTCATGGTTTTTCTCGAGTTGCGGACGGAACCTGGGTTATATTCTCGAGTTACAACGGGGAGGGCCCTTCCAGACAAGTGTTTGTTCAGCGACGTCAGGACTCCTGCCTAGGTGCGAGGGACACCTCGGGATTCTCCTGGAGTCTTGGCATGGCAATTGGGACGCGTCTCCACGTGAGGCAGGAGACCCAGGGTCCCTTTCCACGTGCCACAGGGATCCTGGGACTCCTATCCATTTTCAAGAGGAGTCAGGCATCGTCTTCTTTGGAAGCATTGATCTCCGCGGACCTCTCGAGTTTTCAAAGGAAGTGAGGCCTCAGGTCGCAATGAGGCGGAGAACTCGGTCTTTCTCTGTGGTCTCCACAGGGGATTCAGACTTCCCTTCGTCTTGGGAGATGCAAGACGAGCGTGCATTTGATTCACTGCAGGGATATCCGGCCTTACTTCGAGTCAGAGCTTCTCGTTGCCCATTCCACTTGAGGCCACAAACTCAGGGTCCCTCTCACATACCTGTAGCTGAGAGAAGCCTACTCTTCAGGTGCTTGTGGAAAGCTGGTATTCCTCTTGAGTCGAAGCCAGGGACTAACCTCGCATCTCGAGTTGATTTGGGGTCCACGGAGCCCTTTCGTGTTGCTCCAGTGACCTCAGGATCCCTCTAGACTTGAGACAGTGATCTTGGGTTTTCTCTGGAGTGCCATCAAGGAAATCAAGTCTCCTTTCATGTTTGATGTGGAACACGGAATTGCTCTGCATGTAGTGCAGGGGAATCGGGCCTCATCTCGCGGCGAGGGGGAAGTCTCATGGTTCTTCTCGAGTTGCGGCCGGAAGCTTGGGTATAGTCTAGAGTTACAATGGGAAAGGCCCTTCCATACACGTGTTTGTTCAGCGACGTCAAGACACCTGCCTTGGTGCGAGGGACACATCGGGATTCTCCTCGAGTCTTGGCATGGCAATTGGGACGCGTCTCCACGTGAGGCGGGGGAACTTGTGTCCTTTTCCACGTGCCACAGGGATCCTGGGACTCCTATCCATTTTCAAGAGGAGTCAGACATTGTCTCCTTTGGAAGCATTGATCTCCGCAGACCTCTCGAGTTTTCAAAGGATGTGAGGCCTCCGGTCGCGTTGAGGCGGAGGACTAGGTCTTTCTCTGTGGTCTCCACAGGGGATTCAGACATCCCTTCCTCTTGGGAGATGCAAGACGAGCCTGCATTCAATTCACTGCAGGGATATCCGGCCTTACTTCAAGTCAGAGCATCTCGGTGTCCATTCCACTTGAGGCCACAAACTCAGGGTCCCTGTCACATACCTGTAGCTGAGAGAAGCCTCCTCTTGAGGTGCTTGTGGAAAGTTGGTGTTCCTCTTGAGTCGAAGCCAAGGACTAAGCTCTCATCTCGAGTTGACTTGGGGTCCACGGAGCCCTTTCGGGTTGCTCCAGTGACCTCAGGATCCCTCTAGACTTGAGACAGTGATCTTGGGTTTTCCCTGGAGTGCCATCAAGGAAATCAAGGCTCCTTTCTCGTTTGATGTGGAACACGGAATTGCTCTGCACGCAGTGCAGGGGAATCGGGACTCATCTCGCGGCGAGGGGGAAGTCTCATGGTTTTTCCCGAGTTGCGGCCGGAACCTGTGGTATATTCTCGAGTTACGACGGGGAGGGCCCTTCCAGAGACGTGTTTGTTCAGCGACGTCAGGACTCCTGCCTAGGTGCGAGGGACACCTCGGGATTCTCCTCGAGTCTTGACATGGCAATTGGGCCGCGTCTCCACGTGAGGCGGGAGACCCAGGGTCCCTTATAACGTGCCACAGGGATCCTGGGACTCCTATTCATTTTCAGGAGGAGTCAAGCATCGTCTCCTTTGGAAGCATTGATCTCCGCGGACCTCTCGAGTTTTCAAAGGATGTGAGGCCTCCGGTCGCGATGAGGCGGAGGACTAGTTCTTTCTCTGTGGTCTCCACAGGGGATTCAGACATCCCTTCGTCTTGGGAGATGCAAGAGGAGCCTGCATTCAATTCACTGCAGGGATATCCGGCCTTACTTCGAGTCAGAGCATCTCGGTGTCCATTCCACTTGAGGCCACAAACTCAGGGTTCCTCTCCCATACCTGTAGCTGAGAGAATCCTCCTCTTGAGGTGCTTGTGGAATGTTGGTATTCCTCTTGACTCGAAGCCAAGGAATAAGCTCTCATCTCGAGTAGATTTGGGGTCCACAGAGCCCTTTCGTGTTGTTCCAGTGACCTGAGGATCCCTCTAGACTTGAGACAGTGATCTTGGGTTTTCTCTGGAGTACCATCAAGGAAATCAAGGCTCCTTTCACGTTTGATGTGGAACACGGATTTGCTCTGCACGCAGTGCAGGGGAATCGGGCCTCATCTCGCGGCGAGGGGGAAGTCTCATGGTTTTTCTCGAGTTGCGGCCGGAACCTGGGGTATATTCTCGAGTTACGACGGGGAGGGCCCTTCCAGACACGTGTTTGTTCAGCGACGTCAGGACTCCTGCCTAGGTGCGAGGGACACTTCGCGATTCTCCACTAGTCTTGGCATGGCAATTGGGACGCGTCTCCACGTGAGGCGGGAGACCCAGGGTCCCTTTCCACTTGCCACAGGGATGCTGGGACTCCTATCCATTTTCAAGAGGAGTCAGGCATCGTCTCCTTTGGAAGCATTGATCTCCGCGGACCTCTCGAATTTTCAAAGGATGTGAGGCCTCCGGTCGCGATGAGGCAGAGACCTAGTTCTTTCTCTGTGGTCTCAACAGGGGATTCAGACATCCCTTCGTCTTGGGAGATTCAAGACGAGCCGGCATTCAATTCACTGCAGGGATATCCGGCCTTACTTCGAGTCAGGGCATCTCGGTGTCCATTCCACTTGAGGCCACACATTCAGGGTCCCTCTCACATACATGTAGCTGAGAGAAGCCTCCTCTTGAGGTGCTTGTGGAAACTTGGTATTCCTCTTGAGTCGAAGCCAGGGACTAAGCTCTCATCTCGAGTTGATTTGGGGTCCACGGAGCCCTTTCGTGTTGCTACAGTGACCTCAGGATCCCTCTAGACTAGAGCCAGTGATCTTGGGTTTCCTCTGGAGTGCCATCAAGGAAATCAAGGCTCCTTTCACGTTTGATGTGGAACACGGAATTGCTCTGCACGCAGTGCAGGGGATTCCGGCCTCATCTCTCGGCGAGGGGGAAGTCTCATGGTTTTTCTCTAGTTGCGGCCGGAACCTGTGGTATATTCTCGAGTTACGACGGGGAGGGCCCTTCCAGAAACGTGTTTGTTCAACGACGTCAGGACTCCTGCCTAGTTGCGAGGGACACCTCGGGATTCTCCTCGAGTCTTGGCATGGCAATTGGGACGCGTCTCCACGTGAGGCGGGAGACCCAGGGTCCCTTCCCACGTGCCACAGAGATCCTGGGACTCCTATCCATTTTCAAGAGGAGTCAGGAATCGTCTCCTTTGGAAGCATTGTTCTCCCCAACCTCTCGAGTTTTCAAAGGATGTGAGGTCTCCGGTCGCGATGAGGCGGAGGACTAGGTCTTTCTCTGTGGTCTCCACAGGGGATTCAGACATCCCTTCGTCTTGGGAGACGCAAGACGAGCCTGCATTCAATTCACTGCAGGGATATCTGGTCTTACTTCGAGTCAGAGCATCTCGGTGTCCATTCCACTTGAGGCCACAAACTCAGGGTCCCTCTCACATACCTGTAGCTGAGAGAAGCCTCCTCTTGAGGTGCTTGTGGAAAGTTGGTATTCCTCTTGAGGCGAAGCCAGGGACTAAGCTCTCATCTCGAGTTGATTTGGGGTCCACGGAGCCCTTTCGTATTGCTCCACTGACCTCAGGATCCCTCTAGACTTGAGACAGTGATCTTGGGTTTTCTCTGGAGTGCCATCAAGGAAATCAAGGCTCCTTTCACGTTTGATGTGGAACACGGAATTGCTCTGCATGCAGTGCAGGGGAATCGGGCCTCATCTCGCGGCGAGGGGGAAGTCTCATGGTTTTTCTCGAGTTGTGGCCGGAACCTGGGGTATATTCTCGAGTTACGACGGGGAGGGCCCTTCCAGACACGTGTTTGTTCAGCGACGTCAGGACTCCTGCCTAGGTGCGAGGGACACCTTGGGATTCTCCTCGAGTCTTGGCATGGCAATTGGGACGCGTCTCCACGTGAGGCGGGAGACCAAGGGCCCCTTTCCACGTGCCACAGGGATCCTGGGACTCCTATCCATTTTCAAGAGGAGTCAGGCATCATCTCCTTTGGAAGCATTGATCTCCGTTGACCTCGCGAGTTTTCAAAGGATGTGAGGCCTCCGTTCGCGTTGAGGCGTAGGACTAGGTCTTTCTCTGTGGTCTCAACAGGGGATTCAGACAACCCTTCGTCTTGGGAGATGCAAGACGAGCCTGCATTCAATTCACTGCAGGGATATCCAGCCTTACTTCGAGTCAGAGCATCTCGGTGTCCATTTCACTTGAGGCCACAAACTCAGGGTCCCTCTCACATACCTGTAGCTGAGAGAAGCCTCATCTTGAGGTGCTTGTGGAAATTTGATATTTCTCTTGAGTCGAAGCCAGGGACTAAGCTCTCATCTCGAGTTGATTTGGGGTCCACGGAGCCCTTTCGTGTTGCTCCAGTGACCTCAGGATCCCTCTAGACTTGAGACAGTGGTCTTGGGTTTTCTCTGGAGTGCCATCAAGGAAATCAAGGCTCCTTTCACGTTTGATGTGGAACACGGAATTGCTCTGCACGCAGTGCAGGGGAATCGGGCCTCATCTCGCGGCGAGGGGGAAGTCTCATGGTTTTTCTCGAGTTACGGCCGGAACCTGGGGTATATTCTCGTGTTATGACGGGGAGGGCCCTTCCAGACACGTGTTTGTTCAGCGACGTCAGGACTCCTGCCTAGGTGCGAGGGACACCTCGGGATTCTCCTCGAGTCTTGGCATGGCAATTGGGACGCGTCTCCACGTGAGGCGGGAGACCCAGGGTCCCTTTCCACGTGCCACAGGGATCCTGGGACTCCTATCCCCTTTCAAGAGGAGTCAGGCATCGTCTCCTTTGGAAGCATTGATCTCCTCGGACCTCTTGAGTTTTCAAAGGATGTGAGGCCTCCGTTCGCGTTGAGGCGAGGGCTAGGTCTTTCTCTGTGGTCTCCACAGGGGATTCAGACATCCCTTCGTCTTGGGAGATGCAAGACGAGCCTGCATTCAATTCACTGCAGGGATATCCGGCCTTACTTCGAGTCAGAGCATCTCGGTGTCCATTCCACTTGAAGCCACAAACTCAGGGTCCCTCTCACATACCTGTAGCTCAGAGAAGCCTCCTCTTGAGGTGCTTGTGGAAAGTTGGTATTCCCCTTGATTCGAAGCCAGGGACTAAGCTCTCATCTCGAGTTGATTTGGGGTCCACGGAGCCCTTTCGTGTTGCTCCAGTAACCTCAGGATCCCTCTAGACTTGAGCCAGTGATCTTGGGTTTTCTCTGTAGTGCCATCAAGGAAATCAAAGCTCCTTTCACGTTTAATGTGGAACACGGAATTGCTCTGCACGCAGTGCAGGGGATTCGGGCCTCATCTCTCGGCGAGGGGGAAGTCTCATGGTTTTTCTCGAGTTGCTGACGGAACCTGGGGTATATCCTCGAGTTACGACGGGGAGGGCCCTTCCAGACACGTGTTTGTTCAACGACGTCAGGACTCCTGCCTAAGTGCGAGGGACACCTCGGGATTCTCCACGAGTCTTGGCATGGCAATTGGGACGCGTCTCCACGTGAGGCGGGAGACCCAGGGTCCCTTCCCTCGTGCCACAGAGATCCTGGGACTCGTATCCATTTTCAAGAGGAGTCAGGCATCGTCTCCTTTGGAAGCATTGATCTCCCCAACCTCTCGAGTTTTCAAAGGATGTGAGGTCTCCGGTCGCGATGAGGCGGAGGACTAGGTCTTTCTCTGTGGTCTCCACAGGGGATTTAGACATCCCTTCGTCTTGGGAGATGCAAGAAGAGCCTGCATTCAATTCACTTTAGGGATATCTGGTCTTACTTCGAGTCAGAGCATCTCGGTGTCCATTCCACTTGAGGCCACAAACTCAGGGGCCCTCTCACATACCTGTAGCTGAGAGAAGCCTCCTCTTGAGGTGCTTGTGGAAAGTTGGTATTCCTCTTGAGGCGAAGCCAGGGACTAAGCTCTCATCTCGAGTTGATTTGGGGTCCAGGGAGCCCTTTCGTGTTGCTCCAGTGACCTCAGGATCCTTCTAGACTTGAGACAGTGATCTTGGGTTTTCTCTGGAGTGCCATCACGGAAATCAAGGCTCCTTTCACGTTTGATGTGGAACACGGAATTGCTCTGCACGCAGTGCAGGGGAAACGGGCCTCATCCAGCGGCGAGGGGGAAGTCTCATGGTTTTTCTCGAGTTGCGGCCGGAACCTGGGGTATATTCTTGAGTTACGACGGGGAGGGCCCTTCCAGACAAGTGTTTGTTCAGCGACGTCAGGACTAGTGCCTAGGTGCGAGGAACACCTCGGGATTCTCCTCGAGTCTTGGCATGGCAATTGGGACAAGTCTCCACGTGAGGCGGGAGACCCAGGGTCCCGTTCCACGTGCCACAGGGTTTCTTGGACTCCTATCCATTTTCAAGAGGAGTCAGGCATCGTCTCCTTAGGAAGCATTGATCTCCGCGGACCTCTCGAGTTTTCAAAGATGTGATGCCTCCGGTCGCCATGAGAGGGAGAACTAGGTCTTTCTCTGTGGTCTCCACAGGGGATTCAGACATCCCTTCGTCTTGCGAGATGCAAGACGAGACTTCATTCAATTCACTGCAGGGATATCCGGCCTTACTTCGAGTCAGAGCATCTCGGTGTCCATTCCGCCTGAGGCCACAAACTCAGGGACCCTCTCACATACCTGTTGCTGAAAGAAGCCTTCTCTTGAGGTGCTTGTGGAAAGTTGGTATTCCTCTTGAGTCGAAGCCAGGGACTAAGCTCTCATCTCGAGTTGATTTGGGGTCCACGGAGCTCTTTCGTGTTGCTACAGTGACCTCAGGATCCCTCTAGACTTGAGACAGTGATGTTGGGGTTTCTCTAGAGTGCCATCAAGGAAATCAAGGCTCCTTTCACTTTTGATGTGGAACACAGAATTCCTCTGCACGCAGTACAGGGGAATCGGGCCTCATCTCGCGGCGAGGGGGAAGGCTCATGATTTTTCTGGAGTTGCGGCAGGAACCTGGGGTATATTCTCGAGTTACGACGGGGAGGGCCCTTCCAGACACGTGTTTGTTCAGTGACGTCAGGACTCCTGCCTAGGTGCAAGGGACAACTCGGGATTCTCCTCGAGTCTTGGCATGGCAATTGGGACGCGTCTCCACGTGAGGAGGGAGAAGCAGGGTCTTTTTCCACGTGCCACAGGGATCCTGTACTCCTATCCATTTTCAAGAGGAGTCAGGCATCGTCTCCTTTCGAAGCATTGATCTCCGCATTCCTCTCGAGTTTTCAAAGGATGTGAGGCCTCCGGCCGCAATGAGGCGGAGAACTAGGTCTTTCTCTGTGGTCTCCACAGGGGATTCAGTCATCCCTTCGTCTTGGGAGATGCAAGACGAGCCTGCATTCAATTCACTGCAGGGATATCCGGCCTTACTTCGAGTCAGAGCATCTCGGTGTCCATTCCACTTGAGGCCACAAACTCAGGGTCCCTCTCACATACCTGTAGCTGAGAGCAGCCTCCTCTTGAGGTGCTTGTGGAAAGTTGGTATTCCTCTTGAGTCGAAGCCAGGGACGAAGCTCTCATCTCGAGTTGATTTGGGGTTCACGGAGCCCTTTCGAGTTGCTACAGTGACCTCAGGATCCCACTAGACTTGAGACAGTGATCTTGGGGTTTCTCTGGAGTGCCATCAAGGAAATCAAGGCTCCTTTCACGTTTGTTGTGGAACATGGAATTGCTCTGCACGCAGTGCAGGGGAATCGGGCCTCATCTCGCTGCGAGGGGGAAGTCTCATGGTTTTTCTCGACTTGCGGCTGGAACCTGGGGTATATTCTCGAGTTAAGACGGGGAGGGCCCTTCCAGACACGTGTTTGTTCAGCGACGTCAGGACTCGGGCCTAGGTGCGAGGGACACCTAGAGATTCTCCTCGAGTCTTGGCATGGCAATTGGGACGCGTCTCCACGTGAGGCGGGAGACCCAGGGTCCCTTTCCACGTGCCACAGGGATCCTGGGACTCCTATCCATTTCAAGAGGCGTCAGGCATCGTCTCCTTTGGAAGCATTGATCTGCGCGGACCGCTCGAGTTTTCAAAGGATGTGAGGCCTCCGGTCGCGATGAGGCGGAGGACTAGGTCTTTCTCTGTGGTCTCCACAGGGGATTCAGACATCCCTTCTTCTTGGGAGATGCAAGACGAGCCTGCATTCAATTCACTGCAGCGATATCTGGCCTGACTTCGAGTCAGAGCATCTCGGTGTCCATTCCACTTGAGGCCACAAACTCAGGGTCTCTCTCACATACCTGTAGCTGAGAGAAGCCTCCTCTTGAGGTGCTTGTGGAAAGTTGGTATTCCTCTTGAGTCGAAGCCAGGGACTAAGCTCTCATCTCGAGTCGATTTGGGGTCCACGGAGCCCTTTCGTGTTGCTACAGTGACCTCAGGATCCCTCTAGACTTGAGACAGTGATCTTGGGTTTTCTCTGGAGTGCCATCAAGGAAATCAAGTCTCCTTTCACGTTTGATGTGGAACACGGAATTGCTCTCCACGCAGTTCAGGGGAATCGGGCCTCATCTTGCGGCGAGGGGGAAGTCTCATGGTTTTTCTCGAGTTGCGGCCGGAACCTGGGGTATATTCTCGAGTTACGACGGGGAGGTTCCTTCCAGACACGTGTTTGTTCAGCGACGTCAGGACTCCTGCCTAGGTGCGAGGGACACCTAGGGATTCTCCTCGAGTTTTGGCATGGCAATCGGGACGCGTCTCCACGTGAGGCGGGAGACCCAGGGTCCCTTTCCACGTGCCACAGGGATCCTGGGACTCCTATCCATTTTCAAGAGGAGTCAGGCATCGACTCCTTTGGAAGCATTGATCTCCGCGGACCTCTCGAGTTTTCAAAGGATGTGAGGCCTCCGGTCGCGATGAAGCGGAGGACTGGGTCTTTCTCGGTGGTCTCCACAGCGGATTCAGACATCCCTTCGTCTTGGGAGATGCAAGACGAGCCTGCATTCAATTCACTGCAGGGATATCCGGCCTTACTTCGAGTCAGAGCATCTCGGTGTCCATTCCACTTGAGGTCACAAACTCAGGGTCCCTCTCACATACCTGTAACTGAGAGAAGCCTCCTCTTGAGGTGCTTGTGGAAAGTTGGTATTCCTCTTGAGTCTAAGCCAGGGACTAAGCTCTCATCTCGAGTTGATTTGGGGTCCACGGAGCCCTTTTGTGTTGCTCCAGTGACCTCAGGATCCCTCTAGACTTGAGACAGTGATCTTGGGTTTTCTCTGGAGTGCCATCAAGGAAATCAAGTCTCCTTTCACGTTTGATTTGGAACACGGAATTGCTCTGCATGCAGTGCAGGGGAATCGGGGCTCATCTCGCGGCGAGGGGGTAGGCTCATTGTTTTTCTCGAGTTGCGGCCGGAACCTGGGGTATATTCTCGTGTTACGACGGGGAGGGCCCTTCCAGGCACGTGTTTGTTCAGCGACGTCAGGACTCCTGCCTAGGTGCGAGGACACCTCGCGATTCTCCTCGAGTCTTGTCAGGGCAATGGGGACGTGTCTCCACGTGAGGCGGGAGACCCAGGGTCCCTTTCCACGTGCCACAGGGATCCTGGGACTCCTATCCATTTTCAAGAGGAGTCAGGCATCGTCTCCTTTGGAAGCATTGATCTCCGTGGACCTCTCGAGTTTTCAAAGGATGTGAGTACTCCGGTCGCAATGTGGCGAGAACTAGGTCTTTCTCTGTGCCCTCCACAGGGGATTCAGACATCCCTTCGTCTTGGGAGATGGAAGACGAGCCTGCATCCAATTCACTGCAGGGATATCTGTCCTTACTTCGAGTCAGAGCATCTCGGTGTCCATTCCACTTGAGGCCAGAGACTCATGGTCCCTCTCACATACCTGTAGCTGAGAGAAGCCTCCTCTTGACGTGCTTGTTGAAAGTTGGTATTCCCCTTGAGTTGAAGCCAGGGACTAAGCTCTCATCTCGAGTTGATTTGGGGTCCACGGAGCCCTTTCGTGTTGCTCCAGTGACCTCAGGATCCCTCTAGACTTGAGACAGTGATCTTGGGTTTTCTCTGGAGTGCCATCAAGGAAATCAAGGCCCCTTTCACGTTTAATGTGGAACACGGAATTGCTCTGCACGCAGTGCAGGGGAATCGGGCCTCATCTCGCGGCGAGGGGGAAGTCTAATGGTTTTTCTCGAGTTGCGGCCGGAACCTGGGTTATATTCTCGAGTTACGATGGGGAGGGCCCTTCCAGACACGTGTTTGTTCAGCGAAGTGAGGAATCCTGCCTAGGTGCGAGGGACACCTCGGGATTCTCCTCGAGTCTTGGCATGGCAATTGGGACGCGTCTCCACGTGAGGCGGGAGACCCAGGGTCCCTTTCCACGAGCCAGAGGGATCCTGGGACTCCTATCCATTTACAAGAGGCGTCAGGCATCGTCTCCTTTGGAAGCATTGATCTCCGCGGACCTCTCGAGTTTTCAAAGTATGTGAGGCCTCCGGTCGCGATGAGGCGGAGGACTAGTTCTTTCTCTGTGGTCTCCACAGGGGATTCAGACATCCCTTCGTCTTGGGAGATGCAAGACGAGCCTGCATTCAATTCACTGCAGGGATATCCGGCCTTACTTCGAGTCAGAGCATCTCGGTGTCCATTCCTCTTGAGGCCACAAACTCAGGGTCCCTCTCACCTACCTGTAGCTGAGAGAAGCCTCCTCTTGAGGTGCTTGTGGAAAGTTGGTATTCCTCTTGAGTCGAAGCCAGGGACTAAGCGCTCATCTCGAGTTGATTTGGGGTCCTCGGAGCCCTTTCGTGTTGCTACAGTAACCTCAGGATCCCTCTAGACTTGAGACAGTGATCTTGGGTTTTCTCTGGAGTGCCATCAAGGAAATCAAGGCTCCTTTCACGTTTGATGTGGAACACGGAATTGCTCTGCACGCAGTGCAGGGGATTCGGGCCTCATCTCGCGGCGAGGGGGAAGTCTCATGGTTTTCCTCGAGTTGCAGCCAGAAACTGTGGTATATTCTCGAGTTACGACGGGGAGGGCCCTTCCAGACACGTGTTTTTTCAGCGACGTCAGAACTCCTGCCTAGGTGTGAGGGACACCTCGGGATTCTCCTCGAGTATTGGCATGGCAATTGGAACGCGTCTCCACGTGAGGCGGGAGACCCAGGGTCCCTTTCCACGTTCCACAGGCCTCCTGGAACTCCTATCCATTTTCAAGAGAAGTCAGGCATCGTCTCGTTTGGAAGCATTGATATCTGCGGACCTCTCGAGTTTTCAAAGGATGTGAGGCCTCCGGTCGCGATGAGGCGGAGAACTAGGTCTTTCTCTGTGGTCTCCACAGGTGATTCAGACATCCCTTCATCTTGGGAGATACAAGACGAGCCTGCATTCAATTCACTGCAGGGATATCCGGCCTTACTTCGAGTCAGAGCATCTCGGTGTCCATTCCACTTGAGGCCACAAACTCAGGGTCCCTCTCACATACCTGTAGCTGAGAGAAGCCTCCTCTTGTGTTGCTTGTGGAAAGTTGGTATTCTTCCTGGGTCGAAGCCAGGGACTAAGCTCTCATCTCGAGTTGATTTAGGGTCCACGGAGCATTTTCGTATTGCTCCAGTTACCTCAGGATCGCTCTAGACTTGAGACAGTGATCTTGGGTTTTCTCTGGAGTGCCATCAAGGAAATCAAGGCTCCGTTCACATTTGATGTGGAACACGGTATTGCTCTGCACGCAGAGCACGGAATCGGGCCTCATCTCGGGGCGTGGGGGAAGTCTCATGGTTTTTCTTGAGTTGCGGACGGACCCTGGGGTATATTCTCGAGTTAGAAGGGAAGGGCCCTTCCAGACACGTGTTTGTTCAGCGACGTCAGGACTCCTGCCTAGGTGCTAGGGGCACATCGGTATTCTCTTCGAGTCTTGGCATGGCAATTGGGACGCGTCTCCACGTGAGGCGGGAGACCAAGGGTCCCTTTCCAAGTTCCACAGGAGTCCTGGAACTCCTATCCATTTTCAAGAGGAGTCAGGCATCGTCTCCTTTGGAAGCATTGATCTCCGTGGACTTCTAGAGTTTTCAAAGGATGTGAGGCCTCTGGCCGCGATGAGGCGGAGAACTAGGTCTTTCTCTGTAGTCTCCACAGGGGATTCAGACATCCCTTCGTCTTGGGAGATGCAAGACGAGCCTGCATTCAATTCACTGCAGGGGTATCCGGCCTTACTTCGAGTCAGAGTATCTCGGTGTCCATTCCACTTGAGGCCACAAACTCAGGGTCCCTCTCCCATACCTGTAGCTGAGAGAAGCCTCCTCTTGAGGTGCTTGTGGAAAGTTGGTATTCCTCTTGAGTCGATGCCAGGGACTAAGCTCTCATCTCGAGTTGATTTGGGGTCCACGGAGCCCTTTCGTGTTGCTCCAGTGACCTCAGGATCCCTCTAGACTTGAGACAGTGATCTTGGGTTTTCTCTGGAGTGCCATCAAGGAAATCAAGGCTCCGTTCACATTTGAAGTGGAACAAGGAATTCCTCTGCACGCAGTGTAGGGGAATCGGGCCTCATCTCGCAGCGAGGGGGCAGTCTCATGGTTTTTCTCGATTTGCGGCCGGAACCTGTGGTATTTTCTCGAGTTACGACGGGGAGGGCCCTTCCAGACACGTATTTGTTCAGCGACGTCAGAACCAATGCCTACGTTCGATGGACACCTCGGTATCTCCCCGAGGCTTGGCATGGCAATTGGGACGCGTCTCCACGTGAGGCGGGAGACCTAGGGTCCCTTTCCACGTGCCACAGGGATCCTGGGACTCCTATCTATTTTCAAGAGGAGTCAGGCATCGTCTCCTTTGAAAGCATTGATCTCCGCGGACCTCTCGAATTTTCAAATGATGTGAGGCCTTTGGTCGCGATGAGGTGGAGAAATACTTCTTTCTCTGTGGTCTCCACAGGGGATTCAGACATCCCTTCATCTTGGGAGATGAAAGACGAGCCTGCTTTCAATTCACTGCAGAGATATCCGGCCTTACTTCGAGTCCGAGCATCCCGGTGTCCATTCCACTTGAGGCCAAAAACTCAGGGTCCCTCTCACATACCTGTAGCTGAGAGAAGCCTCCTCTTGAGGTGCTTGTGGAAAGTTGGTATTCCTCTTGAATCGAAGCCAGGGACTAAGCTCTCATCTCGAGTTTACTTGGTTTCCACGGAACCCTTTCGTGTTGCTCCAGTGACCTCAGGATCCCTCTAGACTTGAGACAGTGATCTTGGGGTTTCTCTGGAGTGCCATCAAGGAAATCAAGGCTCCTTTCATGTTTGATGTGGAACACGGAATTGCTCTGCACGCAGTGCAGGGGAATCGGGCCTCATCTCATGGCGAGGGGGAAGTCTCATATTTTTTCTCGAGTTGCGGCCGGAACCTGGGGTATATTCTAGAGTTACGACGGGGAGGGCCCTTCCAGACATGTGTTTGTTCAGCGACGTCAGGACTCCTGCCTAGGTTTGATGGACACCTCGGGATTCTCCCCGCGGCTTGGCATAGGAATTGGGACGCGTCTCCAGGTGAGGCGGGAGACCCAGTGTCCCTTTCCACGTGCCACAGGGTCCTGGGACTCCTATCCATTTTCAAGAGGAGTCAGGCATCGTTTCCTTTGGAAGCATTGATCTCCTCGGACCTCTCCAGTTTTGAAAGGATGTGAGGCCTCCGGTCGCGATGAGGCGGAGAACTAGGTCTTTCTCTGTGGTCTCCACAGGGGATTCAGACATCCCTTCGTCTTGGGAGATGCAAGACGAGCCTGCATTCAATTCACTGCAGGGATATCCGGCCTTACTTCGAGTCAGACCATCTCGGTGTCCATTCCACTTGAGGCCACAAACTCAGGGTACCTCTCACATCCATGTAGCTGAGAGAAGCCTCTTCTTGAGGTTCTTGTGGAAACTTGGTATTCCTCTTGAGTCGAAGACAGGGACTAAGCTCTCATCTCAAGTTGATTTGGGGTCCACGGAGCACTTTCGTGTTGCTCCAGTGACCTCAGGATCCCTCTAGACTTCAGACAGTGACTCTGGGTTTTCTCTGGAGTGCCATCAAGAAATGAAGGTTCCTTTCACTTTTGATGTGGAACACGGAATTGCTCTGCATGCAGTGCAGGGGAATCAGGCCTCATCTCGCGGCGAGGGGGAAGTCTCATGGTTTTATTCGAGTTGCGGCCGGAACCTGGGGTATATTCTCGAGTTACGATGGGGAGGGCCCTTCCAGACACGTGTTTGTTCAGCGACGTCAGGACTCCTGCCTAGGTGCGAGGGACACCTCCGGATTCTCCTCGAGTCTTGGCATGGCAATTGGGACGCGTCTCCACGTGAGGCGGGAGACCCAGGTTCCCTTTCCACGTGCCACAGGGATCCTGAGCCTCCTATCCATTTTCAAGAGGAGTCAGGCATCGACTCCTTTGGAAGCATTGATCTCCGCAGACCTCTCGAGTTTTCAAAGGATGTGAGGCCTCCGGTCGCGATGAGGCAGAGAACTAGGTCTTTCTCAGTGGTCACCACAGGAGATTCAGACATCCCTTCGTCTTGGGAGATTGAAGACGAGCCTGCATTCAATTCACTGCAGAGATATTCGGCCTTACTTCGAGTCAGAGCATCTCGGTGTCCATTCCACTTGAGGCCACAAATTCAGGGTCCCAGTCACATACCTGTAGCTGAGAGAAGCCTCCTCTTGAGGTGCTTGTGGAAAGTTGGTATGCCTCTTGAGTCGAATCCAGGGACTAAGCTCTCATTTCGAGTTGATTTGGGGTCCAGGAGCCGTTTCGTGTTGCTATAGTGACCTCAGGATCCCTCTAGACTTGAGAGAGTAATCTTGGGTTTTCTCTGGAGTGCCATCAAGGAAATCAGGGCTCCTTTCACGTTTGATGTGGAACACGGAATTGCTCTGCACACAGTGCAGGGGAATCGGGCTTCATCTCGCTGCAAGGGGGAAGTCTCCTGGTTTTTCTCGAGTTGCGGCCGGAACCTGGGGTACATTCTCGAGTTACGACCGGGAGGGCCCTTCCAGACACGTGTTTGTTCAGCGACGTCAGGACTCCTGTCTACGTGCGAGGGACACCTCGGGATTCTCCTCGAGTCTTGGCATGGCAATTGGGACGCGTCTCCACGAGAGGCGGGAGACCCAGGGTCCCTTTCCACGTGCCACAGGGATCCTGGGACTCCTATCCATTTGCAAGAGGAGTCAGGCATCGTCTCCTTTGGAAGCATTGATCTCCGCGGACCTCTCGAGTTTTCAAAGGATGTGAGGCCTCCAGTCGCGATGAGGCGGAGAACTAGGTCTTTCTCTCTGGTCTCAACAGGGGATTCAGACATCCCTTCGTCTTGGAGATGCAAGACGATCCTGCATTCAATTCACTGCAGGGATAAGCGACCTTACTTCGAGTCAGAGCATCTCGTTGTTCATTCACTTGAGGCCACAAATTCAGGGTCCCTCTCTCATACCTGTAGCTGAGAGAAGCCTCCTCTTGAGGTGCTTGTGGAAAGTTGATATTCCTCTTGAGTCGAAGCCAGGGACTAAGCTCTCATCTCGAGTTGATTTGGGGTCCACGGAGCCCTTTCGTGTTGCTCCAATGACCTCAGGATCCGTCTAGACTTGAGACAGTGATCTTGGGTTTTCTCTGGAGTGCAATCAAGGAAATCAAGGCTCCTTTCACGTTTGATGTGGAACACGGAATTGCTCTGCACGCAGTGCAGGGGAATCGGGCCTCATCTCGCAGTGAGGGGAAGTCTCATGGTTTTTCTCAAGTTGCGGCCGGAACCTGGGGAATATTCTCGAGTTACGACGGGGAGGGCCCTTCCAGTCACGTGTTTGTTCAGCGACGTCAGGACTCCTTCCTAGGTGCGAGGGACACTTCGCGATTCTCCACTAGTCTTGGCATGGCAATTGGGACGCGTCTCCACGTGAGGCGGGAGACCCAGGGTCCCTTTCCACTTGCCACAGGGATGCTGGGACTCCTATCCATTTTCAAGAGGAGTCAGGCATCGTCTCCTTTGGAAGCATTGATCTCCGCGGACCTCTCGAATTTTCAAAGGATGTGAGGCCTCCGGTCGCGATGACGCAGAGAACTAGTTCTTTCTCTGTGGTCTCAACAGGGGATTCAGACATCCCTTCGTCTTGGGAGATTCAAGACGAGCCGGCATTCAATTCACTGCAGGGATATCCGGCCTTACCTCGAGTCAGAGCATCTCGGTGTCCATTCCACTTGAGGCCACACATTCAGGGTCCCTCTCACATACATGTAGCTGAGAGAAGCCTCCTCTTGAGGTGCTTGTGGAAACTTGGTATTCCTCTTGAGTCGAAGCCAGGGACTAAGCTCTCATCTCGAGTTGATTTGGGGTCCACGGAGCCCTTTCGTGTTTCTCCAGTGACCTCAGGTTCCCTCTAGATTTGAGACAGTGACCTTGGGTTTTCTCTGGAGTGCCATCAAGGAAATCAAGGCTCATTTCACGTTTGATGTGGAACACGGAATTGCTCTGCACGCAGTGCAGGGGAATCAGGCCTCATCTCGCGGTGAGGGGGAAGTCTCAAGGTTTATCTCGAGTTGCGGCCGGAACCTGGGGTATATTCTCGAGTTATGACGGGGAGGGCCCTTCCAGACACGTGTTTGTTCAGCGACGTCAGGACTCCTGCCTAGCTGCGAGGGACAACTCGGGATTCTCCTCGAGTCTTGGAATGGCAATTGGGACGCGTCTCCACGTGAGGTGGGATACCCAGGGTCCCTTTCCACATGCCACAGTGATCCTGGGACTTCTATCCATTTTCAAGAGGAGTCAGGCATCGTATCCTTTGGAAGCATTGATCTCTGCGGACCTCTCGAGTTGTCAAAGAATGTGAGGCCTCGGGTCGCCTTGCGGCGGAGAAATAGGTCTTTCTCTGTGGTCTCCACTGGGAATTCACACTTCCCTTCGCCTTGGGAGAAGCAAGACGAGCCTGCATTCAATTCACTGCAGGGATTTCCACTCTTACTTCGAGTCAGAGCATCTCGGTGTCCATTCCACTTGAGGCCACAAACTCAGGGTCCCTCTCACATACCTGTAGCTGAGAGCAGCCTCCTCTTGAGGTGCTTGTGGAAAGTTGGTATTCCTCTTGAGTCGAAGCAAGGGACGAAGCTCTCATCTCGAGTTGATTTGGGGTTCACGGAGCCCTTTCGAGTTGCTACAGTGACCTCAGGATCCCTCTAGACTTGAGACAGTGATCTTGGGGTTTCTCTGGAGTGCCATCAAGGAAATCAAGGCTCCTTTCACATTTGATGTGGAACACGGAATTGCTCTGCACGCAGTGCATGGGAATCGGGCCTCATCTTGCGGCGAGGGGGAAGGCTCATGGTTTTTCTCGAGTTGCAGCCCGAACCTGGGGTATATTCTCGAGTTACGATGGGGAGGGCCCTTCCAGACACGTGTTTGTTCAGCGACGTCAGGACTCCTGCCTAGGTGCGAGGGACACCTCGGGATTCTCCTTGAGCCTTGGCATGGCAATTGGGACGCGTCTCCAGTGAGGCGGAAGACCCAGGGTCCCTTTCCACGTGCCACAGGGATTCTGGGACTCCTATCCATTTTCAAGAGGAGTCAGGCATCGTCTCCTTAGGAAGCATTGATCTCCGCGGACCTCTCGAGTTTTCAAAGGATGTGATGCCTCCGGTCGCCATGAGAGGGAGAACTAGGTCTTTCTCTGTGGTCTCCACAGGGGATTCAGACATCCCTTCGTCTTGGGAGATGCAAGACGAGACTTCATTCAATTTACTGCAGGGATATCCGGCCATACTTCGAGTCAGAGCATCTCGGTGTCCATTCCGCTTGAGGCCACAAACTCAGGGACCCTCTCACATACATGTAGCTGAGAGAAGCCTCCTCTTGAAGTGCTTGTGGAAAGTTGGTATTCCTCTTGAGTCGAAGCCAGGGACGAAGCTCTCATCTCGAGTTGATTTGGGGTCCACGGAGCCCTTTCATGTTGCTACAGTGACCTCAGGATCCCTCTAGACTTGAGACAGTGATCTTGGGTTTTCTCTGGAGTGCCATCAAGGAAATCAAGGCTCCTTTCACGTTTGATGTGGAAAACAGAATTGCTCTGCACGCAGTTCAGGGGAATCGGGCCTCATCTCGCGGCGAGGGGGAAGGCTCATGATTTTTCTGGAGTTGCGGCCGAAACCTGGGGTATATTCTCGAGTTACAAAGGGGAGGGCCCTTTCAGACACGTGTTTGTTCAGCGACGTCAGGACTAGTGCCTAGGTGCGAGGGACACCTCGGGATTCTCCTCGAGTCTTTGCATTGCAATTGGGACGTGTCTCCTCGTGAGGTGGGAGAACCAGGATTTCTTTCCACGTGCCACAGGGATCCTGGGACTCCTATCCATTTTCAAGCGGAGTCAGTCATCGTATCCTTTGGAAGCATTGATCTCCGCGGACCACTCAAGTTTTCAATTCATGTGACGCCTCCGGTCGGGATGAGGCGGAGAACTAAGTCTTTCTCTGTGGTCTCCACAGGGGATTCAGACATCCCTTCGTCTTGGGAGATGCTAGACGAGACTTCATTCAATTTACTGCAGGGATATCCGGCCATACTTCGAGTCAGAGCATCTCGGTGTCCATTCCGCTTGAGGCCAGAAACTCAGGGACCCTATCACATACATGTAGCTGAGAGAAGCCTCCTCTTGAAGTGCTTGTGGAAAGTTGGTATTCCTCTTGAGTCGAAGCCAGGGACGAAGCTCTCATCTCGAGTTGATTTGGAGTCCACGGAGCCCTTTCGTTTTGCTACAGTGAAGTCAGGATACCTCTCGACTTGAGACAGTGATCTTGGGGTTTCTCTGGAGTGCCATCAAGGAAATCAAGGCTCCTTTCACGTTTGATGTGAAACACGGATATTCTCTGCACGCAGTGCAGGGGAATCAGGCCTCATCTTGCGGCGAGGGGGAAGGCTCATGGTTTTTCTCGATTTGTAGCCCGAACCTGTGGTATATTCTCGAGTTACGATGGGGAGGGCCCTTCCAGACACGTGTTTTTCCAGCGACGTCAGGACTCCTGCCTAAGTGCGAGGGACACCTCGGGATTCTCTTCGAGCCTTGGCATGGCAATTGGGACGCGTCTCCACGTGAGGCGGGAGACCCAGGGTCCCTTTCCACGTGCCACAGGGATCCTGGGACTCCTATCCATTTTCAAGAGGAGTCAATCATCGTCTCCTTTGGAAGCATTGATCTCCGCGCACCTCTTGAGTTTTCAAAGGATGTGAGGTCTCCGGTCGCAATGAGGCGGAGAACTCGGTCGTTCTCTGTGGTCTCCACAGGGGATTCAGACAACCCTTCGTCTTGGGAGATGCAAGACGAGCCTGCATTCAATTCACTGCAGGGATATCATGCCTTACTTCAGGTCAGAGCATCTCGGTGTCCATTCCACTTGAGGCCACAAACTCAGGGTTCCTCTCACATACCTGTAGCTGAGAGAAGCCTCCTCTTGAGGTGCTTGTGCAAAGTTGGTATTCCTCTTGAGTCGAAGCCAGGGACTAAGCTCTCATATCGAGTTGATTTGGGGTCCATGGAGCCCTTTCCTTTTGGTCCAGTGACCTCAGGATCCCTCTAGACTTGAGACAGTGATCTTGGGTTTTCTCTGGAGTGCCATCAAGGAAATCAAGGCTCCTTTCACGTTTGATGTGGAACACGGAATTGCTCTGCATGCAGTGCAGGGGAATCGGGCCTCAAATCGCGGCGAGGGGGAAATCTCATGGTTTTTCTCGAGTTGCGGCCCGAACCTGGGGTATATTCTCGAGTTACGACGGGGAGGGCCCTTCCAGACACGTGTTTGTTCAGCGACGTCAGGACTCCTGCCTAGGTGCGAGGGACACCTCGGGATTGTCCTCGAGTCTTGGCATGGCAATTGGGACGCGTCTCCACGTGAGGCGGGAGACCCAGAGTCCCTTTCCACGTGCCACAGGGATCCTGGGACTCCTATCCATTTTCAAGAGGAGTCAGGCATCGTCTCCATTGGAAGTATTGATCTCCGCGGACCTCTCCAGTTTCAAAGGATGTGAGGCCTCCGGTCTCGATGAGGCGGAGAACGAGGTCTTTCTCTGTGGTCTCCACAGGGGATTCAGACAACTCTTCGTCTTGGGAGATGCAAGACGAGCCTGCATTCAATTCTCTGCATGGATATCTGCCCTTACTTCGAGTCAGAGCATCTCGGTGTCCATTCCACTTGAGGCCACAAACTCAAGGTCCCTCTCACATACCTGTAACTGAGAGAGGCCTCCTCTTGAGGTGCTTGTGGAAAGTTGGTATTCCTCTTGAGTCGAAGCCAGGGACGAAGCTCTCCTCTCGAGTTGATTTGTCGTCCACGGAGCTCTTTCTTGTTGCTACAGTGACCTCAGGATCCCTCTAGACTTGAGACAGTGATCTTGGCTTTTCTTTGGAGTGCCATCAAGGAAATCAAGAATCTTTTCACGTTTGATGTGGAACACGGAATTGGTCTGCACGCAGTGCAGGGGAATCGGGCCTCATCTCAAGGCGAGGGGGAAGTCTCATGATGTTTCTCGAGTTGCGGCCGGAACCTGGGGTATATTCTCGAGTTACGACGGGGAGGGCCTTTCCAGACACGTGTTTGTTCTGCGACGTCAGGATTCCTGCCTAGGTGCGAGGGACACCTCGGCATTCTCCTCGAGTCTTGGCATGGCAATTAGGACAAGTCTCCACGTGAGGCGGGAGACCCAGGGTCCCGTTCCACGTGCCACAGGGATTCTTGGACTCCTATCCATTTTCAAGAGGAGTCAGGCATCGTCTCCTTTACAAGCATTGATCTCCGCGGACCTCTCGAGTTTTCAAAGGATGTGACGCCTCCGGTCGTGATGAGGCGGAGAACTAGGTCTTTCTCTGTGGTCTCCACAGTGGATTCAGACATCCCTTCGTCTTGCGAGATGCAAGACGAGCCTGCATTCAATTCACTGCAGGGATGTCCGGCCTTACTTCGAGTCAGAGCATCTCGGTGTCCATTCTACTTGAGGCCACAAACACAGGTTCCCTCTCACATACCTTTAGCTGAGAGAAGCCTCCTCTTGAGGTGCTCGTGGAAAGTTGGTATTCCTCTTGAGTCGAAGGCAGGGACGAAGCTCTCATCTCGAGTTGATTTGGAGTCCACGGACCCCTTTCGTGTTGCTACAGTGACCTCAGGATCCCTCTCGACTTGAGACAGTGATCTTGGGGTTTCTCTGGAGTGCCATCAAGTAAATCAAGGCTCCTTTCACGTTTGATGTGGAACACGGAATTGCTCTGCACGCAGTGCAGGGGAATCGGGCCTCATCTTGCGGCGACTGGGAAGGCTCATGGTTTTTCTCGAGTTGCAGTCAGAACCTGGGGTATATTCTCGAGTTACGATGGGGAGGGCCCTTCCAGACACGTGTTTGTTCAGCGACGTCAGGACTCCTGCCTAGGTGCGAGGGACACCTCGGGATTCTCCTTGAGCCATGGCCTGGCAATTGGGACGCGTCTCCAGGTGAGGCGGGAGACCCAGTGTCCCTTTCCACGTGCCACAGGGTCCTGGGACTCCTATCCATTTTCAAGAGGAGTCAGGCATCGTTTCCTTTGGAAGCATTGATCTCCTCGGACCTCTCCAGTTTTGAAAGGATGTGAGGCCTCCTGTCGCGATGAGGCGGAGAACTAGGTCTTTCCCTGTGGTCTCCACAGGGGATTCAGACATCCCTTCGTCTTGGGAAATGCAAGACGAACCTGCATTCAATTCACTGCAGGGATATCCGGCCTTACTCCGAGTCAGAGCATCTCGGTGTCCATTCCACTTGAGGCCACAAACTCAGGGTCCCTCTCACATATCTGTAGCTGAGAGAAGCCTCCCCTTGAGGAGCTTGTGGAAAGTTGGTATTCCTCTTGAGTCGAAGCCAGGGACTAAGCTCTCATCTCGAGTTGATTTGGTTTCCACGGAGCCCTTTCGTGTTGCTCCAGTGACCTCAGGATCCCTCTAGACTTGAGACAGGGATCTTGGGTTTTCTCTGGAGCGCCATGAAGGAAATCAGGCTCCTTTCACGTTTGATGTGGAACACGGAATTGCTCAGCACGCAGTGCAGGGGAATCGGGCCTCATCTCGTGGCGAGGTGGAAGTCTCATGGTTTTTCTCTAGTTGCGGCCGGAACCAGGGGTATATTCTCGATTTACTACGGGGAGGGCCCTTCCAGACACGTGTTTGTTCAGCGACATCAGGACTCCTGCCTAGGTGCGAGGGACACCTCGGGATTCTCCTCGAGTCTTGGCATGGCAATTGGGACGCGTCTCCACGTGAGGCGGGAGACCCAGGGTCCCTTTCCACGTGCCACAGGGATCCTGGGACTCCTATCCATTTTCATGAGGAGTCAGGCATCGTCTCCTTTGGAAGCATTGATCTCCGTGGACCTCTCGAGTTTTCAAAGATGTGAGGCCTCCGGTCGCGATGAGGCGGAGGACTAGGTCTTTCTCTGTGGTCTCCACAGGGCATTCAGACATCCCTTCGTCTTGGGAGATGCAAGACGAGCCTGCATTCAATTCACTGCAGGGATATCCGGCCTTACTTCGAGTCAGACCATCTCAGTGTCCATTCCACTTGAGCCACAAAGTCAGGGTACCTCTCACATCCATGTAGCTGAGAGAAGCCTCTTCTTGAGGTGCTTGTGGAAACTTGGTATTCCTCTTGAGTCGAAGCCAGGGACTAACCTCTCATCTCGAGTTGATTTGGGTTCCACGGAGCCCTTTCGTGTTGCTCCAGTGACCTCAGGATTCCTCTAGACTTGAGACAGTCATCTTGGGTTTTCTCTGGAGTGCCATCAAGGAAATCAAGGCTCCTTTCACGTTTGATGTGGAACACGGAATTGCTCTGCACTCAGTGCAGGGGAATCGGGCCTCATCTCGTGGCGAGGGGGAAGTCTCATATTTTTTCTCGAGATGCGTCCAAAACCTGATTTATATTCTCGAATTATGACGGGGAGGGCCCTTCCAGACACGTGTTTGTTCAGCGACGTCAGGACTCCTGCCTAGGTGCGAGGGACACCTCGGGATTCTCCTCGAGTCTTGGCATGGCAATTGGGACGCGTCTCCACAAGAGGCGTGAGACCCAGGGTCCCTTTCCACGTGCCACAGGGATCCTGGGACTCCTATCCATTTTCAAGAGGAGTCAGGCATCGTCTCTTTTGGAAACATTGATCTCCGCGGACCTCTCGAGTTTTCAAAGGATGTGAGGCCTCCGGTCACGATGAGGCGGAGGACTAGGTCTTTCTCTGTGGTTTCCACAGGGGATTCAGACATCCCTTCGTCTTGGGAGATGCAAGACGAGGCTGCAATCAATTCACTGCAGGGATATCCGGCCTTACTTCGAGTCAGAGCATCTCGGTGTCCATTCCACTTGAGGCCACAAAGTCAGTTTCCCTCTCACATACCTGTAGATGAGAGAAGTCTCCTCTTGAGGTGCTTGTGGAAAGTTGGTATTCCTCTTGAGTCGAAGCCAGGAACTAAGCTCTCATCTCCAGTTGATTTGGGGTAAACGGAGCCCTTTCGTGTTGCTCCAGTGACCTCAGGATCCCTCTAGACTTGAGACAGTGATCTTGGGTTTTCTCTGGAGTGCCATCAAGGAAATCAAGGCTCCTTTCACGTTTGATGTGGAACACGGAATTGCTCTGCACGCAGTGCAGGGGAATCGGGCCTCATCTCGCGGCGAGGGAGAAGTCTCATGGTTTTTCTTGAGTTGCGGCCGGAACCTGGGGTATATTCTCGAGTTACGACGGGGAGGGCCCTTCCAGACACGTGTTTGTTCAGCGACGTCAGGACTCCTGCCTAGGTGCAAGGGACACCTCGGGATTCTCCTCGAGTCTTGGCATGGCAATTGGGACCCGTCTCCACATTAGGCGGGAGACCCAGGGTCCCTTTCCACGTGCCACAGGGATCCTGGGTCTCCTATCCATTTTCAAGAGGAGTCAGGCATCATCTCCTTTGGAAGCATTGATCTCCGCAGACCTCTCGAGTTTTCAATGGATGTGAGGCCTCCGGTCGCGATGAGGCCGAGGACTAGGTCTTTCTCTGTCGTCTCCACAGGGGATTCAGACATCCCTTCTTCTTGGGAGATGCAAGACGAGCCTGCACTCAATTCACTGCAGGGATATCCGGCCTTACTTCGTGTCAGAGCATCTCGGTGTCCATTCCACTTGAGGCCACAAACTCAGGGTCCCTCTCACATACCTGTAGCTGAGAGAAGCCTCCTCTTGAGGTGCTTGTGGAAAGGTGGTGTTCCTCTTGAGTGGAAGCCAAGGACTAAGCTCTCATCTCGAGTTGATTTGGGGTCCACGCAGCCCTTTGGTGTTGGTCCTTGACCTCAGGATCCCTCTAGACTTGACACAGTGATCTTGGGTTTTCTCTGGAGTGCCATTAAAGAAATCAAGGCTCCTTTCACGTTTGATGTGGAACACGGAATATCTCGGCACGCTGTGCAGGGGAATCGGGCCTCATCTCGCGGCGAGGGGGAAGTCTCTTGGTTTTTCTCGAGTGCGGCCGGATCCTGGGGTATATTCTCGAGTTAAGACGGGGAGGGCCCTTCCAGACACGTGTTTGTTCAGCGACTTCAGGACTCCTGCCTAGGTGCGAGGGACACCTCGGGATTCTCCTCGAGTTTTGGCATGGCAATTGGGACGCGTCTCCACGTGAGGCGGGAGACCCAGGGTCCCTTTCCACGTGCCACAGGGATCCTGGGACTCCTATCCATTTTCAAGAGGAGTGAGGCATCGTCTCCTTTGGAAGCATTGATCTCCCCAACCTCTCGAGTTTTCAAAGGATGTGAGGTCTCCAGTCGCGATGAGGCGGAGGACTAGGTCTTTCTCTGTGGTCTCCACAGGGGATTCAGACATCCCTTCGTCTTGGGAGATGCAAGACGAGCCTGCATTCAATTCACTGCAGGGATATCCGGCCTTACTTCGAGTCAGAGCATCTCGGTGTCCATTCCACTTAAGGCCACAAACTCAGGGTCCCTCTCACATACCTGTAGCTGAGAGAAGCCTACACTTGAGGTGCTTGTGGAAAGTTGGTATTCCTCTTGAGTCGAAGCCAAGGAAAAGCTCTCATCTCGAGTTGATTTGGGGTCCACGGAGCCCTTTCGTGTTGCTCTAGTGACCTCAGGATCCCTCTAGACTTGAGACAGTGATCTTGGGTTTTCTCTGGAGTGCCATCAAGGAAATCAAGGCTCCTTTCACGTTTGATGTGGAACACAGAATTGCTCTGCACGCAGTGCAGGGGAATCGGGCCTCATCTCTCGGCGAGGAGGAAGTCTCATGGTTTTATTCGAGTTGCGGTCGGAACCTGGGGTATATTCTCGAGTTACGACGGGGAGGGCCCTTCCAGACACGTGTTTGTTCAGCGACGTCAGGACTCCTGCCTAGGTGCGAGGGACACCTCGGGATTCTCCTCGAGTCTTGGCATGGCAATTGGGACGCGTCTCCACGTGAGGCGGGACACCCAGTGGCCCTTTCCACGTGCCACAGGGATCCTGGGACTCCTATCCATTTTCAGGATGAGTCAGGCATCATCTCCTTTGGAAGCACTGATCTCTGCAGACCTCTCGAGTTTTCAAAGGATGTGAGGCCTCCGGTTGCGATGAAGTGGAGGACTAGTTCTATCTCTGTCGTCTCCACAGGGGATTCAGACATTCCTTCGTCTTGGGAGATGCAAGACGAGCCTGCATTCAATTCACTGCAGGGATATCCGGCTTTACTTCGAGTCAGAGCATCTCGGTGTCCATTCCACTTGAGGCCACAAACTCAGGGTCCCTCTCATATACATGCAGCTGAGAGAAGCCTCCTCTTGAGGTGCTTGTGGAAATTTGGTATTCCTCTTGAGTCGAAGCCAGGGACTAAGCTCTCATCTCGAGTTGATTTGGGGTCCACGGAGCCCTTTCGTGTTGCTCCAGTGACCTCAGGATCCCTCTAGACTTGAGACAGTGATCTTGGGTTTTCTCTGGAGTGCCATCAAGGAAATCAAGGCTCCTTTCACGTTTGATGTGGAACACGGAATTGCTCTGCACGCAGTGCAGGGGAATCGGGCCTCATCTAGCCGCGAGTGGTAGGTCTCATGGAATTTCTCGAGTTGCGGCCGGAACCTGGGGTATATTCTCGAGTTACGATGGGGAGGGCCCTTCCAGACACGTGTTTGTTCAGCGAAGTCAGGACTCCTGCCTAGGTGCGAGGGACACCTCGGGATTCTCCTCGAGGCTTGGCATGGCAATTGGGACGCGTCTCCAGTGAGGCGGAAGACCCAGGGTCCCTTTCCACGTGCCACAGGGATTCTGGGACTCCTATCCATTTTCAAGAGGAGTCAGGCATCGTCTCCTTAGGAAGCATTGATCTCCGCATTCCTCTCGAGTTTTCAAAGGATGTGAGGCCTCCGGCCGCAATGAGGCGGAGAACTAGGTCTTTCTCTGTGGTCTCCACAGGGGATTCAGTCATCCCTTCGTCTTGGGAGATGCAAGACGAGCCTGCATTCAATTCACTGCAGGGATATCCGGCCTTACTTCGAGTCAGAGCATCTCGGTGTCCATTCCACTTGAGGCCACAAACTCAGGGTCCCTCTCACATACCTGTAGCTGAGAGCAGCCTCCTCTTGAGGTGCTTGTGGAAAGTTGGTATTCCTCTTGAGTCGAAGCCAGGGACGAAGCTCTCATCTCGAGTTGATTTGGGGTTCACGGAGCCCTTTCGAGTTGCTACAGTGACCTCAGGATCCCTCTAGACTTGAGACAGTGATCTTGGGGTTTCTCTGGAGTGCCATCAAGGAAATCAAGGCTCCTTTCACGTTTGATGTGGAACACGGAATTGCTCTGCACACAGTGCAGGGGAATCGGGCCTCATCTTGCGGCGAGGGGGAAGGCTCATGGTTTTTATCGAGTTGCAGCCCGAACCTGGGGTATATTCTCGAGTTACGATGGGGAGGGCCCTTCCAGACACGTGTTTGTTCAGCGACGTCAGGACTCCTGCCTAGGTGCGAGGGACACCTCGGGATTCTACTTGAGCCTTGGCATGGCAATTGGGACGTGTCTCCAGTGAGGCGGAAGACCCAGGGTCCCTTTCCACGTGCCACAGGGATTCTGGGACTCCTATCCATTTTCAAGAGGAGTCAGGCATCGTCTCCTTAGGAAGCATTGATCTCCTTGGACCTCTCGAGTTTTCAAAGGATGTGATGCCTCCGGTCGCCATGAGAGGGAGAACTAGGTCTTTCTCTGTGGTCTCCACAGGGGATTCAGACATCCCTTCGTCTTGGGAGATGCAAGACGAGACTTCATTCAATTTACTGCAGGGATATCCGGCCATACTTCGAGTCAGAGCATCTCGGTGTCCATTCCGCTTGAGGCCACAAACTCAGGGACTCTCTCACATACATGTAGCTGAGAGAAGCCTCCTCTTGAAGTGCTTGTGGAAAGTTGGTATTCCTCTTGAGTCGAAGCCAGGGACGAAGCTCTCATCTCGAGTTGATTTGGGGTCCACGGAGCCCTTTCGTGTTGCTACAGTGACCTCAGGATCCCTCTAGACTTGAGACAGTGATCTTGGGTTTTCTCTGGAGTGCCATCAAGGAAATCAAGGCTCCTTTCACGTTTGATGTGGAACACAGAATTGCTCTGCACGCAGTTCAGGGGAATCGGGCCTCATCTCGCGGCGAGGGGGAAGGCTCATGGTTTTTCTCGATTTGTAGCCCGAACCTGTGGTATATTCTCGAGTTACGATGGGGAGGGCCCTTCCAGACACGTGTTTTTCCAGCGACGTCAGGACTCCTGCCTAAGTGCGAGGGACACCTCGGGATTCTCTTCGAGCCTTGGCCTGGCAATTGGGACGCGTCTCCACGTGAGGCGGGAGACCCAGGGTCCCTTTCCACGTGCCACAGTGATCCTGGGACTCCTATCCATTTTCAAGAGGAGTCAGGCATCGTCTCCTTTGGAAGCATTGATCTCCGCGACCTCTCGAGTTTTCAAAGGATGTGAGGCCTCCAGTCGCGATGAGGCGGAGAACTCGGTCTTTCTCTGTGGTCTCCACATGGGATTCAGACATCCCTTCATCTTGGGAGATGCAAGACGAGCCTGCATTCAATTCACTGCAGGGATATCCGGCCTTTCTTCGAGTCAGAGCATCTCGGTGTCCATTCCACTTCAGGCCACAAACTCAGGGTCCCTCTCACATACCTGTAGCTGAGAGAAGCCTCCTGTTGAGATGCGTGTGGAAAGTTCGTCTTCCTCTTGAGTCGAAGCCAGGGACTAAGCTCTCATCTCGAGTTGATTTGGGGTCCATGGGGCCCTTTTGTGTTGCTCCAGTGACCTCAGGATCCCTCTAGACTTGAGACAGTGATCTTGGGTTTTCTCTGGAGTGCCATCAAGGAAATCAAGGCTCCTTTCACGTCTGATGTGGACACGGAATTGCTCTGCACGCAGTGCAGGAAATTCGGGCCTCATCTCGCGACAAGGGAGATGTCTCATGGTTTTTCTGGAGTTGCGGACGGAACCTGGGGTATATTCTCGAGTTACGACGGGGAGGGCCCTTCCAGACACGTGTTTGTTCAGCGACGTCAGGACTCCTGCCTAGGTGCGAGGGACACCTCGGGATTCCCCTCGAGTCTTGGCATGGCAATTGGGACGCGTCTCCACGTGAGGCGGGAGACCCAGGGTCCCTTTCCACGTGCCACAGGGATCCTGGGACTCCTATCCATTTTCAAGAGGAGTCAATCATCGTCTCCTTTGGAAGCATTGATCTCCGCGGACCTCTTGAGATTTCAAAGGATGTGAGGTCTCCGGTCGCAATGAGGCGGAGAACTCGGTCGTTCTCTGTGGTCTCCACAGGGGATTCAGACAACCCTTCGTCTTGGGAGATGCAAGACGAGCCTGCATTCAATTCACTGCAGAAATATCATGCCTTACTTCGAGTCAGAGCATCTCGGTGTCCATTCCACTTAAGGCCACAAACTCAGGGTTCGTCTCACATACCTGTAGCTGAGAGAAGCCTCCTCTTGAGGTGCTTGTGGAAAGGTGGTATTCCTCTTGAGTCGAAGCCAGGGACTAAGCTCTCATCTCGAGTTGATTTGGGGTCCACGGAGCCCTTTCCTTTTGGTCCAGTGACCTCAGGATCCCTCTAGACTTGAGACAGTGATCTTGGGTTTTCTCTGGAGTGCCATCAAGGAAATCAAGGCTCCTTTCACGTTTGATGTGGAACACGGAATTGCTCTGCATGCAGTGCAGGGGAATCGGGCCTCAACTCGCGGCGAGGGGGAAATCTCATGGTTTTTCTCGAGTTGCGGCCCGAACCTGGGGTATATTCTCGAGTTACGACGGGGAGGGCCCTTCCAGACACGTGTTTGTTCAGCGACGTCAGGACTCCTGCCTAGGTGCGAGGGACACCTCGGGATTGTCCTCGAGTCTTGGCATGGCAATTGGGACGCGTCTCCACCAGAGGCGGGAGACCCAGGGTCCCTTTCCACGTGCCACAGGGATCCTGGGACTCCTATCCATTTTCAAGAGGAGTCAGGCATCGTCTCCATTGGAAGTATTGATCTCCGTGGACCTCTCCAGTTTCAAAGGATGTGAGGCCTCCGGTCTCGATGAGGCGGAGAACGAGGTCTTTCTCTGTGGTCTCCACAGGGGATTCAGACAACCCTTCGTCTTGGGAGATGCAAGACGAGCCTGCATTAAATTTACTGCAGGGATATCCGGCCTTACTTCGAGTCAGAGCATCTCCGTGTCCATTCCACTTGAGGCCACAAACTCAGGGTCCCTCTCACATACCTGTAGCTGAGAGAAGCCTCCTCTTGAGGTGCTTGTGGAAAGTTGGTATTCCTCTTGAGTTGAAGCCAGGGACTAAGCTCTCATCTCGAGTTGATTTGGGGTCCACGGAGCCCTTTCGTGTTGCTCCAGTGACCTCAGGATCCCTCTAGACTTGAGACAGTGATCTTGGGTTTTCTCTGGAGTGCCATCAAGGAAATCAAGGCTCCTTTCACGTTTGATGTGGAACACGGAATTGCTCTGCACGCAGTGCAGGGGAATCGGGCCTCATCTAGCCGCGAGGGGTAGGTCTCATGGAATTTCTCGAGTTGCGGCCGGAACCTGGGGTATATTCTCGAGTTACTATGGGGAGGGCCCTTCCAGACACGTGTTTGTTCAGCGAAGTCAGGACTCCTGCCTAGGTGCGAGGGACACCTCGGGATTCTCCTCGAGTCTTGGCATGGCAATTGGGACGCGTCTCCACCTGAGGCGGGAGACCCAGGGTCCCTTTCCACGTGCCACAGGGATCCTGGGACTCCTATCCATTTTGAAGAGGATTCAGGCATCGTCTCCTTTGGAAGCATTGATCTCCGTGGACCTCTCGAGTTTTCAAAGGATGTGAGGTCTCCGGTCGCGATGAGGCGGAGAACTAAGTCTTTGTCTGTGGTCTCCACAGGGGATTCAGATATCCCTTCGTCTTGGGAGATGCAAGACGAGCCTGCATTCAATTCTCTGCATGGATATCTGCCCTTACTTCGAGTCAGAGCATCTAGGTGTCCATTCCACTTGAGGCCACAAACTCAAGGTCCCTCTCACATACCTGTAACTGAGAGAGGCCTCCTCTTGAGGTGCTTGTGGAAAGTTGGTATTCCTCTTGAGTCGAAGCCAGGGACGAAGCTCTCCTCTCGAGTTGATTTGTGGTCCACGGAGCTCTTTCTTGTTGCTACAGTGACCTCAGGATCCCTCTAGACTTGAGACAGTGATCTTGGCTTTTCTTTGGAGTGCCATCAAGGAAATCAAGAATCTTTTCACGTTTGATGTGGAACACGGAATTGGTCTGCACGCAGTGCAGGGGAATCGGGCCTCATCTCAAGGCGAGGGGGAAGTCTCATTATGTTTCTCGAGTTGCGGCCGGAACCTGGGGTATATTCTCGAGTTACGACGGGGAGGGCCTTTCCAGACACGTGTTTGTTCTGCGACGTCAGGATTCCTGCCTAGGTGCGAGGGACACCTCGGCATTCTCCTCGAGTCTTGGCATGGCAATTAGGACAAGTCTCCACGTGAGGCGGGAGACCCAGGGTCCCGTTCCACGTGCCACAGGGATTCTTGGACTCCTATCCATTTTCAAGAGGAGTCAGGCATCGTCTCCTTTACAAGCATTGATCTCCGCGGACCTCTCGAGTTTTCAAAGGATGTGACGCCTCCGGTCGTGATGAGGCGGAGAACTAGGTCTTTCTCTGTGGTCTCCACAGTGGATTCAGACACCCCTTCTTCTTGCGAGATGCAAGACGAGCCTGCATTCAATTCACTGCAGGGATGTCCGGCCTTACTTCGAGTCAGAGCATCTCGGTGTCCATTCTACTTGAGGCCACAAACACAGGTTCCCTCTCACATACCTTTAGCTGAGAGAAGCCTCCTCTTGAGGTGCTCGTGGAAAGTTGGTATTCCTCTTGAGTCGAAGCCAGGGACGAAGCTCTCATCTCGAGTTGATTTGGAGTCCACGGACCCCTTTCGTGTTGCTACAGTGACCTCAGGTTCCCTCTCGACTTGAGACAGTGATCTTGGGGTTTCTCTGGAGTGCCATCAAGTAAATCAAGGCTCCTTTCACGTTTGATGTGGAACACGGAATTGCTCTGCACGCAGTGCAGGGGAATCGGGCCTCATCTTGCGGCGACTGGGAAGGCTCATGGTTTTTCTCGAGTTGCAGTCAGAACCTGGGGTATATTCTCGAGTTACGATGGGGAGGGCCCTTCCAGACACGTGTTTGTTCAGTGACGTCAGGACTCCTGCCTAGGTGCGAGGGACACCTCGGGATTCTCCTTGAGCCTTGGCCTGGCAATTGGGACGCATCTCCAGTGAGGCGCAAGACCCAGGGTCCCTTTCCACGTGCCACAGGGATTCTGGGACTCCTATCCATTTTCAAGAGGAGTCAGGCATCGTCTCCTTAGGAAGCATTGATCTCCGTGGACCTCTCGAGTTTTCAAAGATGTGATGCCTCCGGTCGCCATGAGAGGGAGAACTAGGTCTTTCTCTGTGGTCTCCACAGGGGATTCAGATATCCCTTCGTCTTGGGAGATGCAAGACGAGACTTCATTCAATTCACTGCAGGGATATCCGGCCTTACTTCGAGTCAGAGCATCTCGGTGTCCATTCTACTTGAGGCCACAAACTCAGGGTCCCTCGCACATACCTGTAGCTGACAGAAACCGCCTCTTGAGGTGCATGTGGAAAGTTGGTATTCCTCTTGAGTCGAAGCCAGGGACTAAGCTCTCATCTCGACTTGATTTGGGGTCCACGGAGACCTTTCTTGTTGCTACAGTGACCTCAGGATCCCTCTAGACTTGAGACAGTGATCTTGGGTTTTCTCTGGAGTGCCATCAAGGAAATCAAGGCTCCTTTCACGTTTGATGTGGAACACGGAATTGCTCTGCATGCAGTGCAGGTAAATCGGGCCTCATCTCGTGGCGAGGGGGAAGTCTCATGGTTTTTCTCGAGTTGCGGCAGGAACCCGGGGTATATTCTCGAGTTACGACGGGGAGGGCCCTTCCAGACACGTGTTTGTTCAGTGACGTCAGGACTCCTGCCTAGGTGTGAGGGACACCTCGGGATTATCCTCGAGTCTTGGCATGGCAATTGGGACGCGTCTCCATGTGAAGCGGGAGACCCAGGTTCCCGTTCCACGTGCCACAGGGTTTCTTGGACTCCTATCCATTTTCAAGAGGAGTCAGGCATCGTCTCCTTAGGAAGCATTGATCTCCGCGGACCTCTCGAGTTTTCAAAGATGTGATGCCTCCGGTCGCCATGAGAGGGAGAACTACGTCTTTCTCTGTGGTATCCACAGGGTATTCAGACATCCCTTCGTCTTGGGAGATGCAAGACGAGCCTGCATTCAATTCACTGCAGGGATATCCAGGTTTACTTCGAGTCAGAGCTTCTCGGTGTCCATTCCACTTGAATCCCCAACTCAGGGCCCTCTCACATAACTTTATCTGAGAGAAGCCTCCTCTTGAGGTGCTTGTGGAAAGTTGCTATTCCTCTAGAGTAGAAGCCAATGTATAAGCTCTCATCACGAGTTGATTTGGGGTCCAATGACCCATTTCATGTTGCTACAGTGACCTCAGGATCCCTCTAGACTTGAGACAGTGATCTCGGGTTTTCTCTGGAGTGCCATCAAGGAAATCAAGGCTCCTTTCACGTTTGATGTGGAACACGGAATTGCTCTGCACGCAGTGCAGGGGAATCGGGCCTCATCTCGTGGCGAGGGGGAAGTCTCATGGTTTTTCTCGAGTTGCGGCCGGAACCTGGGGTATATTCTCGAGTTACGACGGGGAGGTCCGTTCCAGACACGTGTTTGTTCAGTGACGTCAGGACTCCTGCGTCGGTGCGAGGGACACCTCGGGATTCTCCTCGAGTCTTGTCATGGCAATTGGGACGCGTCTCCACGTGAGGCGGGAGATCCAGGGTCCCTTTCCATGTGCCACAGGGATCCTGGGACTCCTATCCATTTTCAAGAGGAGTCAGGCATCGTCTCCTTTGGAAGCATTGATCTCCGCGGACCTCTCTAGTTCTCAAAGGATGTGAGGACTCACGTCGCGATGAGGCGGAGAACAATGTCTTTCTCTATGGTCTCCACAGGGGATTCATACATCCCTTCTTCTTAGGAGATGCAAGACGAGCCTGCATTCAATTCACTGCAGGGATATCCGGCCTTTATTCGAATCAGTGCATCTCGGTGTCCATTACATTTGAGGCCACACACTCAGGGTCCCTCTCACATAAATGTAGCTGAGAGAAACCTCATCTTGAGGTCCTTGTGGAAAGTTGGTATTCCTCTTGAGTCGAAGCCAGGGAGTAAGCTCTCATCTCGAGTTGATTTGGGGTCCACGGAGCTCTTTCGTGTTGCTACAGTAACCTCAGGATCCCTCTAGACTTGAGACAGTGATCTTGGCTTTTCTCTGGAGTGCCATCAAGGAAATCAAGGCTCCTTTCACGTTTGATGTGGAACACGGAATTGCTCTGCACGCAGTGCAGGGGAATCGGGCCTCATCTCGCGGCGAGGGGGAATTCTCAATGGTTTTCGTCGAGTTGCGGCCGGAACCTGGGGTATGTTCTCGAGTTACGACGGGGAGGGCCCTTCCAGACACCTGTTTGTTCAGCGACGTCAGGACTCCTGCCTAGGTGCGAGGCACAACTCGGGATTCTCCTCGAGTCTTGGCATGGCAATTGGCACGCGTCTCCACGTGAGGCGGGAGACCCAGGGTCCCTTTCCACGTGCCACAGGGATCCTGGGACCCCTATCCATTTTCAAGAGGAGTCAGGCATCGTCTCCTTTGGAAGCATTGATCTCCGCACACCTCTCGAGGTTTCAAAGGATGTGAGGCCTCAATTCGGGATGAGGCGGAGAACTAGGTCTTTCTCTGTGGTCTCCACAGTGAATTCAGACAACCCTTCCTCTTGGGAGATGCAAAACGAGCCTGCATTCAATTCACTGCAGGGATATCCGGCCTTACTTCGAGTCAGAGCATCACGCTATCCATTCGACTTGAGGCCACCAGCTCAGGGTCCCTCTCACATACCTGAAGGAGACAGAAGCCTCCTCTTGAGGTGCTTGTGGAAAGTTGGTATTCCTCTTGAGTCGAAGGCAGGGACGAAGCTCTCATCTCGAGTTGTTTGCGGCCCACGAAGCCCTTTCATGTTGCTACAGTGACCTCAGGATCCCTCTAGAATTCAGACAGTGATCTTGGGTTTTCTCTGGAGTGCCATCAAGGTAATCAAGGCTCCTTTCACGTTTGATGTGGAACACGGAATTGCTTTGCTCGCAGTGCAGGGGAATCGGGCCTCATCGTGCCGCGAGGGGGAAGTCTCATGGTTTTTCTCGAGTTGCGGCCGGAACCTGGGGTATATTCTGGAGTTACGACGGGGAGGGCCCTTCCAGACACGTGTTTGTTCAGCGACGTCAGGACTCCTGCCTAGGTGCGAGGGACACCTCGGGATTCTCCTCGAGTCTTGGAATGGCAATTGGGACCCGTCTCCACGTGAGGCGGGAGACCCAGGGTCCCTTTCCACGTGCCACAGGGATCCTGGGACTCCTATCCATTTTCAAGAGGAGTCAGGCATCGTCTCCTTTGGAAGCATTGATCTCCGTGGACCTCTCGAATTTTCAAAGGATTAGAGGCCTCCGGTCGCGATGAGGCGGAGAACTAGGTTTTCTATGTGGTCTCCACAGTGGATTCAGACATCCCTTCGTCTTGGGAGATGCAAGACGAGCCTGCGTTCAATTCACAGCAGGGATATCCGGCGTTACTTCGAGTCAGAGCATCACAGTGTCCATTGCACTTGAGGCCACAAACTCAGGGTTTCTCTCACATACCTGTAGCTGAGAGAAGCCTCCTCTTGAGGTGCTTGTGGAAAGGTGCTATTCCTCTTGAGTCGAAACCAGGGACGAAGCTCTCATCTCTAGTTGATTTGGGGTCCACGGAGCCCTTTCGTGTTGCTACAGTGACCTCAGGATCCCTCTAGACTTGAGACAGTGATCTTGGGTTTTCTCTGGAGTGCCATCAAGGAAATCAAGGCTCCTTTCACGTTTGATGTGGAACACGGAATTGCTCTGCACGCAGTCCAGGGGAATCTGGCCTCATCTCACGGCGAGGGGGAAGTCTCATCTTTTTTCTCGAGAAGCGGCTGGAACCTGGGGAATATTCTCGAGTTACGACGGGGAGGGCCCTTCCAGACACGTGTTTGTTCAGCGACATCAGGACTCCTGCCTAGGTGCGAGGGACACCTCGCGATTCTCCTCGAGTCTAGGCATGGCAATTGGGACGCGTCTCCACGTGAGGCGGGAGACCCAGGGTCCCTTTCCACGTGCCACAAGGATCCTGGGACTCCGATCCATTTTCAAGAGGAGCCAGGCATTCTCCTTTGGAAGCATTGATCTCCGCGGACCTCTCGAGTTTTCAAAGGATGTGAGGCGTCCTGGTCGCGATGAGGCGGAGAACGAGGTCTTTCTCTGTGGTCTCCAGGGGGATTCAGACATCCCGTCGTCTTGGGAGATGCAAGACGAGCCTGCATTCAATTCACTGCAGGGATATCTGGCCTTACTTCGAGTCAGAGCATCTCCGTGTCCATTCCACTTGAGGCCACAAACTCAGGGTCCCTCTCACATACCTGTAGCTGAGAGAAGCCTCCTCTTGAGGTGTTTGTGGAAAGTTGGTATTCCTCTTGAGTCGAAGCCAGGGACTACGCTCTCATCTCGAGTTGATTTGGGGTCCACGGAGCCCTTTCCTGTTGCTACAGTGACCTCAGGATCCCTCTAGACTTCAGACAGCGATCTTGGGTTTTCTCTGGAGTGCCATAAAGGAAATCAAGGCTCCTTTCACGTTTGACGTGGAACACGGAATTGCTCTGCATGCAGTGCAGGGGAATCGGGCCTCATCTCGCGGCGAGGGGGAAGTCTCATGGTTTTTCTCGAGTTGCGGCCGGAACCTGGTGTATGTTCTCGAGTTACGACGGGGAGGGCCCTTCCAGACACGTGTTTGTTCAGCGAAGTCAGGACTCCTGCCTAGGTGTGAGGCACAACTCGGGATTCTCCTCGAATCTTGGCATGGCAATTGGGACGCATCTCCACGTGAGTCGGGAGACCCAGGGTCCCTTTCCACGTGCCACAGGGATCCTGGGACTCCTATCCATTTTCAAGAGGAGTCAGGCATCGTCTCCTTTGGAAGCATTGATCTCCGCGGACCTCTCGAGTTTTCAAAGGATGTGATGCCTCCGGTCGTGATGAGGTGGACTACTAGGTCTTTCTCTGTGGTCTCCACAGGGGATTCAGACATCCCTTCGTCTTTCGAGATGCAAGACGAGCCTGCATTCAATTCACTGCAGGGATATCCGGCCTTACTTCGAGTCAGAGCATCACAGTGTCCATTGCACTTGAGGCCACAAACTCAGGGTTTCTCTCACATACCTGTATCTCAGAGAAGCCTCCTCTTGAGGTGCTTGTGGAAAGTTGGTATTCCTCTAGAGTAGAAGCCAGGGACGAAGCTCTCATCTCGAGTTGATTTAGGGTCAATGGAGCCCTTTCGTGTTGCTCCAGTGACCTCAGGATCCCTCTAGCCTTGAGACAGTGATCTTGGATTTTCTCTGCAGTGCCATCAAGGAAATCAAGGCTCCTTTCACGTTTGATGTGGAACACGGAATTGCTCTGCACGCAGTGCAGGGGAATCGGGCCTCATCTCGCGGCGAGGGGGAAGTCTCATGGTTTTTCTCGAGTTGCGGCTGGAACCTGGGGTATTTTCTCGAGTTTCGACGGGGAGGGCCCTTCCAGACACGTGTTTGTTCAGCGAAGTCAGGACTGCTGCCTAGGTGCGAGGGACACCTCGGGATTCTCTTCGAGTCTTGGCATGGCAATTGAGAGGCGTCTCCACGTGAGGCGGGAGACCCAAGGTCCCTTTCCACGTGACACAGGGATCCTGGGACTCCTATCCATTTTCAAGAGGAGTCAGGCATCGTCTCCTTTGGAAGCATTGATCTCCGTGGACCTCTCGAGTTTTCAAAGGATGTGACGCCTCCGGTCGTGATGAGGCGGAGAACTAGGTCTTTCTCTGTGGTCTCCACAGGGGATTCAGACATCCCTTCGTCTTGGGAGATGCAAGACGAGCCTGCATTTAATTCACTGCAGGGATATCCGGCCTTACTTCTAGCCAGAGCATCTCGGTGTCCATTCCACTTGAGGCCACAAACTCAGGGTCCTTCTCACATACCTGTAGCTGAGAGAAGCCTCCTCTTGAGGTGCTTGTGGCAAGTTGATATGACTCTTGAGTCGAAGCCAGGGACTAAGCTCTCATCTCGAGGTGATTTAGGGTCCACGGAGACCTTTTGTGTTGCTACAGTGACCTCAGGATCCCTCTAGACTTGAGACAGTGATCTTGGGTTTTCTCTGGAGTGCCATTAAGGAATTCAAGGCTCCTTTCACGTTTGATGTGGAACACGGAATTGCTCTGCACGCAGTGCAGGGGAATCGGGCCTCATCTCACGGCGAGGGGGAAGTCTCATGGTTTTTCTCGAGTTGCGGCCGGAACCTGGGGTATATTCTCGAGTTACGACGGGGAGGGCCCTTCCAGACACGTGTTTGTTCAGCGACGTCAGGACCCCTGCCTAGGTTCGAGGGACACCTCGGGATTCTCCTCGAGTTTTGGCATGGCAATTGGGACGCGTCTCCACGTGAGGCGGGAGACCCAGGGACCCTTTCCACGTGCCACAGGGATCCTGGGACTCCTATCCATTTTCAACATGAGTCAGGCATCGTCTCCTTTGGAATCATTGATCTCCGCGGACCTCTCGAGTTTTCAAAGGATGTGAGGCCTCTGGTCGCGAGGAGGCGGAGAACTATGTCTTTCTCTGTGGTCTCCACAGGGGAATCAGACATCCCTTCGTCTTGGGAGATGCAAGACGAGCCTGCATTCAATTCACTGCAGGGATATCTGGCCTTAGTTCGAGTCAGAGCATCTCGGTGTCCATTCCACTTGATGACACAAACTCAGGGTCCCTCTCACATACCTGTAGCTGAGAGAAGCCTCCTCTTGAGGTGCTTCTGGAAAGTTGGTATTCCCCTTGAGTCGAAGCCAGGGACTAAGCTCTCATCTCGAGTTTATTTAGGGTCCATGGAGCCCTTTCCTGTGGCTCCAGTGACCTCAGGATCCCTCTAGAATTGACACAGTGATCTTGGGTTTCTCTGGAGTGCCATCAAGGAAATCAAGGCTCCTTTCACGTTTGACGTGGAACACGGAATTGCTCTGCACGCTGTGCAGGGGAATCGGGCCTCATCTTGCGGGGAGGGGGAAGTCTCATGGTTTTTCTCGAGTTGCGGCCGGAACCTGGGGTACATTCTAAAGTTACTACGGGGAGGGCCCTTCCAGACACGTGTTTGTTCAGCGAAGTCAGGACTCCTGCCTAGGTGCGAGGGACACCTCGGGATACTCGTCGAGTCTTGGCATGGCAATTGGGACGGGTCTCCAAGTGAGGCGGAAGACCCAGTGTCTCTTTCCACGTGCCAAAGGGATCCTGAGACTCCTATCCATTTTCAAGAAGAGACAGGCATCGTCTCCTTTGGAAGCATTGATCTCGACGGACCTCTCGAGTTTTCAAAGGATGTGAGGCCTTCGGTCGCGATGAGGCGGAGAACGAGGTCTTTCTCTGTGGTCTCCACAGGGGATTCAGACATCACTTCGTCTTGGGAGATGCAAGACGAGCCTGCATTCAATTCACTGCAGGGATATCCGGCCTTACTTCACGTCAGAGCATCTCGGTGTCCATTCCACTTGAGGCCACAAACTCAGGGTCCCTCTCACATACCTGCAGCTGAGAGATGCCTCCTCTTGAGGTGCTTGTGTAAAGTTAGTATTCCTCTTGAGTTGAAGCCAGGGACTAAGCTCTCATCTCGAGTTGATTTGAGGTCCTTGGAGCCCTTTCCTGTTGCTACAGTGTCCTCAGGATCCCTCTAGACTTGAGACAGTGATCTTGGGTTTTCTCAGGAGTGCCATCAATAAAAGCAGCGCTCCTTTCACGTTTGATGTCAATCACGGAATTGTGCTGCACGCAGTGCAGGGGAATCGGGCCTCATCTCGCGGCGAGGGGTAAGTCTCATGGTTTTTCTCGAGTTGCGGCTGGAACCTGGGGTATATTCTCGAGTTATGACGGGGAGGGCCCTTCCAGACACGTGTTTGTTCAGCGACGTCAGGACTCCTGCCTAGGTGCGAGGGAGACCTCGGGATTCTCCTCGAGTCTTGGCATGGCAATTGAGAGGCGTCTCCACGTGAGGCGGGAGACCCAAGTCCCTTTCCACGTGCCACAGGGTTCCTGGGACTCCTATCCATTTTCAAGAGGAGTCAGGCATCGTCTCCTTTGGAAGCATTGATCTCCGCGGACCTCTCGAGTTTTCAAAGGATGTGAGGCTTCCGGTCGCGATGAGGTGGAGAACTAGGTCTTTCTCTGTGGTCTCCACAGGGGATTCAGACATCCCTTCGTCTTGGGAGATGCAAGGCGAGCCTGCATTCAATTCACTGCAGGGATGTCCGGCCTTACTTCGAGTCAGAGCATCTCCGTGTCCATTCCACTTGAGGCCACAAACTCAGGGTCCCTCTCACATACCTGTAGCTGAGAGAAGCCTCCTCTTGAGGTGCTTGTGGAAAGGTGCTATTTCTCTTGAGTCGAAGCCAGGGACGAAGCTCTCATCTCTAGTTGATTTGGGGTCCACGGAGCCCTTTCGTGTTGCTACAGTGACCTCAGGATCACTCTAGACTTGATACAGTGATCTTGGGTTTTCTCTGGAGTGCCATCAAGGAAATCAACGCTCCTTTCACGTTTGATGTGGAACACGGAATTGCTCTGCACGCAGTGCAGGGGAATCGGGCCTCATCTCGCGGCGAGGGGGATCTCTCATGGTTTTTCTCGAGTTGCGGCCGGAACCTGGGGTATATTCTCGAGTTACGACGGGGAGGGCCCTTCCAGACACGTGTTTGTTCAGCGACGTCAGGACTCCTGCCTAGGTGCGAGGGACACCTCGGGATTCTCCTCGAGAATTGGCATGGCAATTGGGACGCGTCTCCACGTGAGGCGGGAGACACAGGGTCCCTTTCGACGTGCCACAGGGATCCTGGGACTCCTATCCATTTTCAAGAGTACTCAGGCATCGTCTCCTTTGGAAGCATTGATCTCCGCGGACCTCTCGAGTTTTCAAAGGATGTGAGGCCTCCGGTCGCGATGAGCCGGAGATCTAGGTCTTTCTCTGTGGTCTCCACAGGGGATTCAGATATCCCTTCCTCTTGGGAGATGCAAGACGAGCCTGCATTCAATTCACTGCAGGGATATCCGGCCTTACTTCGAGTCAGAGCATCTCGGAGTCTATTCCACTTGAGCCCACAAACTCAGGGTCCCTCTCACATACCTGTAGCTGAGAGAAGCCTCCTCTTGAGGTGCTTGTGGAAAGTTGGTATTCCTCTTGAGTCGAAGCCAGGAACTAAACTCTAATCTCGAGTTGACTTGGGGTCCACGGAGCCCTTTCGTGTTGTTACAGTGACGTCAGGATCCCTCTAGACTTGAGACAGTGATCTTGGGTTTTCTCTGTAGTGCCATCAAGGAAATCAAGTCTCCTTTCACGTTTGTTGTGGAACATGGAATTGCTCTGCACGCAGTGCAGGGGAATCGGGCCTCATCTCGCTGCGAGGGGGAAGTCTCATGGTTTTTCTCGACTTGCGGCTGGAACCTGGGGTATATTCTCGAGTTAAGACGGGGAGGGCCCTTCCAGACACGTGTTTGTTCAGCGACGTCAGGACTCGGGCCTAGGTGCGAGGGACACCTAGAGATTCTCCTCGAGTCTTGGCATGGCAATTGGGACGCGTCTCCACGTGAGGCGGGAGACCCAGGGTCCCTTTCCACGTGCCACAGGGATCCTGGGACTCCTATCCATTTCAAGAGGAGTCAGGCATCGTCTCCTTTGGAAGCATTGATCTGCGCGGACCGCTCGAGTTTTCAAAGGATGTGAGGCCTCCGGTCGCGATGAGGCGGAGGACTAGGTCTTTCTCTGTGGTCTCCACAGGGGATTCAGACATCCCTTCTTCTTGGGAGATGCAAGACGAGCCTGCATTCAATTCACTGCAGCGATATCCGGCCTGACTTCGAGTCAGAGCATCTCGGTGTCCATTCCACTTGAGGCCACAAACTCAGGGTCTCTCTCACATACCTGTAGCTGAGAGAAGCCTCCTCTTGAGGTGCTTGTGGAAAGTTGGTATTCCTCTTGAGTCGAAGCCAGGGACTAAGCTCTCATCTCGAGTCGATTTGGGGTCCACGGAGCCCTTTCGTGTTGCTACAGTGACCTCAGGATCCCTCTAGACTTGAGACAGTGATCTTGGGTTTTCTCTGGAGTGCCATCAAGGAAATCAAGGCTCCTCTCAAGTTTGATGTGGAACACGGAATTGCTCTGCACGCAGTGCAGGGGAATCGGGCCTCATCTCGCGGCGAGGGGGAAGTCTCATGGTTTTTCCCGAGTTGCGGCCGGAACCTGGGGTATATTCTCGAGTTACGACGGGGAGGGCCCTTCCAGACACGTGTTTGTTCAGCGACGTCAGGACTCCTGTCTAGGTGCAAGGGACACCTCGGGATTCTCCTCGAGTCTTGGCATGGCAATTGGGACGCGTCTCCACGTGAGGCGGGAGACCCAGGGTCCCTTTCCACTTGCCACAGGGATCCTGGGACTCCTATCCATTTTCAAGAGGAGTCAGGCATCGTCTCCTTGGGAAGCATTGATATCCGCAGATCTCTCGAGTTTTCAAAGGATGTGAGGCCTCCGGTCGCGTTGAGGCGGAGGACTAGGTCTTTCGCTGTCGTCTCCACAGGGGATTCAGACATCCCTTCGTCTTGGGAGATGCAAGACGAGCCTGCATTCAATTCACTGCAGGGATATCCGGCCTTACTTTGAGTCAGAGCATCTCGGTGTCCATTCCACTTGAGGCCAGAAACTCAGTTTCCCTCTCACATACCTGTAGCTGAATGAAGCCTCCTCTTGAAGTGCTTGTGGAAAGTTGGTATTCCTCTTGAGTCGCAGCCAGGGACTAAGCTCTCATCTCCAGTTGATTTGGGGTCCACGGAGCCGTTTCGTGTTGCTCCAGTGACCTCAGGATCCCTGTAGACTTGAGACAGTGATCTTGGGTTTTCTCTGGAGTGCCATCAAGGAAATCAAGTCTCCTTTCACGTTTGATGTGGAACACGGAATTGCTCTCCACGCAGTGCAGGGGAATCGGGCCTCATCTTGCGGCGAGGGGGAAGTCTCATGGTTTTTCTCGAGTTGCGGCCGGAACCTGGGGTATATTCTCGAGTTACGACGGGGAGGTTCCTTCCAGACACGTGTTTGTTCAGCGACGTCAGGACTCCTGCCTAGGTGCGAGGGACACCTAGGGATTCTCCTCGAGTTTTGGCATGGCAATTGGGACGCGTCTCCACGTGAGGCGGGAGACCCAGGGTCCCTTTCCACGTGCCACAGGGATCCTGGGACTCCTATCCATTTTCAAGAGGAGTCAGGCATCGACTCCTTTGGAAGCATTGATCTCCGCGGACCTCTCGAGTTTTCAAAGGATGTGAGGCCTCCGGTCGCGATGAAGCGGAGGACTGGGTCTTTCTCGGTGGTCTCCACAGCGGATTCAGACATCCCTTCGTCTTGGGAGATGCAAGACGAGCCTGCATTCAATTCACTGCAGGGATATCCGGCCTTACTTCGAGTCAGAGCATCTCGGTGTCCATTCCACTTGAGGTCACAAACTCAGGGTCCCTCTCACATACCTGTAACTGAGAGAAGCCTCCTCTTGAGGTGCTTGTGGAAAGTTGGTATTCCTCTTGAGTCTAAGCCAGGGACTAAGCTCTCATTTCGAGTTGATTTGGGGTCCACGGAGCCCTTTTGTGTTGCTCCAGTGACCTCAGGATCCCTCTAGACTTGAGACAGTGATCTTGGGTTTTCTCTGGAGTGCCATCAAGGAAATCAAGTCTCCTTTCACGTTTGATTTGGAACACGGAATTGCTCTGCATGCAGTGCAGGGGAATCGGGGCTCATCTCGCGGCGAGGGGGTAGGCTCATTGTTTTTCTCGAGTTGCGGCCGGAACCTGGGGTATATTCTCGTGTTACGACGGGGAGGGCCCTTCCAGGCACGTGTTTGTTCAGCGACGTCAGGACTCCTGCCTAGGTGCGAGGACACCTCGCGATTCTCCTCGAGTCTTGTCAGGGCAATGGGGACGTGTCTCCACATGAGGCGGGAGACCCAGGGTCCCTTTCCACGTGCCACAGGGATCCTGGGACTCCTATCCATTTTCAAGAGGAGTCAGGCATCGTCTCCTTTGGAAGCATTGATCTCCGTGGACCTCTCGAGTTTTCAAAGGATGTGAGTACTCCGGTCGCAATGTGGCGAGAACTAGGTCTTTCTCTGTGGCCTCCACAGGGGATTCAGACATCCCTTCGTCTTGGGAGATGGAAGACGAGCCTGCATCCAATTCACTGCAGGGATATCTGTCCTTACTTCGAGTCAGAGCATCTCGGTGTCCATTCCTCTTGAGGCCAGAGACTCATGGTCCCTCTCACATACCTGTAGCTGAGAGAAGCCTCCTCTTGACGTGCTTGTTGAAAGTTGGTATTCCCCTTGAGTTGAAGCCAGGGACTAAGCTCTCATCTCGAGTTGATTTGGGGTCCACGGAGCCCTTTCCTTTTGGTCCAGTGACCTCAGGATCCCTCTAGACTTGAGACAGTGATCTTGGGTTTTCTCTGGAGTGCCATCAAGGAAATCAAGGCCCCTTTCACGTTTGATGTGGAACACGGAATTGCTCTGCACGCAGTGCAGGGGAATCGGGCCTCATCTCGCGGCGAGGGCGAAGTCTAATGGTTTTTCTCGAGTTGCGGCCGGAACCTGGGTTATATTCTCGAGTTACGACGGGGAGGGCCCTTCCAGACACGTGTTTGTTCAGCGAAGTGAGGAATCCTGCCTAGGTGCGAGGGACACCTCGGGATTCTCCTCGAGTCTTGGCATGGCAATTGGGACGCGTCTCCACGTGAGGCGGGAGACCCAGGGTCCCTTTCCACGAGCCAGAGGGATCCTGGGACTCCTATCCATTTACAAGAGGCGTCAGGCATCGTCTCCTTTGGAAGCATTGATCTCCGCGGACCTCTCGAGTTTTCAAAGTATGTGAGGCCTCCGGTCGCGATGAGGCGGAGGACTAGTTCTTTCTCTGTGGTCTCCACAGGGGATTCAGACATCCCTTCGTCTTGGAAGATGCAAGACGAGCCTGCATTCAATTCACTGCAGGGATATCCGGCCTTACTTCGAGTCAGAGCATCTCGGTGTCCATTCCTCTTGAGGCCACAAACTCAGGGTCCCTCTCACCTACCTGTAGCTGAGAGAAGCCTCCTCTTGAGGTGCTTGTGGAAAGTTGGTATTCCTCTTGAGTCGAAGCCAGGGACTAAGCTCTCATCTCGAGTTGATTTGGGGTCCACGGAGCCCTTTCGTGTTGCTACAGTAACCTCAGGATCCCTCTAGACTTGAGACAGTGATCTTGGGTTTTGTCTGGAGTGCCATCAAGGAAATCAAGGCTCCTTTCACGTTTGATGTGGAACACGGAATTGCTCTGCACGCAGTGCAGGGGATTCGGGCCTCATCTCGCGGCGAGGGGGAAGTCTCATGGTTTTCCTCGAGTTGCAGCCAGAAACTGTGGTATATTCTCGAGTTACGACGGGGAGGGCCCTTCCAGATACGTGTTTTTTCAGCGACGTCAGAACTCCTGCCTAGGTGTGAGGGACACCTCGGGATTCTCCTCGAGTATTGGCATGGCAATTGGAACGCGTCTCCACGTGAGGCGGGAGACCCAGGGTCCCTTTCCACGTTCCACAGGCCTCCTGGGACTCCTATCCATTTTCAAGAGAAGTCAGGCATCGTCTCCTTTGGAAGCATTGATATCTGCGGACCTCTCGAGTTTTCAAAGGATGTGAGGCCTCCGGTCGCGATGAGGCGGAGAACTAGGTCTTTCTCTGTGGTCTCCACAGGTGATTCAGACATCCCTTCATCTTGGGAGATACAAGACGAGCCTGCATTCAATTCACTGCAGGGATATCCGGCCTTACTTCGAGTCAGAGCATCTCGGTGTCCATTCCACTTGAGGCCACAAACTCAGGGTCCCTCTCACATACCTGTAGCTGAGAGAAGCCTCCTCTTGTGTTGCTTGTGGAAAGTTGGTATTCTTCCTGGGTCGAAGCCAGGGACTAAGCTCTCATCTCGAGTTGATTTAGGGTCCACGGAGCATTTTCGTATTGCTCCAGTTACCTCAGGATCGCTCTAGACTTGAGACAGTGATCTTGGGTTTTCTCTGGAGTGCCATCAAGGAAATCAAGGCTCCGTTCACATTTGATGTGGAACACGGTATTGCTCTGCACGCAGAGCACGGAATCGGGCCTCATCTCGGGGCGAGGGGGAAGTCTCATGGTTTTTCTTGAGTTGCGGACGGACCCTGGGGTATATTCTCGAGTTAGAAGGGAAGGGCCCTTCCAGACACGTGTTTGTTCAGCGACGTCAGGACTCCTGCCTAGGTGCTAGGGGCACATCGGTATTCTCTTCGAGTCTTGGCATGGCAATTGGGACGCGTCTCCACGTGAGGCGGGAGACCAAGGGTCCCTTTCCAAGTTCGACAGGAGTCCTGGAACTCCTATCCATTTTCAAGAGGAGTCAGGCATCGTCTCCTTTGGAAGCATTGATCTCCGTGGACCTCTAGAGTTTTCAAAGGATGTGAGGCCTCTGGCCGCGATGAGGCGGAGAACTAGGTCTTTCTCTGTAGTCTCCACAGGGGATTCAGACATCCCTTCGTCTTGGGAGATGCAAGACGAGCCTGCATTCAATTCACTGCAGGGGTATCCGGCCTTACTTCGAGTCAGAGTATCTCGGTGTCCATTCCACTTGAGGCCACAAACTCAGGGTCCCTCTCCCATACCTGTAGCTGAGAGAAGCCTCCTCTTGAGGTGCTTGTGGAAAGTTGGTATTCCTCTTGAGTCGATGCCAGGGACTAAGCTCTCATCTCGAGTTGATTTGGGGTCCACGGAGCCCTTTCGTGTTGCTCCAGTGACCTCAGGATCCCTCTAGACTTGAGACAGTGATCTTGGGTTTTCTCTGGAGTGCCATCAAGGAAATCAAGGCTCCGTTCACATTTGAAGTGGAACAAGGAATTCCTCTGCACGCAGTGTAGGGGAATCGGGCCTCATCTCGCAGCGAGGGGGCAGTCTCATGGTTTTTCTCGATTTGCGGCCGGAACCTGTGGTATTTTCTCGAGTTACGACGGGGAGGGCCCTTCCAGACACGTATTTGTTCAGCGACGTCAGAACCAATGCCTACGTTCGATGGACACCTCGGTATCTCCCCGAGGCTTGGCATGGCAATTGGGACGCGTCTCCACGTGAGGCGGGAGACCTAGGGTCCCTTTCCACGTGCCACAGGGATCCTGGGACTCCTATCTATTTTCAAGAGGAGTCAGGCATCGTCTCCTTTGAAAGCATTGATCTCCGCGGACCTCTCGAATTTTCAAATGATGTGAGGCCTTTGGTCGCGATGAGGTGGAGAAATAGTTCTTTCTCTGTGGTCTCCACAGGGGATTCAGACATCCCTTCATCTTGGGAGATGAAAGACGAGCCTGCTTTCAATTCACTGCAGAGATATCCGGCCTTACTTCGAGTCCGAGCATCCCGGTGTCCATTCCACTTGAGGCCAAAAACTCAGGGTCCCTCTCACATACCTGTAGCTGAGAGAAGCCTCCTCTTGAGGTGCTTGTGGAAAGTTGGTATTCCTCTTGAATCGAAGCCAGGGACTAAGCTCTCATCTCGAGTTTACTTGGTTTCCACGGAACCCTTTCGTGTTGCTCCAGTGACCTCAGGATCCCTCTAGACTTGAGACAGTGATCTTGGGTTTTCTCTGGAGTGCCATCAAGGAAATCAAGGCTCCTTTCATGTTTGATGTGGAACACGGAATTGCTCTGCACGCAGTGCAGGGGAATCGGGCCTCATCTCATGGCGAGGGGGAAGTCTCATATTTTTCCTCGAGTTGCGGCCGGAACCTGGGGTATATTCTCGAGTTACGACGGGGAGGGCCCTTCCAGACATGTGTTTGTTCAGCGACGTCAGGAGTCCTGCCTAGGTTTGATGGACACCTCGGGATTCTCCCCGCGGCTTGGCATAGGAATTGGGACGCGTCTCCAGGTGAGGCGGGAGACCCAGTGTCCCTTTCCACGTGCCACAGGGTCCTGGGACTCCTATCCATTTTCAAGAGGAGTCAGGCATCGTTTCCTTTGGAAGCATTGATCTCCTCGGACCTCTCCAGTTTTGAAAGGATATGAGGCCTCCGGTCGCGATGAGGCGGAGAACTAGGTCTTTCTCTGTGGTCTCCACAGGGGATTCAGACATCCCTTCGTCTTGGGAGATGCAAGACGAGCCTGCATTCAATTCACTGCAGGGATATCCGGCCTTACTTCGAGTCAGACCATCTCGGTGTCCATTCCACTTGAGGCCACAAACTCAGGGTACCTCTCACATCCATGTAGCTGAGAGAAGCCTCTTCTTGAGGTTCTTGTGGAAACTTGGTATTCCTCTTGAGTCGAAGACAGGGACTAAGCTCTCATCTCAAGTTGATTTGGGGTCCACGGAGCCCTTTCGTGTTGCTCCAGTGACCTCAGGATCCCTCTAGACTTCAGACAGTGACTCTGGGTTTTCTCTGGAGTGCCATCAAGAAATGAAGGTTCCTTTCACTTTTGATGTGGAACACGGAATTGCTCTGCATGCAGTGCAGGGGAATCAGGCCTCATCTCGCGGCGAGGGGGAAGTCTCATGGTTTTATTCGAGTTGCGGCCGGAACCTGGGGTATATTCTCGAGTTATGATGGGGAGGGCCCTTCCAGACACGTGTTTGTTCAGCGACGTCAGGACTCCTGCCTAGGTGCGAGGGAAACCTCCGGATTCTCCTCGAGTCTTGGCATGGCAATTGGGACGCGTCTCCACGTGAGGCGGGAGACCCAGGTTCCCTTTCCACGTGCCACAGGGATCCTGAGCCTCCTATCCATTTTCAAGAGGAGTCAGGCATCGACTCCTTTGGAAGCATTGATCTCCGCAGACCTCTCGAGTTTTCAAAGGATGTGAGGCCTCCGGTCGCGATGAGGCAGAGAACTAGGTCTTTCTCAGTGGTCACCACAGGAGATTCAGACATCCCTTCGTCTTGGGAGATGGAAGACGAGCCTGCATTCAATTCACTGCAGAGATATTCGGCCTTACTTCGAGTCAGAGCATCTCGGTGTCCATTCCACTTGAGGCCACAAATTCAGGGTCCCAGTCACATACCTGTAGCTGAGAGAAGCCTCCTCTTGAGGTGCTTGTGGAAAGTTGGTATGCCTCTTGAGTCGAATCCAGGGACTAAGCTCTCATTTCGAGTTGATTTGGGGTCCAGGAGCCGTTTTGTGTTGTTATAGTGACCTCAGGATCCCTCTAGACTTGAGAGAGTAATCTTGGGTTTTCTCTGGAGTGCCATCAAGGAAATCAAGGCTCCTTTCACGTTTGATGTGGAACACGGAATTGCTCTGCACGCAGTGCAGGGGAATCGGGCTTCATCTCGCGGCAAGGGGGAAGTCTCCTGGTTTTTCTCGAGTTGCGGCCGGAACCTGGGGTACATTCTCGAGTTACGACCGGGAGGGCCCTTCCAGACACGTGTTTGTTCAGCGACGTCAGGACTCCTGTCTACGTGCTAGGGACACCTCGGGATTCTCCTCGAGTCTTGGCATGGCAATTGGGACGCGTCTCCACGAGAGGCGGGAGACCCAGGGTCCCTTTCCACGTGCCACAGGGATCCTGGGACTCCTATCCATTTGCAAGAGGAGTCAGGCATCGTCTCCTTTGGAAGCATTGATCTCCGCGGACCTCTCGAGTTTTCAAAGGATGTGAGGCCTCCAGTCGCGATGAGGCGGAGAACTAGGTCTTTCTCTCTGGTCTCAACAGGGGATTCAGACATCCCTTCGTCTTGGAGATGCAAGACGATCCTGCATTCAATTCACTGCAGGGATAAGCGGCCTTACTTCGAGTCAGAGCATCTCGTTGTTCATTCACTTGAGGCCACAAATTCAGGGTCCCTCTCTCATACCTGTAGCTGAGAGAAGCCTCCTCTTGAGGTGCTTGTGGAAAGTTGATATTCCTCTTGAGTCGAAGCCAGGGACTAAGCTCTCATCTCGAGTTGATTTGGGGTGCACGGAGCCCTTTTGTGTTGCTCCAGTGACCTCAGGATCCCTCTAGACTTGAGACAGTGATCTTGGGTTTTCTCTGGAGTGCCATCAAGGAAATCAAGGCTCCTTTCACGTTTGATGTGGAACACGGAACAGCTCTGCACGCAGTGCAGGGGAATCGGGCTTCATCTCGCGGCAAGGGGGAAGTCTCCTGTTTTTTCTCGAGTTGCGGCCGGAACCTGGGGTATATTCTCGAGTAACGACGGGGAGGTCCCTTCCAGACACGTGTTTGTTCAGCGACGTCAGGACTCAAGTCTAGGTGCGAGGGACACCTCGGGATTCTTCACGAGTCTTGGCATGGCAATTGGGACGCGTCTCCACGTGAGGCGGGAGACCCAGGGTCCCTTTCCACGTGCCACAGGGATCCTGGGACTCCTATCCATTTGCAAGAGGAGTCAGGCATCGTTTACTTTGGAAGCATTGATCTCCGCGGACCTCTCGAGTTTTCAAAGGATGTGAGGCCTCCGGTCGCGAAGAGGAGGAGAACTAGGTCTTTCTCTGTGGTCTCCACAGGTGATTGGGACATCCCTTCGTCTTGGGAGATTCAAGACGAGCCTGCATTCAATTCACTGCAGGGATATACGGCCTTACTTCGAGTCAGAGCATCTCGGTGTCCATTCCACTTGAGGCCACAAACTCAGGGTTCCTCTCACGTACCTGTAGCTGAGAGAAGCCTCCTCTTGAGGTGCTTGTGGGAAGTTCGTATTCCTCTTGAGTCGAAGCCAGGGACTAAGCTCTCATCTCGAGTTGATTTGGGGTCCACGGAGCCCTTTCGTGTTGCTACAGTGACCTCAGGATCCCTCTAGACTTGAGACAGTGATCTTGCTTTTTCTCTGGAGTGCCATCAAGGAAATCAAGCCTCATTTCAAGTTTCATATGGGATACGGAATTGCTCTGCACACAGTGCAGTGAAAAAGGGCCTCATCTCGCGGCGAGGGGGAAGTCTCATGGTTTTTCTCGAGTTGCGGCCGGAACCTGGGGTATATTCTCGAGTTACGACGGGGAGGGCCCTTCCATACACGTGTTTATTCAGCGACGTCAGGACTCGTGTCTAGGTGCGAGGGAACCCCTGGATTCTCCTCGAGTCTTGGCATGGCAATTGGGACGCGTCTCCACGTGAGGCGGGGACCCAGGGTCCCTTTCCACGTGCGACAGGGATCCTGGGACTCCTATCCATTTTCAAGAGGAGTCAGGCATCGTCTCCTTTGGAAGCATTGATCTCCGCAGACCTCTCGAATTTTCAAAGGATGTGAGGCCTCTGGTCGCGATGAGGCGGAGGACTAGGTCTTCCTCTTTTGTCTCCACAGGGGATTCAGACATCCCTTCATCTTGGGAGATGCAAGACGAGCCTGCATTCAATTCACTGCAGGGATATCTGGCCTTACTTCAAGTCAGAGCATCTCGGTGTCCATTCCACTTGTGGCCACAAACCCATGGTCCCTCTCACATACCTGTAGCTGAGAGAAGCCTCCTCTTGAGGTGCTTGTGGAAAGTTGGTATTCCTCTTGAGTCGAAGCCAGGGACTAAGCTCTCATCTCGAGTTGATTTGGGGTCCACGGAGCCCTTTCGTGTTGCTCCAATGACCTCAGGATCCGTCTAGACTTGAGACAGTGATCTTGGGTTTTCTCTGGAGTGCAATCAAGGAAATCAAGGCTCCTTTCACGTTTGATGTGGAACACGGAATTGCTCTGCACGCAGTGCAGGGGAATCGGGCCTCATCTCGCAGTGAGGGGAAGTCTCATGGTTTTTCTCAAGTTGCGGCCGGAACCTGGGGAATATTCTCGAGTTACGACGGGGAGGGCCCTTCCAGTCACGTGTTTGTTCAGCGACGTCAGGACTCCTTCCTAGGTGCGAGGGACACTTCGCGATTCTCCACTAGTCTTGGCATGGCAATTGGGACACGTCTCCACGTGAGGCGGGAGACCCAGGGTCCCTTTCCACTTGCCACAGGGATGCTGGGACTCCTATCCATTTTCAAGAGGAGTCAGGCATCGTCTCCTTTGGAAGCATTGATCTCCGCGGACCTCTCGAATTTTCAAAGGATGTGAGGCCTCCGGTCGCGATGACGCAGAGAACTAGTTCTTTCTCTGTGGTCTCAACAGGGGATTCAGACATCCCTTCGTCTTGGGAGATTCAAGACGAGCCGGCATTCAATTCACTGCAGGGATATCCGGCCTTACTTCGAGTCAGAGCATCTCGGTGTCCATTCCACTTGAGGCCACACATTCAGGGTCCCTCTCACATACATGTAGCTGAGAGAAGCCTCCTCTTGAGGTGCTTGTGGAAACTTGGTATTCCTCTTGAGTCGAAGCCAGGGACTAAGCTCTCATCTCGAGTTGATTTGGGGTCCACGGAGCCCTTTCGTGTTGCTACAGTGACCTCAGGATCCCTCTAGACTAGAGCCAGTGATCTTGGGTTTCCTCTGGAGTGCCATCAAGGAAATCAAGGCTCCTTTCACGTTTGATGTGGAACACAGAATTGCTCTGCACGCAGTGCAGGGGAATCGGGCCTCATATCGCACCGAAGGGGAAGTCTCATTGTTTTTCTCGAGTTGCGGACGGAACCTGGGTTATATTCTCGAGTTACAACGGGGAGCGCCCTTCCAGACAAGTGTTTGTTCAGCGACGTCAGGACTCCTGCCTAGGTGCGAGGGACACCTCGGGATTCTCCTGGAGTCTTGGCATGGCAATTGGGACGCGTCTCCACGTGAGGCAGGAGACCCAGGGTCCCTTTCCACGTGCCACAGGGATCCTGGGACTCCTATCCATTTTCAAGAGGAGTCAGGCATCGTCTTCTTTGGAAGCATTGATCTCCGCGGACCTCTCGAGTTTTCAAAGGAAGTGAGGCCTCAGGTCGCAATGAGGCGGAGAACTCGGTCTTTCTCTGTGGTCTCCACAGGGGATTCAGACTTCCCTTCGTCTTGGGAGATGCAAGACGAGCGTGCATTTGATTCACTGCAGGGATATCCGGCCTTACTTCGAGTCAGAGCTTCTCGTTGCCCATTCCACTTGAGGCCACAAACTCAGGGTCCCTCTCTCATACCTGTAGCTGAGAGAAGCCTACTCTTCAGGTGCTTGTGGAAAGCTGGTATTCCTCTTGAGTCGAAGCCAGGGACTAACCTCGCATCTCGAGTTGATTTGGGGTCCACGGAGCCCTTTCGTGTTGCTCCAGTGACCTCAGGATCCCTCTAGACTTGAGACAGTGATCTTGGGTTTTCTCTGGAGTGCCATCAAGGAAATCAAGTCTCCTTTCATGTTTGATGTGGAACACGGAATTGCTCTGCATGTAGTGCAGGGGAATCGGGCCTCATCTCGCGGCGAGGGGGAAGTCTCATGGTTCTTCTCGAGTTGCGGCCGGAAGCTTGGGTATAGTCTAGAGTTACAATGGGAAAGGCCCTTCCATACACGTGTTTGTTCAGCGACGTCAAGACACCTGCCTTGGTGCGAGGGACACATCGGGATTCTCCTCGAGTCTTGGCATGGCAATTGGGACGCGTCTCCACGTGAGGCGGGGGAACTTGTGTCCCTTTCCACGTGCCACAGGGATCCTGGGACTCCTATCCATTTTCAAGAGGAGTCAGACATTGTCTCCTTTGGAAGCATTGATCTCCGCAGACCTCTCGAGTTTTCAAAGGATGTGAGGCCTCCGGTCGCGTTGAGGCGGAGGACTAGGTCTTTCTCTGTGGTCTCCACAGGGGATTCAGACATCCCTTCCTCTTGGGAGATGCAAGACGAGCCTGCATTCAATTCACTGCAGGGATATCCGGCCTTACTTCAAGTCAGAGCATCTCGGTGTCCATTCCACTTGAGGCCACAAACTCAGGGTCCCTGTCACATACCTGTAGCTGAGAGAAGCCTCCTCTTGAGGTGCTTGTGGAAAGTTGGTGTTCCTCTTGAGTCGAAGCCAAGGACTAAGCTCTCATCTCGAGTTGACTTGGGGTCCACGGAGCCCTTTCGTGTTGCTCCAGTGACCTCAGGATCCCTCTAGACTTGAGACAGTGATCTTGGGTTTTCCCTGGAGTGCCATCAACGAAATCAAGGCTCCTTTCTCGTTTGATGTGGAACACGGAATTGCTCTGCACGCAGTGCAGGGGAATCGGGACTCATCTCGCGGCGAGGGGGAAGTCTCATGGTTTTTCCCGAGTTGCGGCCGGAACCTGTGGTATATTCTCGAGTTACGACGGGGAGGGCCCTTCCAGAGACGTGTTTGTTCAGCGACGTCAGGACTCCTGCCTAGGTGCGAGGGACACCTCGGGATTCTCCTCGAGTCTTGACATGGCAATTGGGCCGCGTCTCCACGTGAGGCGGGAGACCCAGGGTCCCTTATAACGTGCCACAGGGATCCTGGGACTCCTATTCATTTTCAGGAGGAGTCAAGCATCGTCTCCTTTGGAAGCATTGATCTCCGCGGACCTCTCGAGTTTTCAAAGGATGTGAGGCCTCCGGTCGCGATGAGGCGGAGGACTAGTTCTTTCTCTGTGGTCTCCACAGGGGATTCAGACATCCCTTCGTCTTGGGAGATGCAAGAGGAGCCTGCATTCAATTCACTGCAGGGATATCCGGCCTTACTTCGAGTCAGAGCATCTCGGTGTCCATTCCACTTGAGGCCACAAACTCAGGGTTCCTCTCCCATACCTGTAGCTGAGAGAATCCTCCTCTTGAGGTGCTTGTGGAATGTTGGTATTCCTCTTGACTCGAAGCCAAGGAATAAGCTCTCATCTCGAGTAGATTTGGGGTCCACAGAGCCCTTTCGTGTTGTTCCAGTGACCTGAGGATCCCTCTAGACTTGAGACAGTGATCTTGGGTTTTCTCTGGAGTACCATCAAGGAAATCAAGGCTCCTTTCACGTTTGATGTGGATCACGGATTTGCTCTGCACGCAGTGCAGGGGAATCGGGCCTCATCTCGCGGCGAGGGGGAAGTCTCATGGTTTTTCTCGAGTTGCGGCCGGAACCTGGGGTATATTCTCGAGTTACGACGGGGAGGGCCCTTCCAGACACGTGTTTGTTCAGCGACGTCAGGACTCCTGCCTAGGTGCGAGGGACACTTCGCGATTCTCCACTAGTCTTGGCATGGCAATTGGGACGCGTCTCCACGTGAGGCGGGAGACCCAGGGTCCCTTTCCACTTGCCACAGGGATGCTGGGACTCCTATCCATTTTCAAGAGGAGTCAGGCATCGTCTCCTTTGGAAGCATTGATCTCCGCGGACCTCTCGAATTTTCAAAGGATGTGAGGCCTCCGGTCGCGATGAGGCAGAGAACTAGTTCTTTCTCTGTGGTCTCAACAGGGGATTCAGACATCCCTTCGTCTTGGGAGATTCAAGACGAGCCGGCATTCAATTCACTGCAGGGATATCCGGCCTTACTTCGAGTCAGAGCATCTCGGTGTCCATTCCACTTGAGGCCACACATTCAGGGTCCCTCTCACATACATGTAGCTGAGAGAAGCCTCCTCTTGAGGTGCTTGTGGAAACTTGGTATTCCTCTTGAGTCGAAGCCAGGGACTAAGCTCTCATCTCGAGTTGATTTGGGGTCCACGGAGCCCTTTCGTGTTGCTACAGTGACCTCAGGATCCCTCTAGACTAGAGCCAGTGATCTTGGGTTTCCTCTGGAGTGCCATCAAGGAAATCAAGGCTCCTTTCACGTTTGATGTGGAACACGGAATTGCTCTGCACGCAGTGCAGGGGATTCCGGCCTCATCTCTCGGCGAGGGGGAAGTCTCATGGTTTTTCTCTAGTTGCGGCCGGAACCTGTGGTATATTCTCGAGTTACGACGGGGAGGGCCCTTCCAGAAACGTGTTTGTTCAACGACGTCAGGACTCCTGCCTAGTTGCGAGGGACACCTCGGGATTCTCCTCGAGTCTTGGCATGGCAATTGGGACGCGTCTCCACGTGAGGCGGGAGACCCAGGGTCCCTTCCCACGTGCCACAGAGATCCTGGGACTCCTATCCATTTTCAAGAGGAGTCAGGAATCGTCTCCTTTGGAAGCATTGTTCTCCCCAACCTCTCGAGTTTTCAAAGGATGTGAGGTCTCCGGTCGCGATGAGGCGGAGGACTAGGTCTTTCTCTGTGGGCTCCACAGGGGATTCAGACATCCCTTCGTCTTGGGAGACGCAAGACGAGCCTGCATTCAATTCACTGCAGGGATATCTGGTCTTACTTCGAGTCAGAGCATCTCGGTGTCCATTCCACTTGAGGCCACAAACTCAGGGTCCCTCTCACATACCTGTAGCTGAGAGAAGCCTCCTCTTGAGGTGCTTGTGGAAAGTTGGTATTCCTCTTGAGGCGAAGCCAGGGACTAAGCTCTCATCTCGAGTTGATTTGGGGTCCACGGAGCCCTTTCGTATTGCTCCACTGACCTCAGGATCCCTCTAGACTTGAGACAGTGATCTTGGGTTTTCTCTGGAGTGCCATCAAGGAAATCAAGGCTCCTTTCACGTTTGATGTGGAACACGGAATTGCTCTGCATGCAGTGCAGGGGAATCGGGCCTCATCTCGCGGCGAGGGGGAAGTCTCATGGTTTTTCTCGAGTTGCGGCCGGAACCTGGGGTATATTCTCGAGTTACGACGGGGAGGGCCCTTCCAGACACGTGTTTGTTCAGCGACGTCAGGACTCCTGCCTAGGTGCGAGGGACACCTCGGGATTCTCCTCGAGTCTTGGCATGGCAATTGGGACGCGTCTCCACGTGAGGCGGGAGACCAAGGGCCCCTTTCCACGTGCCACAGGGATCCTGGGACTCCTATCCATTTTCAAGAGGAGTCAGGCATCATCTCCTTTGGAAGCATTGATCTCCGTTGACCTCGCGAGTTTTCAAAGGATGTGAGGCCTCCGTTCGCGTTGAGGCGTAGGACTAGGTCTTTCTCTGTGGTCTCAACAGGGGATTCAGACAACCCTTCGTCTTGGGAGATGCAAGACGAGCCTGCATTCAATTCACTGCAGGGATATCCAGCCTTACTTCGAGTCAGAGCATCTCGGTGTCCATTTCACTTGAGGCCACAAACTCAGGGTCCCTCTCACATACCTGTAGCTGAGAGAAGCCTCATCTTGAGGTGCTTGTGGAAATTTGATATTTCTCTTGAGTCGAAGCCAGGGACTAAGCTCTCATCTCGAGTTGATTTGGGGTCCACGGAGCCCTTTCGTGTTGCTCCAGTGACCTCAGGATCCCTCTAGACTTGAGACAGTGGTCTTGGGTTTTCTCTGGAGTGCCATCAAGGAAATCAAGGCTCCTTTCACGTTTGATGTGGAACACGGAATTGCTCTGCACGCAGTGCAGGGGAATCGGGCCTCATCTCGCGGCGAGGGGGAAGTCTCATGGTTTTTCTCGAGTTACGGCCGGAACCTGGTGTATATTCTCGTGTTATGACGGGGAGGGCCCTTCCAGACACGTGTTTGTTCAGCGACGTCAGGACTCCTGCCTAGGTGCGAGGGACACCTCGGGATTCTCCTCGAGTCTTGGCATGGCAATTGGGACGCGTCTCCACGTGAGGCGGGAGACCCAGGGTCCCTTTCCACGTGCCACAGGGATCCTGGGACTCCTATCCCCTTTCAAGAGGAGTCAGGCATCGTCTCCTTTGGAAGCATTGATCTCCTCGGACCTCTTGAGTTTTCAAAGGATGTGAGGCCTCCGTTCGCGTTGAGGCGAGGGCTAGGTCTTTCTCTGTGGTCTCCACAGGGGATTCAGACATCCCTTCGTCTTGGGAGATGCAAGACGAGCCTGCATTCAATTCACTGCAGGGATATCCGGCCTTACTTCGAGTCAGAGCATCTCGGTGTCCATTCCACTTGAAGCCACAAACTCAGGGTCCCTCTCACATACCTGTAGCTCAGAGAAGCCTCCTCTTGAGGTGCTTGTGGAAAGTTGGTATTCCCCTTGATTCGAAGCCAGGGACTAAGCTCTCATCTCGAGTTGATTTGGGGTCCACGGAGCCCTTTCGTGTTGCTCCAGTAACCTCAGGATCCCTCTAGACTTGAGCCAGTGATCTTGGGTTTTCTCTGTAGTGCCATCAAGGAAATCAAAGCTCCTTTCACGTTTAATGTGGAACACGGAATTGCTCTGCACGCAGTGCAGGGGATTCGGGCCTCATCTCTCGGCGAGGGGGAAGTCTCATGGTTTTTCTCGAGTTGCTGACGGAACCTGGGGTATATCCTCGAGTTACGACGGGGAGGGCCCTTCCAGACACGTGTTTGTTCAACGACGTCAGGACTCCTGCCTAAGTGTGAGGGACACCTCGGGATTCTCCACGAGTCTTGGCATGGCAATTGGGACGCGTCTCCACGTGAGGCGGGAGACCCAGGGTCCCTTCCCTCGTGCCACAGAGATCCTGGGACTCGTATCCATTTTCAAGAGGAGTCAGGCATCGTCTCCTTTGGAAGCATTGATCTCCCCAACCTCTCGAGTTTTCAAAGGATGTGAGGTCTCCGGTCGCGATGAGGCGGAGGACTAGGTCTTTCTCTGTGGTCTCCACAGGGGATTCAGACATCCCTTCGTCTTGGGAGATGCAAGAAGAGCCTGCATTCAATTCACTTTAGGGATATCTGGTCTTACTTCGAGTCAGAGCATCTCGGTGTCCATTCCACTTGAGGCCACAAACTCAGGGGCCCTCTCACATACCTGTAGCTGAGAGAAGCCTCCTCTTGAGGTGCTTGTGGAAAGTTGGTATTCCTCTTGAGGCGAAGCCAGGGACTAAGCTCTCATCTCGAGTTGATTTGGGGTCCAGGGAGCCCTTTCGTGTTGCTCCAGTGACCTCAGGATCCTTCTAGACTTGAGACAGTGATCTTGGGTTTTCTCTGGAGTGCCATCACGGAAATCAAGGCTCCTTTCACGTTTGATGTGGAACACGGAATTGCTCTGCACGCAGTGCAGGGGAAACGGGCCTCATCCAGCGGCGAGGGGGAAGTCTCATGGTTTTTCTCGAGTTGCGGCCGGAACCTGGGGTATATTCTCGAGTTACGACGGGGAGGGCCCTTCCAGACATGTGTTTGTTCAGCGACGTCAGTACTCCTGCCTAGGTGCGAGGGACACCTCGGGATTCTCCTCGAGTCTTGGCATGGCAATTGGGACGCGTCTCCACGTGAGGCGGGAAACCCAGGGTCCCTTTCCACGTGCCACAGGGATCCTGGGACTGCTATCCATTTTCAAGAGGAGTCAGGCATCGTCTCCTTTGGAAGCATTGATCTCCGCAGACCTCTCGAGTTTTCAAAGGATGTGAGGCCTCCGGTCGCGATGAGCCGGAGGACTAGGACTTTCTCTGTGGTCTCCACAGGGGATTCAGACATCCCTTCGTCTTGGGAGATGCAAGACGAGCCTGCATTCAATTCACTGCAGGGATATCCGGCCTTAATTCGAGTCAGAGGGTCTCGGTGTCCCTTCCACTTGAGGCCATAAACTCAGGGTCCTTCTCACATACCTGTAGCTGAGAGAAGCCTACACTTGAGGTGCTTGTGGAAAGTTGGTATTCCTCTTGAGTTGAAGCCAAGGAAAAGCTCTCATCTCGAGTTGATTTGGGGTCCACGGAGCCCTTTCGTGTTGCTCTAGTGACCTCAGGATCCCTCTAGACTTGAGACAGTGATCTTGGGTTTTCTCTGGAGTGCCATCAAGGAAATCAAGGCTCCTTTCACGTTTGATGTGGAACACAGAATTGCTCTGCACGCAGTGCAGGGGAATCGGGCCTCATCTCTCGGCGAGGAGGAAGTCTCATGGTTTTATTCGAGTTGCGGTCGGAACCTGGGGTATATTCTCGTGTTACGACGGGGAGGGCCCTTCCAGGCACGTGTTTGTTCAGCGACGTCAGGACTCCTGCCTAGGTGCGAGGACACCTCGCGATTCTCCTCGAGTCTTGTCAGGGCAATGGGGACGTGTCTCCACGTGAGGCGGGAGACCCAGGGTCCCTTTCCACGTGCCACAGGGATCCTGGGACTCCTATCCATTTTCAAGAGGAGTCAGGCATCGTCTCCTTTGGAAGCATTGATCTCCGTGGACCTCTCGAGTTTTCAAAGGATGTGAGTACTCCGGTCGCAATGTGGCGAGAACTAGGTCTTTCTCTGTGCCCTCCACAGGGGATTCAGACATCCCTTCGTCTTGGGAGATGGAAGACGAGCCTGCATCCAATTCACTGCAGGGATATCTGTCCTTACTTCGAGTCAGAGCATCTCGGTGTCCATTCCACTTGAGGCCAGAGACTCATGGTCCCTCTCACATACCTGTAGCTGAGAGAAGCCTCCTCTTGACGTGCTTGTTGAAAGTTGGTATTCCCCTTGAGTTGAAGCCAGGGACTAAGCTCTCATCTCGAGTTGATTTGGGGTCCACGGAGCCCTTTCGTGTTGCTCCAGTGACCTCAGGATCCCTCTAGACTTGAGACAGTGATCTTGGGTTTTCTCTGGAGTGCCATCAAGGAAATCAAGGCCCCTTTCACGTTTAATGTGGAACACGGAATTGCTCTGCACGCAGTGCAGGGGAATCGGGCCTCATCTCGCGGCGAGGGGGAAGTCTAATGGTTTTTCTCGAGTTGCGGCCGGAACCTGGGTTATATTCTCGAGTTACGATGGGGAGGGCCCTTCCAGACACGTGTTTGTTCAGCGAAGTGAGGAATCCTGCCTAGGTGCGAGGGACACCTCGGGATTCTCCTCGAGTCTTGGCATGGCAATTGGGACGCGTCTCCACGTGAGGCGGGAGACCCAGGGTCCCTTTCCACGAGCCAGAGGGATCCTGGGACTCCTATCCATTTACAAGAGGCGTCAGGCATCGTCTCCTTTGGAAGCATTGATCTCCGCGGACCTCTCGAGTTTTCAAAGTATGTGAGGCCTCCGGTCGCGATGAGGCGGAGGACTAGTTCTTTCTCTGTGGTCTCCACAGGGGATTCAGACATCCCTTCGTCTTGGGAGATGCAAGACGAGCCTGCATTCAATTCACTGCAGGGATATCCGGCCTTACTTCGAGTCAGAGCATCTCGGTGTCCATTCCTCTTGAGGCCACAAACTCAGGGTCCCTCTCACCTACCTGTAGCTGAGAGAAGCCTCCTCTTGAGGTGCTTGTGGAAAGTTGGTATTCCTCTTGAGTCGAAGCCAGGGACTAAGCGCTCATCTCGAGTTGATTTGGGGTCCTCGGAGCCCTTTCGTGTTGCTACAGTAACCTCAGGATCCCTCTAGACTTGAGACAGTGATCTTGGGTTTTCTCTGGAGTGCCATCAAGGAAATCAAGGCTCCTTTCACGTTTGATGTGGAACACGGAATTGCTCTGCACGCAGTGCAGGGGATTCGGGCCTCATCTCGCGGCGAGGGGGAAGTCTCATGGTTTTCCTCGAGTTGCAGCCAGAAACTGTGGTATATTCTCGAGTTACGACGGGGAGGGCCCTTCCAGACACGTGTTTTTTCAGCGACGTCAGAACTCCTGCCTAGGTGTGAGGGACACCTCGGGATTCTCCTCGAGTATTGGCATGGCAATTGGAACGCGTCTCCACGTGAGGCGGGAGACCCAGGGTCCCTTTCCACGTTCCACAGGCCTCCTGGAACTCCTATCCATTTTCAAGAGAAGTCAGGCATCGTCTCGTTTGGAAGCATTGATATCTGCGGACCTCTCGAGTTTTCAAAGGATGTGAGGCCTCCGGTCGCGATGAGGCGGAGAACTAGGTCTTTCTCTGTGGTCTCCACAGGTGATTCAGACATCCCTTCATCTTGGGAGATACAAGACGAGCCTGCATTCAATTCACTGCAGGGATATCCGGCCTTACTTCGAGTCAGAGCATCTCGGTGTCCATTCCACTTGAGGCCACAAACTCAGGGTCCCTCTCACATACCTGTAGCTGAGAGAAGCCTCCTCTTGTGTTGCTTGTGGAAAGTTGGTATTCTTCCTGGTTCGAAGCCAGGGACTAAGCTCTCATCTCGAGTTGATTTAGGGTCCACGGAGCATTTTCGTATTGCTCCAGTTACCTCAGGATCGCTCTAGACTTGAGACAGTGATCTTGGGTTTTCTCTGGAGTGCCATCAAGGAAATCAAGGCTCCGTTCACATTTGATGTGGAACACGGTATTGCTCTGCACGCAGAGCACGGAATCGGGCCTCATCTCGGGGCGAGGGGGAAGTCTCATGGTTTTTCTTGAGTTGCGGACGGACCCTGGGGTATATTCTCGAGTTAGAAGGGAAGGGCCCTTCCAGACACGTGTTTGTTCAGCGACGTCAGGACTCCTGCCTAGGTGCTAGGGGCACATCGGTATTCTCTTCGAGTCTTGGCATGGCAATTGGGACGCGTCTCCACGTGAGGCGGGAGACCAAGGGTCCCTTTCCAAGTTCCACAGGAGTCCTGGAACTCCTATCCATTTTCAAGAGGAGTCAGGCATCGTCTCCTTTGGAAGCATTGATCTCCGTGGACCTCTAGAGTTTTCAAAGGATGTGAGGCCTCTGGCCGCGATGAGGCGGAGAACTAGGTCTTTCTCTGTAGTCTCCACAGGGGATTCAGACATCCCTTCGTCTTGGGAGATGCAAGACGAGCCTGCATTCAATTCACTGCAGGGGTATCCGGCCTTACTTCGAGTCAGAGTATCTCGGTGTCCATTCCACTTGAGGCCACAAACTCAGGGTCCCTCTCCCATACCTGTAGCTGAGAGAAGCCTACTCTTCAGGTGCTTGTGGAAAGTTGGTATTCCTCTTGAGTCGATGCCAGGGACTAAGCTCTCATCTCGAGTTGATTTGGGGTCCACGGAGCCCTTTCGTGTTGCTCCAGTGACCTCAGGATCCCTCTAGACTTGAGACAGTGATCTTGGGTTTTCTCTGGAGTGCCATCAAGGAAATCAAGGCTCCGTTCACATTTGAAGTGGAACAAGGAATTCCTCTGCACGCAGTGTAGGGGAATCGGGCCTCATCTCGCAGCGAGGGGGCAGTCTCATGGTTTTTCTCGATTTGCGGCCGGAACCTGTGGTATTTTCTCGAGTTACGACGGGGAGGGCCCTTCCAGACACGTATTTGTTCAGCGACGTCAGAACCAATGCCTACGTTCGATGGACACCTCGGTATCTCCCCGAGGCTTGTCATGGCAATTGCGACGCGTCTCCACGTGAGGCGGGAGACCTAGGGTCCCTTTCCACGTGCCACAGGGATCCTGGGACTCCTATCTATTTTCAAGAGGAGTCAGGCATCGTCTCCTTTGAAAGCATTGATCTCCGCGGACCTCTCGAATTTTCAAATGATGTGAGGCCTTTGGTCGCGATGAGGTGGAGAAATAGTTCTTTCTCTGTGGTCTCCACAGGGGATTCAGACATCCCTTCATCTTGGGAGATGAAAGACGAGCCTGCTTTCAATTCACTGCAGAGATATCCGGCCTTACTTCGAGTCCGAGCATCCCGGTGTCCATTCCACTTGAGGCCAAAAACTCAGGGTCCCTCTCACATACCTGTAGCTGAGAGAAGCCTTCTCTTGAGGTGCTTGTGGAAAGTTGGTATTCCTCTTGAATCGAAGCCAGGGACTAAGCTCTCATCTCGAGTTTACTTGGTTTCCACGGAACCCTTTCGTGTTGCTCCAGTGACCTCAGGATCCCTCTAGACTTGAGACAGTGATCTTGGGGTTTCTCTGGAGTGCCATCAAGGAAATCAAGGCTCCTTTCATGTTTGATGTGGAACACGGAATTGCTCTGCACGCAGTGAAGGGGAATCGGGCCTCATCTCATGGCGAGGGGGAAGTCTCATATTTTTTCTCGAGTTGCGGCCGGAACCTGGGGTATATTCTAGAGTTACGACGGGGAGGGCCCTTCCAGACATGTGTTTGTTCAGCGACGTCAGGACTCCTGCCTAGGTTTGATGGACACCTCGGGATTCTCCCCGCGGCTTGGCATAGGAATTGGGACGCGTCTCCAGGTGAGGCGGGAGACCCAGTGTCCCTTTCCACGTGCCACAGGGTCCTGGGACTCCTATCCATTTTCAAGAGGAGTCAGGCATCGTTTCCTTTGGAAGCATTGATCTCCTCGGACCTCTCCAGTTTTGAAAGGATGTGAGGCCTCCGGTCGCGATGAGGCGGAGAACTAGGTCTTTCTCTGTGGTCTCCACAGGGGATTCAGACATCCCTTCGTCTTGGGAGATGCAAGACGAGCCTGCATTCAATTCACTGCAGGGATATCCGGCCTTACTTCGAGTCAGACCATCTCGGTGTCCATTCCACTTGAGGCCACAAACTCAGGGTACCTCTCACATCCATGTAGCTGAGAGAAGCCTCTTCTTGAGGTTCTTGTGGAAACTTGGTATTCCTCTTGAGTCGAAGACAGGGACTAAGCTCTCATCTCAAGTTGATTTGGGGTCCACGGAGCCCTTTCGTGTTGCTCCAGTGACCTCAGGATCCCTCTAGACTTCAGACAGTGACTCTGGGTTTTCTCTGGAGTGCCATCAAGAAATGAAGGTTCCTTTCACTTTTGATGTGGAACACGGAATTGCTCTGCATGCAGTGCAGGGGAATCAGGCCTCATCTCGCGGCGAGGGGGAAGTCTCATGGTTTTATTCGAGTTGCGGCCGGAACCTGGGGTATATTCTCGAGTTACGATGGGGAGGGCCCTTCCAGACACGTGTTTGTTCAGCGACGTCAGGACTCCTGCCTAGGTGCGAGGGACACCTCCGGATTCTCCTCGAGTCTTGGCATGGCAATTGGGACGCGTCTCCACGTGAGGCGGGAGACCCAGGTTCCCTTTCCACGTGCCACAGGGATCCTGAGCCTCCTATCCATTTTCAAGAGGAGTCAGGCATCGACTCCTTTGGAAGCATTGATCTCCGCAGACCTCTCGAGTTTTCAAAGGATGTGAGGCCTCCGGTCGCGATGAGGCAGAGAACTAGGTCTTTCTCAGTGGTCACCACAGGAGATTCAGACATCCCTTCGTCTTGGGAGATTGAAGACGAGCCTGCATTCAATTCACTGCAGAGATATTCGGCCTTACTTCGAGTCAGAGCATCTCGGTGTCCATTCCACTTGAGGCCACAAATTCAGGGTCCCAGTCACATACCTGTAGCTGAGAGAAGCCTCCTCTTGAGGTGCTTGTGGAAAGTTGGTATGCCTCTTGAGTCGAATCCAGGGACTAAGCTCTCATTTCGAGTTGATTTGGGGTCCAGGAGCCGTTTCGTGTTGCTATAGTGACCTCAGGATCCCTCTAGACTTGAGAGAGTAATCTTGGGTTTTCTCTGGAGTGCCATCAAGGAAATCAGGGCTCCTTTCACGTTTGATGTGGAAGAAGGAATTGCTCTGCACACAGTGCAGGGGAATCGGGCTTCATCTCGCTGCAAGGGGGAAGTCTCCTGGTTTTTCTCGAGTTGCGGCCGGAACCTGGGGTACATTCTCGAGTTACGACCGGGAGGGCCCTTCCAGACACGTGTTTGTTCAGCGACGTCAGGACTCCTGTCTACGTGCGAGGGACACCTCGGGATTCTCCTCGAGTCTTGGCATGGCAATTGGGACGCGTCTCCACGAGAGGCGGGAGACCCAGGGTCCCTTTCCACGTGCCACAGGGATCCTGGGACTCCTATCCATTTGCAAGAGGAGTCAGGCATCGTCTCCTTTGGAAGCATTGATCTCCGCGGACCTCTCGAGTTTTCAAAGGATGTGAGGCCTCCAGTCGCGATGAGGCGGAGAACTAGGTCTTTCTCTCTGGTCTCAACAGGGGATTCAGACATCCCTTCGTCTTGGAGATGCAAGACGATCCTGCATTCAATTCACTGCAGGGATAAGCGACCTTACTTCGAGTCAGAGCATCTCGTTGTTCATTCACTTGAGGCCACAAATTCAGGGTCCCTCTCTCATACCTGTAGCTGAGAGAAGCCTCCTCTTGAGGTGCTTGTGGAAAGTTGATATTCCTCTTGAGTCGAAGCCAGGGACTAAGCTCTCATCTCGAGTTGATTTGGGGTCCACGGAGCCCTTTCGTGTTGCTCCAATGACCTCAGGATCCGTCTAGACTTGAGACAGTGATCTTGGGTTTTCTCTGGAGTGCAATCAAGGAAATCAAGGCTCCTTTCACGTTTGATGTGGAACACGGAATTGCTCTGCACGCAGTGCAGGGGAATCGGGCCTCATCTCGCAGTGAGGGCAAGTCTCATGGTTATTCTCAAGTTGCGGCCGGAACCTGGGGAATATTCTCGAGTTACGACGGGGAGGGCCCTTCCAGTCACGTGTTTGTTCAGCGACGTCAGGACTCCTTCCTAGGTGCGAGGGACACTTCGCGATTCTCCACTAGTCTTGGCATGGCAATTGGGACGCGTCTCCACGTGAGGCGGGAGACCCAGGGTCCCTTTCCACTTGCCACAGGGATGCTGGGACTCCTATCCATTTTCAAGAGGAGTCAGGCATCGTCTCCTTTGGAAGCATTGATCTCCGCGGACCTCTCGAATTTTCAAAGGATGTGAGGCCTCCGGTCGCGATGACGCAGAGAACTAGTTCTTTCTCTGTGGTCTCAACAGGGGATTCAGACATCCCTTCGTCTTGGGAGATTCAAGACGAGCCGGCATTCAATTCACTGCAGGGATATCCGGCCTTACTTCGAGTCAGAGCATCTCGGTGTCCATTCCAATTGAGGCCACACATTCAGGGTCCCTCTCACATACATGTAGCTGAGAGAAGCCTCCTCTTGAGGTGCTTGTGGAAACTTGGTATTCCTCTTGAGTCGAAGCCAGGGACTAAGCTCTCATCTCGAGTTGATTTGGGGTCCACGGAGCCCTTTCGTGTTGCTACAGTGACCTCAGGATCCCTCTAGACTAGAGCCAGTGATCTTGGGTTTCCTCTGGAGTGCCATCAAGGAAATCAAGGCTCCTTTCACGTTTGATGTGGAACACAGAATTGCTCTGCACGCAGTGCAGGGGAATCGGGCCTCATATCGCACCGAAGGGGAAGTCTCATGGTTTTTCTCGAGTTGCGGACGGAACCTGGGTTATATTCTCGAGTTACAACGGGGAGGGCCCTTCCAGACAAGTGTTTGTTCAGCGACGTCAGGACTCCTGCCTAGGTGCGAGGGACACCTCGGGATTCTCTTCGAGCCTTGGCCTGGCAATTGGGACGCGTCTCCACGTGAGGCGGGAGACCCAGGGTCCCTTTCCACGTGCCACAGTGATCCTGGGACTCCTATCCATTTTCAAGAGGAGTCAGGCATCGTCTCCTTTGGAAGCATTGATCTCCGCGACCTCTCGAGTTTTCAAAGGATGTGAGGCCTCCAGTCGCGATGAGGCGGAGAACTCGGTCTTTCTCTGTGGTCTCCACATGGGATTCAGACATCCCTTCATCTTGGGAGATGCAAGACGAGCCTGCATTCAATTCACTGCAGGGATATCCGGCCTTTCTTCGAGTCAGAGCATCTCGGTGTCCATTCCACTTCAGGCCACAAACTCAGGGTCCCTCTCACATACCTGTAGCTGAGAGAAGCCTCCTGTTGAGATGCGTGTGGAAAGTTCGTCTTCCTCTTGAGTCGAAGCCAGGGACTAAGCTCTCATCTCGAGTTGATTTGGGGTCCATGGGGCCCTTTTGTGTTGCTCCAGTGACCTCAGGATCCCTCTAGACTTGAGACAGTGATCTTGGGTTTTCTCTGGAGTGCCATCAAGGAAATCAAGGCTCCTTTCACGTCTGATGTGGACACGGAATTGCTCTGCACGCAGTGCAGGAAATTCGGGCCTCATCTCGCGACAAGGGAGATGTCTCATGGTTTTTCTGGAGTTGCGGACGGAACCTGGGGTATATTCTCGAGTTACGACGGGGAGGGCCCTTCCAGACACGTGTTTGTTCAGCGACGTCAGGACTCCTGCCTAGGTGCGAGGGACACCTCGGGATTCCCCTCGAGTCTTGGCATGGCAATTGGGACGCGTCTCCACGTGAGGCGGGAGACCCAGGGTCCCTTTCCACGTGCCACAGGGATCCTGGGACTCCTATCCATTTTCAAGAGGAGTCAATCATCGTCTCCTTTGGAAGCATTGATCTCCGCGGACCTCTTGAGATTTCAAAGGATGTGAGGTCTCCGGTCGCAATGAGGCGGAGAACTCGGTCGTTCTCTGTGGTCTCCACAGGGGATTCAGACAACCCTTCGTCTTGGGAGATGCAAGACGAGCCTGCATTCAATTCACTGCAGAAATATCATGCCTTACTTCGAGTCAGAGCATCTCGGTGTCCATTCCACTTAAGGCCACAAACTCAGGGTTCGTCTCACATACCTGTAGCTGAGAGAAGCCTCCTCTTGAGGTGCTTGTGGAAAGGTGGTATTCCTCTTGAGTCGAAGCCAGGGACTAAGCTCTCATCTCGAGTTGATTTGGGGTCCACGGAGCCCTTTCCTTTTGGTCCAGTGACCTCAGGATCCCTCTAGACTTGAGACAGTGATCTTGGGTTTTCTCTGGAGTGCCATCAAGGAAATCAAGGCTCCTTTCACGTTTGATGTGGAACACGGAATTGCTCTGCATGCAGTGCAGGGGAATCGGGCCTCAACTCGCGGCGAGGGGGAAATCTCATGGTTTTTCTCGAGTTGCGGCCCGAACCTGGGGTATATTCTCGAGTTACGACGGGGAGGGCCCTTCCAGACACGTGTTTGTTCAGCGACGTCAGGACTCCTGCCTAGGTGCGAGGGACACCTCGGGATTGTCCTCGAGTCTTGGCATGGCAATTGGGACGCGTCTCCACCAGAGGCGGGAGACCCAGGGTCCCTTTCCACGTGCCACAGGGATCCTGGGACTCCTATCCATTTTCAAGAGGAGTCAGGCATCGTCTCCATTGGAAGTATTGATCTCCGCGGACCTCTCCAGTTTCAAAGGATGTGAGGCCTCCGGTCTCGATGAGGCGGAGAACGAGGTCTTTCTCTGTGGTCTCCACAGGGGATTCAGACAACCCTTCGTCTTGGGAGATGCAAGACGAGCCTGCATTAAATTTACTGCAGGGATATCCGGCCTTACTTCGAGTCAGAGCATCTCCGTGTCCATTCCACTTGAGGCCACAAACTCAGGGTCCCTCTCACATACCTGTAGCTGAGAGAAGCCTCCTCTTGAGGTGCTTGTGGAAAGTTGGTATTCCTCTTGAGTTGAAGCCAGGGACTAAGCTCTCATCTCGAGTTGATTTGGGGTCCACGGAGCCCTTTCGTGTTGCTCCAGTGACCTCAGGATCCCTCTAGACTTGAGACAGTGATCTTGGGTTTTCTCTGGAGTGCCATCAAGGAAATCAAGGCTCCTTTCACGTTTGATGTGGAACACGGAATTGCTCTGCACGCAGTGCAGGGGAATCGGGCCTCATCTAGCCGCGAGGGGTAGGTCTCATGGAATTTCTCGAGTTGCGGCCGGAACCTGGGGTATATTCTCGAGTTACTATGGGGAGGGCCCTTCCAGACACGTGTTTGTTCAGCGAAGTCAGGACTCCTGCCTAGGTGCGAGGGACACCTCGGGATTCTCCTCGAGTCTTGGCATGGCAATTGGGACGCGTCTCCACCTGAGGCGGGAGACCCAGGGTCCCTTTCCACGTGCCACAGGGATCCTGGGACTCCTATCCATTTTGAAGAGGATTCAGGCATCGTCTCCTTTGGAAGCATTGATCTCCGTGGACCTCTCGAGTTTTCAAAGGATGTGAGGTCTCCGGTCGCGATGAGGCGGAGAACTAAGTCTTTGTCTGTGGTCTCCACAGGGGATTCAGATATCCCTTCGTCTTGGGAGATGCAAGACGAGCCTGCATTCAATTCTCTGCATGGATATCTGCCCTTACTTCGAGTCAGAGCATCTAGGTGTCCATTCCACTTGAGGCCACAAACTCAAGGTCCCTCTCACATACCTGTAACTGAGAGAGGCCTCCTCTTGAGGTGCTTGTGGAAAGTTGGTATTCCTCTTGAGTCGAAGCCAGGGACGAAGCTCTCCTCTCGAGTTGATTTGTGGTCCACGGAGCTCTTTCTTGTTGCTACAGTGACCTCAGGATCCCTCTAGACTTGAGACAGTGATCTTGGCTTTTCTTTGGAGTGCCATCAAGGAAATCAAGAATCTTTTCACGTTTGATGTGGAACACGGAATTGGTCTGCACGCAGTGCAGGGGAATCGGGCCTCATCTCAAGGCGAGGGGGAAGTCTCATTATGTTTCTCGAGTTGCGGCCGGAACCTGGGGTATATTCTCGAGTTACGACGGGGAGGGCCTTTCCAGACACGTGTTTGTTCTGCGACGTCAGGATTCCTGCCTAGGTGCGAGGGACACCTCGGCATTCTCCTCGAGTCTTGGCATGGCAATTAGGACAAGTCTCCACGTGAGGCGGGAGACCCAGGGTCCCGTTCCACGTGCCACAGGGATTCTTGGACTCCTATCCATTTTCAAGAGGAGTCAGGCATCGTCTCCTTTACAAGCATTGATCTCCGCGGACCTCTCGAGTTTTCAAAGGATGTGACGCCTCCGGTCGTGATGAGGCGGAGAACTAGGTCTTTCTCTGTGGTCTCCACAGTGGATTCAGACACCCCTTCTTCTTGCGAGATGCAAGACGAGCCTGCATTCAATTCACTGCAGGGATGTCCGGCCTTACTTCGAGTCAGAGCATCTCGGTGTCCATTCTACTTGAGGCCACAAACACAGGTTCCCTCTCACATACCTTTAGCTGAGAGAAGCCTCCTCTTGAGGTGCTCGTGGAAAGTTGGTATTCCTCTTGAGTCGAAGCCAGGGACGAAGCTCTCATCTCGAGTTGATTTGGAGTCCACGGACCCCTTTCGTGTTGCTACAGTGACCTCAGGTTCCCTCTCGACTTGAGACAGTGATCTTGGGGTTTCTCTGGAGTGCCATCAAGTAAATCAAGGCTCCTTTCACGTTTGATGTGGAACACGGAATTGCTCTGCACGCAGTGCAGGGGAATCGGGCCTCATCTTGCGGCGACTGGGAAGGCTCATGGTTTTTCTCGAGTTGCAGTCAGAACCTGGGGTATATTCTCGAGTTACGATGGGGAGGGCCCTTCCAGACACGTGTTTGTTCAGTGACGTCAGGACTCCTGCCTAGGTGCGAGGGACACCTCGGGATTCTCCTTGAGCCTTGGCCTGGCAATTGGGACGCATCTCCAGTGAGGCGCAAGACCCAGGGTCCCTTTCCACGTGCCACAGGGATTCTGGGACTCCTATCCATTTTCAAGAGGAGTCAGGCATCGTCTCCTTAGGAAGCATTGATCTCCGTGGACCTCTCGAGTTTTCAAAGATGTGATGCCTCCGGTCGCCATGAGAGGGAGAACTAGGTCTTTCTCTGTGGTCTCCACAGGGGATTCAGATATCCCTTCGTCTTGGGAGATGCAAGACGAGACTTCATTCAATTCACTGCAGGGATATCCGGCCTTACTTCGAGTCAGAGCATCTCGGTGTCCATTCTACTTGAGGCCACAAACTCAGGGTCCCTCGCACATACCTGTAGCTGACAGAAACCGCCTCTTGAGGTGCATGTGGAAAGTTGGTATTCCTCTTGAGTCGAAGCCAGGGACTAAGCTCTCATCTCGACTTGATTTGGGGTCCACGGAGACCTTTCTTGTTGCTACAGTGACCTCAGGATCCCTCTAGACTTGAGACAGTGATCTTGGGTTTTCTCTGGAGTGCCATCAAGGAAATCAAGGCTCCTTTCACGTTTGATGTGGAACACGGAATTGCTCTGCATGCAGTGCAGGTAAATCGGGCCTCATCTCGTGGCGAGGGGGAAGTCTCATGGTTTTTCTCGAGTTGCGGCAGGAACCCGGGGTATATTCTCGAGTTACGACGGGGAGGGCCCTTCCAGACACGTGTTTGTTCAGTGACGTCAGGACTCCTGCCTAGGTGTGAGGGACACCTCGGGATTATCCTCGAGTCTTGGCATGGCAATTGGGACGCGTCTCCATGTGAAGCGGGAGACCCAGGTTCCCGTTCCACGTGCCACAGGGTTTCTTGGACTCCTATCCATTTTCAAGAGGAGTCAGGCATCGTCTCCTTAGGAAGCATTGATCTCCGCGGACCTCTCGAGTTTTCAAAGATGTGATGCCTCCGGTCGCCATGAGAGGGAGAACTACGTCTTTCTCTGTGGTATCCACAGGGTATTCAGACATCCCTTCGTCTTGGGAGATGCAAGACGAGCCTGCATTCAATTCACTGCAGGGATATCCAGGTTTACTTCGAGTCAGAGCTTCTCGGTGTCCATTCCACTTGAATCCCCAACTCAGGGCCCTCTCACATAACTTTATCTGAGAGAAGCCTCCTCTTGAGGTGCTTGTGGAAAGTTGCTATTCCTCTAGAGTAGAAGCCAATGTATAAGCTCTCATCACGAGTTGATTTGGGGTCCAATGACCCATTTCATGTTGCTACAGTGACCTCAGGATCCCTCTAGACTTGAGACAGTGATCTCGGGTTTTCTCTGGAGTGCCATCAAGGAAATCAAGGCTCCTTTCACGTTTGATGTGGAACACGGAATTGCTCTGCACGCAGTGCAGGGGAATCGGGCCTCATCTCGTGGCGAGGGGGAAGTCTCATGGTTTTTCTCGAGTTGCGGCCGGAACCTGGGGTATATTCTCGAGTTACGACGGGGAGGTCCGTTCCAGACACGTGTTTGTTCAGTGACGTCAGGACTCCTGCGTCGGTGCGAGGGACACCTCGGGATTCTCCTCGAGTCTTGTCATGGCAATTGGGACGCGTCTCCACGTGAGGCGGGAGATCCAGGGTCCCTTTCCATGTGCCACAGGGATCCTGGGACTCCTATCCATTTTCAAGAGGAGTCAGGCATCGTCTCCTTTGGAAGCATTGATCTCCGCGGACCTCTCTAGTTCTCAAAGGATGTGAGGACTCACGTCGCGATGAGGCGGAGAACAATGTCTTTCTCTATGGTCTCCACAGGGGATTCATACATCCCTTCTTCTTAGGAGATGCAAGACGAGCCTGCATTCAATTCACTGCAGGGATATCCGGCCTTTATTCGAATCAGTGCATCTCGGTGTCCATTACATTTGAGGCCACACACTCAGGGTCCCTCTCACATAAATGTAGCTGAGAGAAACCTCATCTTGAGGTCCTTGTGGAAAGTTGGTATTCCTCTTGAGTCGAAGCCAGGGAGTAAGCTCTCATCTCGAGTTGATTTGGGGTCCACGGAGCTCTTTCGTGTTGCTACAGTAACCTCAGGATCCCTCTAGACTTGAGACAGTGATCTTGGCTTTTCTCTGGAGTGCCATCAAGGAAATCAAGGCTCCTTTCACGTTTGATGTGGAACACGGAATTGCTCTGCACGCAGTGCAGGGGAATCGGGCCTCATCTCGCGGCGAGGGGGAATTCTCAATGGTTTTCGTCGAGTTGCGGCCGGAACCTGGGGTATGTTCTCGAGTTACGACGGGGAGGGCCCTTCCAGACACCTGTTTGTTCAGCGACGTCAGGACTCCTGCCTAGGTGCGAGGCACAACTCGGGATTCTCCTCGAGTCTTGGCATGGCAATTGGCACGCGTCTCCACGTGAGGCGGGAGACCCAGGGTCCCTTTCCACGTGCCACAGGGATCCTGGGACCCCTATCCATTTTCAAGAGGAGTCAGGCATCGTCTCCTTTGGAAGCATTGATCTCCGCACACCTCTCGAGGTTTCAAAGGATGTGAGGCCTCAATTCGGGATGAGGCGGAGAACTAGGTCTTTCTCTGTGGTCTCCACAGTGAATTCAGACAACCCTTCCTCTTGGGAGATGCAAAACGAGCCTGCATTCAATTCACTGCAGGGATATCCGGCCTTACTTCGAGTCAGAGCATCACGCTATCCATTCGACTTGAGGCCACCAGCTCAGGGTCCCTCTCACATACCTGAAGGAGACAGAAGCCTCCTCTTGAGGTGCTTGTGGAAAGTTGGTATTCCTCTTGAGTCGAAGGCAGGGACGAAGCTCTCATCTCGAGTTGTTTGCGGCCCACGAAGCCCTTTCATGTTGCTACAGTGACCTCAGGATCCCTCTAGAATTCAGACAGTGATCTTGGGTTTTCTCTGGAGTGCCATCAAGGTAATCAAGGCTCCTTTCACGTTTGATGTGGAACACGGAATTGCTTTGCTCGCAGTGCAGGGGAATCGGGCCTCATCTTGCCGCGAGGGGGAAGTCTCATGGTTTTTCTCGAGTTGCGGCCGGAACCTGGGGTATATTCTGGAGTTACGACGGGGAGGGCCCTTCCAGTCACGTGTTTGTTCAGCGACGTCAGGACTCCTGCCTAGGTGCGAGGGACACCTCGGGATTCTCCTCGAGTCTTGGAATGGCAATTGGGACCCGTCTCCACGTGAGGCGGGAGACCCAGGGTCCCTTTCCACGTGCCACAGGGATCCTGGGACTCCTATCCATTTTCAAGAGGAGTCAGGCATCGTCTCCTTTGGAAGCATTGATCTCCGTGGACCTCTCGAGTTTTCAAAGGATTAGAGGCCTCCGGTCGCGATGAGGCGGAGAACTAGGTTTTCTCTGTGGTCTCCACAGTGGATTCAGACATCCCTTCGTCTTGGGAGATGCAAGACGAGCCTGCGTTCAATTCACAGCAGGGATATCCGGCGTTACTTCGAGTCAGAGCATCACAGTGTCCATTGCACTTGAGGCCACAAACTCAGGGTTTCTCTCACATACCTGTAGCTGAGAGAAGCCTCCTCTTGAGGTGCTTGTGGAAAGGTGCTATTCCTCTTGAGTCGAAACCAGGGACGAAGCTCTCATCTCTAGTTGATTTGGGGTCCACGGAGCCCTTTCGTGTTGCTACAGTGACCTCAGGATCCCTCTAGACTTGAGACAGTGATCTTGGGTTTTCTCTGGAGTGCCATCAAGGAAATCAAGGCTCCTTTCACGTTTGATGTGGAACACGGAATTGCTCTGCACGCAGTCCAGGGGAATCTGGCCTCATCTCACGGCGAGGGGGAAGTCTCATCTTTTTTCTCGAGAAGCGGCTGGAACCTGGGGAATATTCTCGAGTTACGACGGGGAGGGCCCTTCCAGACACGTGTTTGTTCAGCGACATCAGGACTCCTGCCTAGGTGCGAGGGACACCTCGCGATTCTCCTCGAGTCTAGGCATGGCAATTGGGACGCGTCTCCACGTGAGGCGGGAGACCCAGGGTCCCTTTCCACGTGCCACAAGGATCCTGGGACTCCGATCCATTTTCAAGAGGAGCCAGGCATTCTCCTTTGGAAGCATTGATCTCCGCGGACCTCTCGAGTTTTCAAAGGATGTGAGGCGTCCTGGTCGCGATGAGGCGGAGAACGAGGTCTTTCTCTGTGGTCTCCAGGGGGATTCAGACATCCCGTCGTCTTGGGAGATGCAAGACGAGCCTGCATTCAATTCACTGCAGGGATATCTGGCCTTACTTCGAGTCAGAGCATCTCCGTGTCCATTCCACTTGAGGCCACAAACTCAGGGTCCCTCTCACATACCTGTAGCTGAGAGAAGCCTCCTCTTGAGGTGTTTGTGGAAAGTTGGTATTCCTCTTGAGTCGAAGCCAGGGACTACGCTCTCATCTCGAGTTGATTTGGGGTCCACGGAGCCCTTTCCTGTTGCTACAGTGACCTCAGGATCCCTCTAGACTTCAGACAGCGATCTTGGGTTTTCTCTGGAGTGCCATCAAGGAAATCAAGGCTCCTTTCACGTTTGACGTGGAACACGGAATTGCTCTGCATGCAGTGCAGGGGAATCGGGCCTCATCTCGCGGCGAGGGGGAAGTCTCATGGTTTTTCTCGAGTTGCGGCCGGAACCTGGTGTATGTTCTCGAGTTACGACGGGGAGGGCCCTTCCAGACACGTGTTTGTTCAGCGAAGTCAGGACTCCTGCCTAGGTGTGAGGCACAACTCGGGATTCTCCTCGAATCTTGGCATGGCAATTGGGACGCATCTCCACGTGAGTCGGGAGACCCAGGGTCCCTTTCCACGTGCCACAGGGATCCTGGGACTCCTATCCATTTTCAAGAGGAGTCAGGCATCGTCTCCTTTGGAAGCATTGATCTCCGCGGACCTCTCGAGTTTTCAAAGGATGTGATGCCTCCGGTCGTGATGAGGTGGACTACTAGGTCTTTCTCTGTGGTCTCCACAGGGGATTCAGACATCCCTTCGTCTTTCGAGATGCAAGACGAGCCTGCATTCAATTCACTGCAGGGATATCCGGCCTTACTTCGAGTCAGAGCATCACAGTGTCCATTGCACTTGAGGCCACAAACTCAGGGTTTCTCTCACATACCTGTATCTCAGAGAAGCCTCCTCTTGAGGTGCTTGTGGAAAGTTGGTATTCCTCTAGAGTAGAAGCCAGGGACGAAGCTCTCATCTCGAGTTGATTTAGGGTCAATGGAGCCCTTTCGTGTTGCTCCAGTGACCTCAGGATCCCTCTAGCCTTGAGACAGTGATCTTGGATTTTCTCTGCAGTGCCATCAAGGAAATCAAGGCTCCTTTCACGTTTGATGTGGAACACGGAATTGCTCTGCACGCAGTGCAGGGGAATCGGGCCTCATCTCGCGGCGAGGGGGAAGTCTCATGGTTTTTCTCGAGTTGCGGCTGGAACCTGGGGTATTTTCTCGAGTTTCGACGGGGAGGGCCCTTCCAGACACGTGTTTGTTCAGCGAAGTCAGGACTGCTGCCTAGGTGCGAGGGACACCTCGGGATTCTCTTCGAGTCTTGGCATGGCAATTGAGAGGCGTCTCCACGTGAGGCGGGAGACCCAAGGTCCCTTTCCACGTGACACAGGGATCCTCGGACTCCTATCCATTTTCAAGAGGAGTCAGGCATCGTCTCCTTTGGAAGCATTGATCTCCGTGGACCTCTCGAGTTTTCAAAGGATGTGACGCCTCCGGTCGTGATGAGGCGGAGAACTAGGTCTTTCTCTGTGGTCTCCACAGGGGATTCAGACATCCCTTCGTCTTGGGAGATGCAAGACGAGCCTGCATTTAATTCACTGCAGGGATATCCGGCCTTACTTCTAGCCAGAGCATCTCGGTGTCCATTCCACTTGAGGCCACAAACTCAGGGTCCTTCTCACATACCTGTAGCTGAGAGAAGCCTCCTCTTGAGGTGCTTGTGGCAAGTTGATATGACTCTTGAGTCGAAGCCAGGGACTAAGCTCTCATCTCGAGGTGATTTAGGGTCCACGGAGACCTTTTGTGTTGCTACAGTGACCTCAGGATCCCTCTAGACTTGAGACAGTGATCTTGGGTTTTCTCTGGAGTGCCATTAAGGAATTCAAGGCTCCTTTCACGTTTGATGTGGAACACGGAATTGCTCTGCACGCAGTGCAGGGGAATCGGGCCTCATCTCACGGCGAGGGGGAAGTCTCATGGTTTTTCTCGAGTTGCGGCCGGAACCTGGGGTATATTCTCGAGTTACGACGGGGAGGGCCCTTCCAGACACGTGTTTGTTCAGCGACGTCAGGACCCCTGCCTAGGTTCGAGGGACACCTCGGGATTCTCCTCGAGTTTTGGCATGGCAATTGGGACGCGTCTCCACGTGAGGCGGGAGACCCAGGGACCCTTTCCACGTGCCACAGGGATCCTGGGACTCCTATCCATTTTCAACATGAGTCAGGCATCGTCTCCTTTGGAATCATTGATCTCCGCGGACCTCTCGAGTTTTCAAAGGATGTGAGGCCTCTGGTCGCGAGGAGGCGGAGAACTATGTCTTTCTCTGTGGTCTCCACAGGGGAATCAGACATCCCTTCGTCTTGGGAGATGCAAGACGAGCCTGCATTCAATTCACTGCAGGGATATCTGGCCTTAGTTCGAGTCAGAGCATCTCGGTGTCCATTCCACTTGATGACACAAACTCAGGGTCCCTCTCACATACCTGTAGCTGAGAGAAGCCTCCTCTTGAGGTGCTTCTGGAAAGTTGGTATTCCCCTTGAGTCGAAGCCAGGGACTAAGCTCTCATCTCGAGTTTATTTAGGGTCCATGGAGCCCTTTCCTGTGGCTCCAGTGACCTCAGGATCCCTCTAGAATTGACACAGTGATCTTGGGTTTCTCTGGAGTGCCATCAAGGAAATCAAGGCTCCTTTCACGTTTGACGTGGAACACGGAATTGCTCTGCACGCTGTGCAGGGGAATCGGGCCTCATCTTGCGGGGAGGGGGAAGTCTCATGGTTTTTCTCGAGTTGCGGCCGGAACCTGGGGTACATTCTAAAGTTACTACGGGGAGGGCCCTTCCAGACACGTGTTTGTTCAGCGAAGTCAGGACTCCTGCCTAGGTGCGAGGGACACCTCGGGATACTCGTCGAGTCTTGGCATGGCAATTGGGACGGGTCTCCAAGTGAGGCGGAAGACCCAGTGTCTCTTTCCACGTGCCAAAGGGATCCTGAGACTCCTATCCATTTTCAAGAAGAGACAGGCATCGTCTCCTTTGGAAGCATTGATCTCGACGGACCTCTCGAGTTTTCAAAGGATGTGAGGCCTTCGGTCGCGATGAGGCGGAGAACGAGGTCTTTCTCTGTGGTCTCCACAGGGGATTCAGACATCACTTCGTCTTGGGAGATGCAAGACGAGCCTGCATTCAATTCACTGCAGGGATATCCGGCCTTACTTCACGTCAGAGCATCTCGGTGTCCATTCCACTTGAGGCCACAAACTCAGGGTCCCTCTCACATACCTGCAGCTGAGAGATGCCTCCTCTTGAGGTGCTTGTGTAAAGTTAGTATTCCTCTTGAGTTGAAGCCAGGGACTAAGCTCTCATCTCGAGTTGATTTGAGGTCCTTGGAGCCCTTTCCTGTTGCTACAGTGTCCTCAGGATCCCTCTAGACTTGAGACAGTGATCTTGGGTTTTCTCAGGAGTGCCATCAATAAAAGCAGCGCTCCTTTCACGTTTGATGTCAATCACGGAATTGTGCTGCACGCAGTGCAGGGGAATCGGGCCTCATCTCGCGGCGAGGGGTAAGTCTCATGGTTTTTCTCGAGTTGCGGCTGGAACCTGGGGTATATTCTCGAGTTATGACGGGGAGGGCCCTTCCAGACACGTGTTTGTTCAGCGACGTCAGGACTCCTGCCTAGGTGCGAGGGAGACCTCGGGATTCTCCTCGAGTCTTGGCATGGCAATTGAGAGGCGTCTCCACGTGAGGCGGGAGACCCAAGTCCCTTTCCACGTGCCACAGGGTTCCTGGGACTCCTATCCATTTTCAAGAGGAGTCAGGCATCGTCTCCTTTGGAAGCATTGATCTCCGCGGACCTCTCGAGTTTTCAAAGGATGTGAGGCTTCCGGTCGCGATGAGGTGGAGAACTAGGTCTTTCTCTGTGGTCTCCACAGGGGATTCAGACATCCCTTCGTCTTGGGAGATGCAAGGCGAGCCTGCATTCAATTCACTGCAGGGATGTCCGGCCTTACTTCGAGTCAGAGCATCTCCGTGTCCATTCCACTTGAGGCCACAAACTCAGGGTCCCTCTCACATACCTGTAGCTGAGAGAAGCCTCCTCTTGAGGTGCTTGTGGAAAGGTGCTATTTCTCTTGAGTCGAAGCCAGGGACGAAGCTCTCATCTCTAGTTGATTTGGGGTCCACGGAGCCCTTTCGTGTTGCTACAGTGACCTCAGGATCACTCTAGACTTGATACAGTGATCTTGGGTTTTCTCTGGAGTGCCATCAAGGAAATCAACGCTCCTTTCACGTTTGATGTGGAACACGGAATTGCTCTGCACGCAGTGCAGGGGAATCGGGCCTCATCTCGCGGCGAGGGGGATCTCTCATGGTTTTTCTCGAGTTGCGGCCGGAACCTGGGGTATATTCTCGAGTTACGACGGGGAGGGCCCTTCCAGACACGTGTTTGTTCAGCGACGTCAGGACTCCTGCCTAGGTGCGAGGGACACCTCGGGATTCTCCTCGAGAATTGGCATGGCAATTGGGACGCGTCTCCACGTGAGGCGGGAGACACAGGGTCCCTTTCGACGTGCCACAGGGATCCTGGGACTCCTATCCATTTTCAAGAGTACTCAGGCATCGTCTCCTTTGGAAGCATTGATCTCCGCGGACCTCTCGAGTTTTCAAAGGATGTGAGGCCTCCGGTCGCGATGAGCCGGAGATCTAGGTCTTTCTCTGTGGTCTCCACAGGGGATTCAGATATCCCTTCCTCTTGGGAGATGCAAGACGAGCCTGCATTCAATTCACTGCAGGGATATCCGGCCTTACTTCGAGTCAGAGCATCTCGGAGTCTATTCCACTTGAGCCCACAAACTCAGGGTCCCTCTCACATACCTGTAGCTGAGAGAAGCCTCCTCTTGAGGTGCTTGTGGAAAGTTGGTATTCCTCTTGAGTCGAAGCCAGGAACTAAACTCTAATCTCGAGTTGACTTGGGGTCCACGGAGCCCTTTCGTGTTGTTACAGTGACGTCAGGATCCCTCTAGACTTGAGACAGTGATCTTGGGTTTTCTCTGTAGTGCCATCAAGGAAATCAAGTCTCCTTTCACGTTTGTTGTGGAACATGGAATTGCTCTGCACGCAGTGCAGGGGAATCGGGCCTCATCTCGCTGCGAGGGGGAAGTCTCATGGTTTTTCTCGACTTGCGGCTGGAACCTGGGGTATATTCTCGAGTTAAGACGGGGAGGGCCCTTCCAGACACGTGTTTGTTCAGCGACGTCAGGACTCGGGCCTAGGTGCGAGGGACACCTAGAGATTCTCCTCGAGTCTTGGCATGGCAATTGGGACGCGTCTCCACGTGAGGCGGGAGACCCAGGGTCCCTTTCCACGTGCCACAGGGATCCTGGGACTCCTATCCATTTCAAGAGGAGTCAGGCATCGTCTCCTTTGGAAGCATTGATCTGCGCGGACCGCTCGAGTTTTCAAAGGATGTGAGGCCTCCGGTCGCGATGAGGCGGAGGACTAGGTCTTTCTCTGTGGTCTCCACAGGGGATTCAGACATCCCTTCTTCTTGGGAGATGCAAGACGAGCCTGCATTCAATTCACTGCAGCGATATCCGGCCTGACTTCGAGTCAGAGCATCTCGGTGTCCATTCCACTTGAGGCCACAAACTCAGGGTCTCTCTCACATACCTGTAGCTGAGAGAAGCCTCCTCTTGAGGTGCTTGTGGAAAGTTGGTATTCCTCTTGAGTCGAAGCCAGGGACTAAGCTCTCATCTCGAGTCGATTTGGGGTCCACGGAGCCCTTTCGTGTTGCTACAGTGACCTCAGGATCCCTCTAGACTTGAGACAGTGATCTTGGGTTTTCTCTGGAGTGCCATCAAGGAAATCAAGGCTCCTCTCAAGTTTGATGTGGAACACGGAATTGCTCTGCACGCAGTGCAGGGGAATCGGGCCTCATCTCGCGGCGAGGGGGAAGTCTCATGGTTTTTCCCGAGTTGCGGCCGGAACCTGGGGTATATTCTCGAGTTACGACGGGGAGGGCCCTTCCAGACACGTGTTTGTTCAGCGACGTCAGGACTCCTGTCTAGGTGCAAGGGACACCTCGGGATTCTCCTCGAGTCTTGGCATGGCAATTGGGACGCGTCTCCACGTGAGGCGGGAGACCCAGGGTCCCTTTCCACTTGCCACAGGGATCCTGGGACTCCTATCCATTTTCAAGAGGAGTCAGGCATCGTCTCCTTGGGAAGCATTGATATCCGCAGATCTCTCGAGTTTTCAAAGGATGTGAGGCCTCCGGTCGCGTTGAGGCGGAGGACTAGGTCTTTCGCTGTCGTCTCCACAGGGGATTCAGACATCCCTTCGTCTTGGGAGATGCAAGACGAGCCTGCATTCAATTCACTGCAGGGATATCCGGCCTTACTTTGAGTCAGAGCATCTCGGTGTCCATTCCACTTGAGGCCAGAAACTCAGTTTCCCTCTCACATACCTGTAGCTGAATGAAGCCTCCTCTTGAAGTGCTTGTGGAAAGTTGGTATTCCTCTTGAGTCGCAGCCAGGGACTAAGCTCTCATCTCCAGTTGATTTGGGGTCCACGGAGCCGTTTCGTGTTGCTCCAGTGACCTCAGGATCCCTGTAGACTTGAGACAGTGATCTTGGGTTTTCTCTGGAGTGCCATCAAGGAAATCAAGTCTCCTTTCACGTTTGATGTGGAACACGGAATTGCTCTCCACGCAGTGCAGGGGAATCGGGCCTCATCTTGCGGCGAGGGGGAAGTCTCATGGTTTTTCTCGAGTTGCGGCCGGAACCTGGGGTATATTCTCGAGTTACGACGGGGAGGTTCCTTCCAGACACGTGTTTGTTCAGCGACGTCAGGACTCCTGCCTAGGTGCGAGGGACACCTAGGGATTCTCCTCGAGTTTTGGCATGGCAATTGGGACGCGTCTCCACGTGAGGCGGGAGACCCAGGGTCCCTTTCCACGTGCCACAGGGATCCTGGGACTCCTATCCATTTTCAAGAGGAGTCAGGCATCGACTCCTTTGGAAGCATTGATCTCCGCGGACCTCTCGAGTTTTCAAAGGATGTGAGGCCTCCGGTCGCGATGAAGCGGAGGACTGGGTCTTTCTCGGTGGTCTCCACAGCGGATTCAGACATCCCTTCGTCTTGGGAGATGCAAGACGAGCCTGCATTCAATTCACTGCAGGGATATCCGGCCTTACTTCGAGTCAGAGCATCTCGGTGTCCATTCCACTTGAGGTCACAAACTCAGGGTCCCTCTCACATACCTGTAACTGAGAGAAGCCTCCTCTTGAGGTGCTTGTGGAAAGTTGGTATTCCTCTTGAGTCTAAGCCAGGGACTAAGCTCTCATTTCGAGTTGATTTGGGGTCCACGGAGCCCTTTTGTGTTGCTCCAGTGACCTCAGGATCCCTCTAGACTTGAGACAGTGATCTTGGGTTTTCTCTGGAGTGCCATCAAGGAAATCAAGTCTCCTTTCACGTTTGATTTGGAACACGGAATTGCTCTGCATGCAGTGCAGGGGAATCGGGGCTCATCTCGCGGCGAGGGGGTAGGCTCATTGTTTTTCTCGAGTTGCGGCCGGAACCTGGGGTATATTCTCGTGTTACGACGGGGAGGGCCCTTCCAGGCACGTGTTTGTTCAGCGACGTCAGGACTCCTGCCTAGGTGCGAGGACACCTCGCGATTCTCCTCGAGTCTTGTCAGGGCAATGGGGACGTGTCTCCACATGAGGCGGGAGACCCAGGGTCCCTTTCCACGTGCCACAGGGATCCTGGGACTCCTATCCATTTTCAAGAGGAGTCAGGCATCGTCTCCTTTGGAAGCATTGATCTCCGTGGACCTCTCGAGTTTTCAAAGGATGTGAGTACTCCGGTCGCAATGTGGCGAGAACTAGGTCTTTCTCTGTGGCCTCCACAGGGGATTCAGACATCCCTTCGTCTTGGGAGATGGAAGACGAGCCTGCATCCAATTCACTGCAGGGATATCTGTCCTTACTTCGAGTCAGAGCATCTCGGTGTCCATTCCTCTTGAGGCCAGAGACTCATGGTCCCTCTCACATACCTGTAGCTGAGAGAAGCCTCCTCTTGACGTGCTTGTTGAAAGTTGGTATTCCCCTTGAGTTGAAGCCAGGGACTAAGCTCTCATCTCGAGTTGATTTGGGGTCCACGGAGCCCTTTCCTTTTGGTCCAGTGACCTCAGGATCCCTCTAGACTTGAGACAGTGATCTTGGGTTTTCTCTGGAGTGCCATCAAGGAAATCAAGGCCCCTTTCACGTTTGATGTGGAACACGGAATTGCTCTGCACGCAGTGCAGGGGAATCGGGCCTCATCTCGCGGCGAGGGCGAAGTCTAATGGTTTTTCTCGAGTTGCGGCCGGAACCTGGGTTATATTCTCGAGTTACGACGGGGAGGGCCCTTCCAGACACGTGTTTGTTCAGCGAAGTGAGGAATCCTGCCTAGGTGCGAGGGACACCTCGGGATTCTCCTCGAGTCTTGGCATGGCAATTGGGACGCGTCTCCACGTGAGGCGGGAGACCCAGGGTCCCTTTCCACGAGCCAGAGGGATCCTGGGACTCCTATCCATTTACAAGAGGCGTCAGGCATCGTCTCCTTTGGAAGCATTGATCTCCGCGGACCTCTCGAGTTTTCAAAGTATGTGAGGCCTCCGGTCGCGATGAGGCGGAGGACTAGTTCTTTCTCTGTGGTCTCCACAGGGGATTCAGACATCCCTTCGTCTTGGAAGATGCAAGACGAGCCTGCATTCAATTCACTGCAGGGATATCCGGCCTTACTTCGAGTCAGAGCATCTCGGTGTCCATTCCTCTTGAGGCCACAAACTCAGGGTCCCTCTCACCTACCTGTAGCTGAGAGAAGCCTCCTCTTGAGGTGCTTGTGGAAAGTTGGTATTCCTCTTGAGTCGAAGCCAGGGACTAAGCTCTCATCTCGAGTTGATTTGGGGTCCACGGAGCCCTTTCGTGTTGCTACAGTAACCTCAGGATCCCTCTAGACTTGAGACAGTGATCTTGGGTTTTGTCTGGAGTGCCATCAAGGAAATCAAGGCTCCTTTCACGTTTGATGTGGAACACGGAATTGCTCTGCACGCAGTGCAGGGGATTCGGGCCTCATCTCGCGGCGAGGGGGAAGTCTCATGGTTTTCCTCGAGTTGCAGCCAGAAACTGTGGTATATTCTCGAGTTACGACGGGGAGGGCCCTTCCAGATACGTGTTTTTTCAGCGACGTCAGAACTCCTGCCTAGGTGTGAGGGACACCTCGGGATTCTCCTCGAGTATTGGCATGGCAATTGGAACGCGTCTCCACGTGAGGCGGGAGACCCAGGGTCCCTTTCCACGTTCCACAGGCCTCCTGGGACTCCTATCCATTTTCAAGAGAAGTCAGGCATCGTCTCCTTTGGAAGCATTGATATCTGCGGACCTCTCGAGTTTTCAAAGGATGTGAGGCCTCCGGTCGCGATGAGGCGGAGAACTAGGTCTTTCTCTGTGGTCTCCACAGGTGATTCAGACATCCCTTCATCTTGGGAGATACAAGACGAGCCTGCATTCAATTCACTGCAGGGATATCCGGCCTTACTTCGAGTCAGAGCATCTCGGTGTCCATTCCACTTGAGGCCACAAACTCAGGGTCCCTCTCACATACCTGTAGCTGAGAGAAGCCTCCTCTTGTGTTGCTTGTGGAAAGTTGGTATTCTTCCTGGGTCGAAGCCAGGGACTAAGCTCTCATCTCGAGTTGATTTAGGGTCCACGGAGCATTTTCGTATTGCTCCAGTTACCTCAGGATCGCTCTAGACTTGAGACAGTGATCTTGGGTTTTCTCTGGAGTGCCATCAAGGAAATCAAGGCTCCGTTCACATTTGATGTGGAACACGGTATTGCTCTGCACGCAGAGCACGGAATCGGGCCTCATCTCGGGGCGAGGGGGAAGTCTCATGGTTTTTCTTGAGTTGCGGACGGACCCTGGGGTATATTCTCGAGTTAGAAGGGAAGGGCCCTTCCAGACACGTGTTTGTTCAGCGACGTCAGGACTCCTGCCTAGGTGCTAGGGGCACATCGGTATTCTCTTCGAGTCTTGGCATGGCAATTGGGACGCGTCTCCACGTGAGGCGGGAGACCAAGGGTCCCTTTCCAAGTTCGACAGGAGTCCTGGAACTCCTATCCATTTTCAAGAGGAGTCAGGCATCGTCTCCTTTGGAAGCATTGATCTCCGTGGACCTCTAGAGTTTTCAAAGGATGTGAGGCCTCTGGCCGCGATGAGGCGGAGAACTAGGTCTTTCTCTGTAGTCTCCACAGGGGATTCAGACATCCCTTCGTCTTGGGAGATGCAAGACGAGCCTGCATTCAATTCACTGCAGGGGTATCCGGCCTTACTTCGAGTCAGAGTATCTCGGTGTCCATTCCACTTGAGGCCACAAACTCAGGGTCCCTCTCCCATACCTGTAGCTGAGAGAAGCCTCCTCTTGAGGTGCTTGTGGAAAGTTGGTATTCCTCTTGAGTCGATGCCAGGGACTAAGCTCTCATCTCGAGTTGATTTGGGGTCCACGGAGCCCTTTCGTGTTGCTCCAGTGACCTCAGGATCCCTCTAGACTTGAGACAGTGATCTTGGGTTTTCTCTGGAGTGCCATCAAGGAAATCAAGGCTCCGTTCACATTTGAAGTGGAACAAGGAATTCCTCTGCACGCAGTGTAGGGGAATCGGGCCTCATCTCGCAGCGAGGGGGCAGTCTCATGGTTTTTCTCGATTTGCGGCCGGAACCTGTGGTATTTTCTCGAGTTACGACGGGGAGGGCCCTTCCAGACACGTATTTGTTCAGCGACGTCAGAACCAATGCCTACGTTCGATGGACACCTCGGTATCTCCCCGAGGCTTGGCATGGCAATTGGGACGCGTCTCCACGTGAGGCGGGAGACCTAGGGTCCCTTTCCACGTGCCACAGGGATCCTGGGACTCCTATCTATTTTCAAGAGGAGTCAGGCATCGTCTCCTTTGAAAGCATTGATCTCCGCGGACCTCTCGAATTTTCAAATGATGTGAGGCCTTTGGTCGCGATGAGGTGGAGAAATAGTTCTTTCTCTGTGGTCTCCACAGGGGATTCAGACATCCCTTCATCTTGGGAGATGAAAGACGAGCCTGCTTTCAATTCACTGCAGAGATATCCGGCCTTACTTCGAGTCCGAGCATCCCGGTGTCCATTCCACTTGAGGCCAAAAACTCAGGGTCCCTCTCACATACCTGTAGCTGAGAGAAGCCTCCTCTTGAGGTGCTTGTGGAAAGTTGGTATTCCTCTTGAATCGAAGCCAGGGACTAAGCTCTCATCTCGAGTTTACTTGGTTTCCACGGAACCCTTTCGTGTTGCTCCAGTGACCTCAGGATCCCTCTAGACTTGAGACAGTGATCTTGGGTTTTCTCTGGAGTGCCATCAAGGAAATCAAGGCTCCTTTCATGTTTGATGTGGAACACGGAATTGCTCTGCACGCAGTGCAGGGGAATCGGGCCTCATCTCATGGCGAGGGGGAAGTCTCATATTTTTCCTCGAGTTGCGGCCGGAACCTGGGGTATATTCTCGAGTTACGACGGGGAGGGCCCTTCCAGACATGTGTTTGTTCAGCGACGTCAGGAGTCCTGCCTAGGTTTGATGGACACCTCGGGATTCTCCCCGCGGCTTGGCATAGGAATTGGGACGCGTCTCCAGGTGAGGCGGGAGACCCAGTGTCCCTTTCCACGTGCCACAGGGTCCTGGGACTCCTATCCATTTTCAAGAGGAGTCAGGCATCGTTTCCTTTGGAAGCATTGATCTCCTCGGACCTCTCCAGTTTTGAAAGGATATGAGGCCTCCGGTCGCGATGAGGCGGAGAACTAGGTCTTTCTCTGTGGTCTCCACAGGGGATTCAGACATCCCTTCGTCTTGGGAGATGCAAGACGAGCCTGCATTCAATTCACTGCAGGGATATCCGGCCTTACTTCGAGTCAGACCATCTCGGTGTCCATTCCACTTGAGGCCACAAACTCAGGGTACCTCTCACATCCATGTAGCTGAGAGAAGCCTCTTCTTGAGGTTCTTGTGGAAACTTGGTATTCCTCTTGAGTCGAAGACAGGGACTAAGCTCTCATCTCAAGTTGATTTGGGGTCCACGGAGCCCTTTCGTGTTGCTCCAGTGACCTCAGGATCCCTCTAGACTTCAGACAGTGACTCTGGGTTTTCTCTGGAGTGCCATCAAGAAATGAAGGTTCCTTTCACTTTTGATGTGGAACACGGAATTGCTCTGCATGCAGTGCAGGGGAATCAGGCCTCATCTCGCGGCGAGGGGGAAGTCTCATGGTTTTATTCGAGTTGCGGCCGGAACCTGGGGTATATTCTCGAGTTATGATGGGGAGGGCCCTTCCAGACACGTGTTTGTTCAGCGACGTCAGGACTCCTGCCTAGGTGCGAGGGAAACCTCCGGATTCTCCTCGAGTCTTGGCATGGCAATTGGGACGCGTCTCCACGTGAGGCGGGAGACCCAGGTTCCCTTTCCACGTGCCACAGGGATCCTGAGCCTCCTATCCATTTTCAAGAGGAGTCAGGCATCGACTCCTTTGGAAGCATTGATCTCCGCAGACCTCTCGAGTTTTCAAAGGATGTGAGGCCTCCGGTCGCGATGAGGCAGAGAACTAGGTCTTTCTCAGTGGTCACCACAGGAGATTCAGACATCCCTTCGTCTTGGGAGATGGAAGACGAACCTGCATTCAATTCACTGCAGAGATATTCGGCCTTACTTCGAGTCAGAGCATCTCGGTGTCCATTCCACTTGAGGCCACAAATTCAGGGTCCCAGTCACATACCTGTAGCTGAGAGAAGCCTCCTCTTGAGGTGCTTGTGGAAAGTTGGTATGCCTCTTGAGTCGAATCCAGGGACTAAGCTCTCATTTCGAGTTGATTTGGGGTCCAGGAGCCGTTTTGTGTTGTTATAGTGACCTCAGGATCCCTCTAGACTTGAGAGAGTAATCTTGGGTTTTCTCTGGAGTGCCATCAAGGAAATCAAGGCTCCTTTCACGTTTGATGTGGAACACGGAATTGCTCTGCACGCAGTGCAGGGGAATCGGGCTTCATCTCGCGGCAAGGGGGAAGTCTCCTGGTTTTTCTCGAGTTGCGGCCGGAACCTGGGGTACATTCTCGAGTTACGACCGGGAGGGCCCTTCCAGACACGTGTTTGTTCAGCGACGTCAGGACTCCTGTCTACGTGCTAGGGACACCTCGGGATTCTCCTCGAGTCTTGGCATGGCAATTGGGACGCGTCTCCACGAGAGGCGGGAGACCCAGGGTCCCTTTCCACGTGCCACAGGGATCCTGGGACTCCTATCCATTTGCAAGAGGAGTCAGGCATCGTCTCCTTTGGAAGCATTGATCTCCGCGGACCTCTCGAGTTTTCAAAGGATGTGAGGCCTCCAGTCGCGATGAGGCGGAGAACTAGGTCTTTCTCTCTGGTCTCAACAGGGGATTCAGACATCCCTTCGTCTTGGAGATGCAAGACGATCCTGCATTCAATTCACTGCAGGGATAAGCGGCCTTACTTCGAGTCAGAGCATCTCGTTGTTCATTCACTTGAGGCCACAAATTCAGGGTCCCTCTCTCATACCTGTAGCTGAGAGAAGCCTCCTCTTGAGGTGCTTGTGGAAAGTTGATATTCCTCTTGAGTCGAAGCCAGGGACTAAGCTCTCATCTCGAGTTGATTTGGGGTGCACGGAGCCCTTTTGTGTTGCTCCAGTGACCTCAGGATCCCTCTAGACTTGAGACAGTGATCTTGGGTTTTCTCTGGAGTGCCATCAAGGAAATCAAGGCTCCTTTCACGTTTGATGTGGAACACGGAACAGCTCTGCACGCAGTGCAGGGGAATCGGGCTTCATCTCGCGGCAAGGGGGAAGTCTCCTGTTTTTTCTCGAGTTGCGGCCGGAACCTGGGGTATATTCTCGAGTAACGACGGGGAGGTCCCTTCCAGACACGTGTTTGTTCAGCGACGTCAGGACTCAAGTCTAGGTGCGAGGGACACCTCGGGATTCTTCACGAGTCTTGGCATGGCAATTGGGACGCGTCTCCACGTGAGGCGGGAGACCCAGGGTCCCTTTCCACGTGCCACAGGGATCCTGGGACTCCTATCCATTTGCAAGAGGAGTCAGGCATCGTTTACTTTGGAAGCATTGATCTCCGCGGACCTCTCGAGTTTTCAAAGGATGTGAGGCCTCCGGTCGCGAAGAGGAGGAGAACTAGGTCTTTCTCTGTGGTCTCCACAGGTGATTGGGACATCCCTTCGTCTTGGGAGATTCAAGACGAGCCTGCATTCAATTCACTGCAGGGATATACGGCCTTACTTCGAGTCAGAGCATCTCGGTGTCCATTCCACTTGAGGCCACAAACTCAGGGTTCCTCTCACGTACCTGTAGCTGAGAGAAGCCTCCTCTTGAGGTGCTTGTGGGAAGTTCGTATTCCTCTTGAGTCGAAGCCAGGGACTAAGCTCTCATCTCGAGTTGATTTGGGGTCCACGGAGCCCTTTCGTGTTGCTACAGTGACCTCAGGATCCCTCTAGACTTGAGACAGTGATCTTGCTTTTTCTCTGGAGTGCCATCAAGGAAATCAAGCCTCATTTCAAGTTTCATATGGGATACGGAATTGCTCTGCACACAGTGCAGTGAAAAAGGGCCTCATCTCGCGGCGAGGGGGAAGTCTCATGGTTTTTCTCGAGTTGCGGCCGGAACCTGGGGTATATTCTCGAGTTACGACGGGGAGGGCCCTTCCATACACGTGTTTATTCAGCGACGTCAGGACTCGTGTCTAGGTGCGAGGGAACCCCTGGATTCTCCTCGAGTCTTGGCATGGCAATTGGGACGCGTCTCCACGTGAGGCGGGGACCCAGGGTCCCTTTCCACGTGCGACAGGGATCCTGGGACTCCTATCCATTTTCAAGAGGAGTCAGGCATCGTCTCCTTTGGAAGCATTGATCTCCGCAGACCTCTCGAATTTTCAAAGGATGTGAGGCCTCTGGTCGCGATGAGGCGGAGGACTAGGTCTTCCTCTTTTGTCTCCACAGGGGATTCAGACATCCCTTCATCTTGGGAGATGCAAGACGAGCCTGCATTCAATTCACTGCAGGGATATCTGGCCTTACTTCAAGTCAGAGCATCTCGGTGTCCATTCCACTTGTGGCCACAAACCCATGGTCCCTCTCACATACCTGTAGCTGAGAGAAGCCTCCTCTTGAGGTGCTTGTGGAAAGTTGGTATTCCTCTTGAGTCGAAGCCAGGGACTAAGCTCTCATCTCGAGTTGATTTGGGGTCCACGGAGCCCTTTCGTGTTGCTCCAATGACCTCAGGATCCGTCTAGACTTGAGACAGTGATCTTGGGTTTTCTCTGGAGTGCAATCAAGGAAATCAAGGCTCCTTTCACGTTTGATGTGGAACACGGAATTGCTCTGCACGCAGTGCAGGGGAATCGGGCCTCATCTCGCAGTGAGGGGAAGTCTCATGGTTTTTCTCAAGTTGCGGCCGGAACCTGGGGAATATTCTCGAGTTACGACGGGGAGGGCCCTTCCAGTCACGTGTTTGTTCAGCGACGTCAGGACTCCTTCCTAGGTGCGAGGGACACTTCGCGATTCTCCACTAGTCTTGGCATGGCAATTGGGACACGTCTCCACGTGAGGCGGGAGACCCAGGGTCCCTTTCCACTTGCCACAGGGATGCTGGGACTCCTATCCATTTTCAAGAGGAGTCAGGCATCGTCTCCTTTGGAAGCATTGATCTCCGCGGACCTCTCGAATTTTCAAAGGATGTGAGGCCTCCGGTCGCGATGACGCAGAGAACTAGTTCTTTCTCTGTGGTCTCAACAGGGGATTCAGACATCCCTTCGTCTTGGGAGATTCAAGACGAGCCGGCATTCAATTCACTGCAGGGATATCCGGCCTTACTTCGAGTCAGAGCATCTCGGTGTCCATTCCACTTGAGGCCACACATTCAGGGTCCCTCTCACATACATGTAGCTGAGAGAAGCCTCCTCTTGAGGTGCTTGTGGAAACTTGGTATTCCTCTTGAGTCGAAGCCAGGGACTAAGCTCTCATCTCGAGTTGATTTGGGGTCCACGGAGCCCTTTCGTGTTGCTACAGTGACCTCAGGATCCCTCTAGACTAGAGCCAGTGATCTTGGGTTTCCTCTGGAGTGCCATCAAGGAAATCAAGGCTCCTTTCACGTTTGATGTGGAACACAGAATTGCTCTGCACGCAGTGCAGGGGAATCGGGCCTCATATCGCACCGAAGGGGAAGTCTCATTGTTTTTCTCGAGTTGCGGACGGAACCTGGGTTATATTCTCGAGTTACAACGGGGAGCGCCCTTCCAGACAAGTGTTTGTTCAGCGACGTCAGGACTCCTGCCTAGGTGCGAGGGACACCTCGGGATTCTCCTGGAGTCTTGGCATGGCAATTGGGACGCGTCTCCACGTGAGGCAGGAGACCCAGGGTCCCTTTCCACGTGCCACAGGGATCCTGGGACTCCTATCCATTTTCAAGAGGAGTCAGGCATCGTCTTCTTTGGAAGCATTGATCTCCGCGGACCTCTCGAGTTTTCAAAGGAAGTGAGGCCTCAGGTCGCAATGAGGCGGAGAACTCGGTCTTTCTCTGTGGTCTCCACAGGGGATTCAGACTTCCCTTCGTCTTGGGAGATGCAAGACGAGCGTGCATTTGATTCACTGCAGGGATATCCGGCCTTACTTCGAGTCAGAGCTTCTCGTTGCCCATTCCACTTGAGGCCACAAACTCAGGGTCCCTCTCTCATACCTGTAGCTGAGAGAAGCCTACTCTTCAGGTGCTTGTGGAAAGCTGGTATTCCTCTTGAGTCGAAGCCAGGGACTAACCTCGCATCTCGAGTTGATTTGGGGTCCACGGAGCCCTTTCGTGTTGCTCCAGTGACCTCAGGATCCCTCTAGACTTGAGACAGTGATCTTGGGTTTTCTCTGGAGTGCCATCAAGGAAATCAAGTCTCCTTTCATGTTTGATGTGGAACACGGAATTGCTCTGCATGTAGTGCAGGGGAATCGGGCCTCATCTCGCGGCGAGGGGGAAGTCTCATGGTTCTTCTCGAGTTGCGGCCGGAAGCTTGGGTATAGTCTAGAGTTACAATGGGAAAGGCCCTTCCATACACGTGTTTGTTCAGCGACGTCAAGACACCTGCCTTGGTGCGAGGGACACATCGGGATTCTCCTCGAGTCTTGGCATGGCAATTGGGACGCGTCTCCACGTGAGGCGGGGGAACTTGTGTCCCTTTCCACGTGCCACAGGGATCCTGGGACTCCTATCCATTTTCAAGAGGAGTCAGACATTGTCTCCTTTGGAAGCATTGATCTCCGCAGACCTCTCGAGTTTTCAAAGGATGTGAGGCCTCCGGTCGCGTTGAGGCGGAGGACTAGGTCTTTCTCTGTGGTCTCCACAGGGGATTCAGACATCCCTTCCTCTTGGGAGATGCAAGACGAGCCTGCATTCAATTCACTGCAGGGATATCCGGCCTTACTTCAAGTCAGAGCATCTCGGTGTCCATTCCACTTGAGGCCACAAACTCAGGGTCCCTGTCACATACCTGTAGCTGAGAGAAGCCTCCTCTTGAGGTGCTTGTGGAAAGTTGGTGTTCCTCTTGAGTCGAAGCCAAGGACTAAGCTCTCATCTCGAGTTGACTTGGGGTCCACGGAGCCCTTTCGGGTTGCTCCAGTGACCTCAGGATCCCTCTAGACTTGAGACAGTGATCTTGGGTTTTCCCTGGAGTGCCATCAACGAAATCAAGGCTCCTTTCTCGTTTGATGTGGAACACGGAATTGCTCTGCACGCAGTGCAGGGGAATCGGGACTCATCTCGCGGCGAGGGGGAAGTCTCATGGTTTTTCCCGAGTTGCGGCCGGAACCTGTGGTATATTCTCGAGTTACGACGGGGAGGGCCCTTCCAGAGACGTGTTTGTTCAGCGACTTCAGGACTCCTGCCTAGGTGCGAGGGACACCTCGGGATTCTCCTCGAGTCTTGACATGGCAATTGGGCCGCGTCTCCACGTGAGGCGGGAGACCCAGGGTCCCTTATAACGTGCCACAGGGATCCTGGGACTCCTATTCATTTTCAGGAGGAGTCAAGCATCGTCTCCTTTGGAAGCATTGATCTCCGCGGACCTCTCGAGTTTTCAAAGGATGTGAGGCCTCCGGTCGCGATGAGGCGGAGGACTAGTTCTTTCTCTGTGGTCTCCACAGGGGATTCAGACATCCCTTCGTCTTGGGAGATGCAAGAGGAGCCTGCATTCAATTCACTGCAGGGATATCCGGCCTTACTTCGAGTCAGAGCATCTCGGTGTCCATTCCACTTGAGGCCACAAACTCAGGGTTCCTCTCCCATACCTGTAGCTGAGAGAATCCTCCTCTTGAGGTGCTTGTGGAATGTTGGTATTCCTCTTGACTCGAAGCCAAGGAATAAGCTCTCATCTCGAGTAGATTTGGGGTCCACAGAGCCCTTTCGTGTTGTTCCAGTGACCTGAGGATCCCTCTAGACTTGAGACAGTGATCTTGGGTTTTCTCTGGAGTACCATCAAGGAAATCAAGGCTCCTTTCACGTTTGATGTGGAACACGGATTTGCTCTGCACGCAGTGCAGGGGAATCGGGCCTCATCTCGCGGCGAGGGGGAAGTCTCATGGTTTTTCTCGAGTTGCGGCCGGAACCTGGGGTATATTCTCGAGTTACGACGGGGAGGGCCCTTCCAGACACGTGTTTGTTCAGCGACGTCAGGACTCCTGCCTAGGTGCGAGGGACACTTCGCGATTCTCCACTAGTCTTGGCATGGCAATTGGGACGCGTCTCCACGTGAGGCGGGAGACCCAGGGTCCCTTTCCACTTGCCACAGGGATGCTGGGACTCCTATCCATTTTCAAGAGGAGTCAGGCATCGTCTCCTTTGGAAGCATTGATCTCCGCGGACCTCTCGAATTTTCAAAGGATGTGAGGCCTCCGGTCGCGATGAGGCAGAGAACTAGTTCTTTCTCTGTGGTCTCAACAGGGGATTCAGACATCCCTTCGTCTTGGGAGATTCAAGACGAGCCGGCATTCAATTCACTGCAGGGATATCCGGCCTTACTTCGAGTCAGAGCATCTCGGTGTCCATTCCACTTGAGGCCACACATTCAGGGTCCCTCTCACATACATGTAGCTGAGAGAAGCCTCCTCTTGAGGTGCTTGTGGAAACTTGGTATTCCTCTTGAGTCGAAGCCAGGGACTAAGCTCTCATCTCGAGTTGATTTGGGGTCCACGGAGCCCTTTCGTGTTGCTACAGTGACCTCAGGATCCCTCTAGACTAGAGCCAGTGATCTTGGGTTTCCTCTGGAGTGCCATCAAGGAAATCAAGGCTCCTTTCACGTTTGATGTGGAACACGGAATTGCTCTGCACGCAGTGCAGGGGATTCCGGCCTCATCTCTCGGCGAGGGGGAAGTCTCATGGTTTTTCTCTAGTTGCGGCCGGAACCTGTGGTATATTCTCGAGTTACGACGGGGAGGGCCCTTCCAGAAACGTGTTTGTTCAACGACGTCAGGACTCCTGCCTAGTTGCGAGGGACACCTCGGGATTCTCCTCGAGTCTTGGCATGGCAATTGGGACGCGTCTCCACGTGAGGCGGGAGACCCAGGGTCCCTTCCCACGTGCCACAGAGATCCTGGGACTCCTATCCATTTTCAAGAGGAGTCAGGAATCGTCTCCTTTGGAAGCATTGTTCTCCCCAACCTCTCGAGTTTTCAAAGGATGTGAGGTCTCCGGTCGCGATGAGGCGGAGGACTAGGTCTTTCTCTGTGGGCTCCACAGGGGATTCAGACATCCCTTCGTCTTGGGAGACGCAAGACGAGCCTGCATTCAATTCACTGCAGGGATATCTGGTCTTACTTCGAGTCAGAGCATCTCGGTGTCCATTCCACTTGAGGCCACAAACTCAGGGTCCCTCTCACATACCTGTAGCTGAGAGAAGCCTCCTCTTGAGGTGCTTGTGGAAAGTTGGTATTCCTCTTGAGGCGAAGCCAGGGACTAAGCTCTCATCTCGAGTTGATTTGGGGTCCACGGAGCCCTTTCGTATTGCTCCACTGACCTCAGGATCCCTCTAGACTTGAGACAGTGATCTTGGGTTTTCTCTGGAGTGCCATCAAGGAAATCAAGGCTCCTTTCACGTTTGATGTGGAACACGGAATTGCTCTGCATGCAGTGCAGGGGAATCGGGCCTCATCTCGCGGCGAGGGGGAAGTCTCATGGTTTTTCTCGAGTTGCGGCCGGAACCTGGGGTATATTCTCGAGTTACGACGGGGAGGGCCCTTCCAGACACGTGTTTGTTCAGCGACGTCAGGACTCCTGCCTAGGTGCGAGGGACACCTCGGGATTCTCCTCGAGTCTTGGCATGGCAATTGGGACGCGTCTCCACGTGAGGCGGGAGACCAAGGGCCCCTTTCCACGTGCCACAGGGATCCTGGGACTCCTATCCATTTTCAAGAGGAGTCAGGCATCATCTCCTTTGGAAGCATTGATCTCCGTTGACCTCGCGAGTTTTCAAAGGATGTGAGGCCTCCGTTCGCGTTGAGGCGTAGGACTAGGTCTTTCTCTGTGGTCTCAACAGGGGATTCAGACAACCCTTCGTCTTGGGAGATGCAAGACGAGCCTGCATTCAATTCACTGCAGGGATATCCAGCCTTACTTCGAGTCAGAGCATCTCGGTGTCCATTTCACTTGAGGCCACAAACTCAGGGTCCCTCTCACATACCTGTAGCTGAGAGAAGCCTCATCTTGAGGTGCTTGTGGAAATTTGATATTTCTCTTGAGTCGAAGCCAGGGACTAAGCTCTCATCTCGAGTTGATTTGGGGTCCACGGAGCCCTTTCGTGTTGCTCCAGTGACCTCAGGATCCCTCTAGACTTGAGACAGTGGTCTTGGGTTTTCTCTGGAGTGCCATCAAGGAAATCAAGGCTCCTTTCACGTTTGATGTGGAACACGGAATTGCTCTGCACGCAGTGCAGGGGAATCGGGCCTCATCTCGCGGCGAGGGGGAAGTCTCATGGTTTTTCTCGAGTTACGGCCGGAACCTGGTGTATATTCTCGTGTTATGACGGGGAGGGCCCTTCCAGACACGTGTTTGTTCAGCGACGTCAGGACTCCTGCCTAGGTGCGAGGGACACCTCGGGATTCTCCTCGAGTCTTGGCATGGCAATTGGGACGCGTCTCCACGTGAGGCGGGAGACCCAGGGTCCCTTTCCACGTGCCACAGGGATCCTGGGACTCCTATCCCCTTTCAAGAGGAGTCAGGCATCGTCTCCTTTGGAAGCATTGATCTCCTCGGACCTCTTGAGTTTTCAAAGGATGTGAGGCCTCCGTTCGCGTTGAGGCGAGGGCTAGGTCTTTCTCTGTGGTCTCCACAGGGGATTCAGACATCCCTTCGTCTTGGGAGATGCAAGACGAGCCTGCATTCAATTCACTGCAGGGATATCCGGCCTTACTTCGAGTCAGAGCATCTCGGTGTCCATTCCACTTGAAGCCACAAACTCAGGGTCCCTCTCACATACCTGTAGCTCAGAGAAGCCTCCTCTTGAGGTGCTTGTGGAAAGTTGGTATTCCCCTTGATTCGAAGCCAGGGACTAAGCTCTCATCTCGAGTTGATTTGGGGTCCACGGAGCCCTTTCGTGTTGCTCCAGTAACCTCAGGATCCCTCTAGACTTGAGCCAGTGATCTTGGGTTTTCTCTGTAGTGCCATCAAGGAAATCAAAGCTCCTTTCACGTTTAATGTGGAACACGGAATTGCTCTGCACGCAGTGCAGGGGATTCGGGCCTCATCTCTCGGCGAGGGGGAAGTCTCATGGTTTTTCTCGAGTTGCTGACGGAACCTGGGGTATATCCTCGAGTTACGACGGGGAGGGCCCTTCCAGACACGTGTTTGTTCAACGACGTCAGGACTCCTGCCTAAGTGTGAGGGACACCTCGGGATTCTCCACGAGTCTTGGCATGGCAATTGGGACGCGTCTCCACGTGAGGCGGGAGACCCAGGGTCCCTTCCCTCGTGCCACAGAGATCCTGGGACTCGTATCCATTTTCAAGAGGAGTCAGGCATCGTCTCCTTTGGAAGCATTGATCTCCCCAACCTCTCGAGTTTTCAAAGGATGTGAGGTCTCCGGTCGCGATGAGGCGGAGGACTAGGTCTTTCTCTGTGGTCTCCACAGGGGATTCAGACATCCCTTCGTCTTGGGAGATGCAAGAAGAGCCTGCATTCAATTCACTTTAGGGATATCTGGTCTTACTTCGAGTCAGAGCATCTCGGTGTCCATTCCACTTGAGGCCACAAACTCAGGGGCCCTCTCACATACCTGTAGCTGAGAGAAGCCTCCTCTTGAGGTGCTTGTGGAAAGTTGGTATTCCTCTTGAGGCGAAGCCAGGGACTAAGCTCTCATCTCGAGTTGATTTGGGGTCCAGGGAGCCCTTTCGTGTTGCTCCAGTGACCTCAGGATCCTTCTAGACTTGAGACAGTGATCTTGGGTTTTCTCTGGAGTGCCATCACGGAAATCAAGGCTCCTTTCACGTTTGATGTGGAACACGGAATTGCTCTGCACGCAGTGCAGGGGAAACGGGCCTCATCCAGCGGCGAGGGGGAAGTCTCATGGTTTTTCTCGAGTTGCGGCCGGAACCTGGGGTATATTCTCGAGTTACGACGGGGAGGGCCCTTCCAGACATGTGTTTGTTCAGCGACGTCAGTACTCCTGCCTAGGTGCGAGGGACACCTCGGGATTCTCCTCGAGTCTTGGCATGGCAATTGGGACGCGTCTCCACGTGAGGCGGGAAACCCAGGGTCCCTTTCCACGTGCCACAGGGATCCTGGGACTGCTATCCATTTTCAAGAGGAGTCAGGCATCGTCTCCTTTGGAAGCATTGATCTCCGCAGACCTCTCGAGTTTTCAAAGGATGTGAGGCCTCCGGTCGCGATGAGCCGGAGGACTAGGACTTTCTCTGTGGTCTCCACAGGGGATTCAGACATCCCTTCGTCTTGGGAGATGCAAGACGAGCCTGCATTCAATTCACTGCAGGGATATCCGGCCTTAATTCGAGTCAGAGGGTCTCGGTGTCCCTTCCACTTGAGGCCATAAACTCAGGGTCCTTCTCACATACCTGTAGCTGAGAGAAGCCTACACTTGAGGTGCTTGTGGAAAGTTGGTATTCCTCTTGAGTTGAAGCCAAGGAAAAGCTCTCATCTCGAGTTGATTTGGGGTCCACGGAGCCCTTTCGTGTTGCTCTAGTGACCTCAGGATCCCTCTAGACTTGAGACAGTGATCTTGGGTTTTCTCTGGAGTGCCATCAAGGAAATCAAGGCTCCTTTCACGTTTGATGTGGAACACAGAATTGCTCTGCACGCAGTGCAGGGGAATCGGGCCTCATCTCTCGGCGAGGAGGAAGTCTCATGGTTTTATTCGAGTTGCGGTCGGAACCTGGGGTATATTCTCGTGTTACGACGGGGAGGGCCCTTCCAGGCACGTGTTTGTTCAGCGACGTCAGGACTCCTGCCTAGGTGCGAGGACACCTCGCGATTCTCCTCGAGTCTTGTCAGGGCAATGGGGACGTGTCTCCACGTGAGGCGGGAGACCCAGGGTCCCTTTCCACGTGCCACAGGGATCCTGGGACTCCTATCCATTTTCAAGAGGAGTCAGGCATCGTCTCCTTTGGAAGCATTGATCTCCGTGGACCTCTCGAGTTTTCAAAGGATGTGAGTACTCCGGTCGCAATGTGGCGAGAACTAGGTCTTTCTCTGTGCCCTCCACAGGGGATTCAGACATCCCTTCGTCTTGGGAGATGGAAGACGAGCCTGCATCCAATTCACTGCAGGGATATCTGTCCTTACTTCGAGTCAGAGCATCTCGGTGTCCACTCCACTTGAGGCCAGAGACTCATGGTCCCTCTCACATACCTGTAGCTGAGAGAAGCCTCCTCTTGACGTGCTTGTTGAAAGTTGGTATTCCCCTTGAGTTGAAGCCAGGGACTAAGCTCTCATCTCGAGTTGATTTGGGGTCCACGGAGCCCTTTCGTGTTGCTCCAGTGACCTCAGGATCCCTCTAGACTTGAGACAGTGATCTTGGGTTTTCTCTGGAGTGCCATCAAGGAAATCAAGGCCCCTTTCACGTTTAATGTGGAACACGGAATTGCTCTGCACGCAGTGCAGGGGAATCGGGCCTCATCTCGCGGCGAGGGGGAAGTCTAATGGTTTTTCTCGAGTTGCGGCCGGAACCTGGGTTATATTCTCGAGTTACGATGGGGAGGGCCCTTCCAGACACGTGTTTGTTCAGCGAAGTGAGGAATCCTGCCTAGGTGCGAGGGACACCTCGGGATTCTCCTCGAGTCTTGGCATGGCAATTGGGACGCGTCTCCACGTGAGGCGGGAGACCCAGGGTCCCTTTCCACGAGCCAGAGGGATCCTGGGACTCCTATCCATTTACAAGAGGCGTCAGGCATCGTCTCCTTTGGAAGCATTGATCTCCGCGGACCTCTCGAGTTTTCAAAGTATGTGAGGCCTCCGGTCGCGATGAGGCGGAGGACTAGTTCTTTCTCTGTGGTCTCCACAGGGGATTCAGACATCCCTTCGTCTTGGGAGATGCAAGACGAGCCTGCATTCAATTCACTGCAGGGATATCCGGCCTTACTTCGAGTCAGAGCATCTCGGTGTCCATTCCTCTTGAGGCCACAAACTCAGGGTCCCTCTCACCTACCTGTAGCTGAGAGAAGCCTCCTCTTGAGGTGCTTGTGGAAAGTTGGTATTCCTCTTGAGTCGAAGCCAGGGACTAAGCGCTCATCTCGAGTTGATTTGGGGTCCTCGGAGCCCTTTCGTGTTGCTACAGTAACCTCAGGATCCCTCTAGACTTGAGACAGTGATCTTGGGTTTTCTCTGGAGTGCCATCAAGGAAATCAAGGCTCCTTTCACGTTTGATGTGGAACACGGAATTGCTCTGCACGCAGTGCAGGGGATTCGGGCCTCATCTCGCGGCGAGGGGGAAGTCTCATGGTTTTCCTCGAGTTGCAGCCAGAAACTGTGGTATATTCTCGAGTTACGACGGGGAGGGCCCTTCCAGACACGTGTTTTTTCAGCGACGTCAGAACTCCTGCCTAGGTGTGAGGGACACCTCGGGATTCTCCTCGAGTATTGGCATGGCAATTGGAACGCGTCTCCACGTGAGGCGGGAGACCCAGGGTCCCTTTCCACGTTCCACAGGCCTCCTGGAACTCCTATCCATTTTCAAGAGAAGTCAGGCATCGTCTCGTTTGGAAGCATTGATATCTGCGGACCTCTCGAGTTTTCAAAGGATGTGAGGCCTCCGGTCGCGATGAGGCGGAGAACTAGGTCTTTCTCTGTGGTCTCCACAGGTGATTCAGACATCCCTTCATCTTGGGAGATACAAGACGAGCCTGCATTCAATTCACTGCAGGGATATCCGGCCTTACTTCGAGTCAGAGCATCTCGGTGTCCATTCCACTTGAGGCCACAAACTCAGGGTCCCTCTCACATACCTGTAGCTGAGAGAAGCCTCCTCTTGTGTTGCTTGTGGAAAGTTGGTATTCTTCCTGGTTCGAAGCCAGGGACTAAGCTCTCATCTCGAGTTGATTTAGGGTCCACGGAGCATTTTCGTATTGCTCCAGTTACCTCAGGATCGCTCTAGACTTGAGACAGTGATCTTGGGTTTTCTCTGGAGTGCCATCAAGGAAATCAAGGCTCCGTTCACATTTGATGTGGAACACGGTATTGCTCTGCACGCAGAGCACGGAATCGGGCCTCATCTCGGGGCGAGGGGGAAGTCTCATGGTTTTTCTTGAGTTGCGGACGGACCCTGGGGTATATTCTCGAGTTAGAAGGGAAGGGCCCTTCCAGACACGTGTTTGTTCAGCGACGTCAGGACTCCTGCCTAGGTGCTAGGGGCACATCGGTATTCTCTTCGAGTCTTGGCATGGCAATTGGGACGCGTCTCCACGTGAGGCGGGAGACCAAGGGTCCCTTTCCAAGTTCCACAGGAGTCCTGGAACTCCTATCCATTTTCAAGAGGAGTCAGGCATCGTCTCCTTTGGAAGCATTGATCTCCGTGGACCTCTAGAGTTTTCAAAGGATGTGAGGCCTCTGGCCGCGATGAGGCGGAGAACTAGGTCTTTCTCTGTAGTCTCCACAGGGGATTCAGACATCCCTTCGTCTTGGGAGATGCAAGACGAGCCTGCATTCAATTCACTGCAGGGGTATCCGGCCTTACTTCGAGTCAGAGTATCTCGGTGTCCATTCCACTTGAGGCCACAAACTCAGGGTCCCTCTCCCATACCTGTAGCTGAGAGAAGCCTACTCTTCAGGTGCTTGTGGAAAGTTGGTATTCCTCTTGAGTCGATGCCAGGGACTAAGCTCTCATCTCGAGTTGATTTGGGGTCCACGGAGCCCTTTCGTGTTGCTCCAGTGACCTCAGGATCCCTCTAGACTTGAGACAGTGATCTTGGGTTTTCTCTGGAGTGCCATCAAGGAAATCAAGGCTCCGTTCACATTTGAAGTGGAACAAGGAATTCCTCTGCACGCAGTGTAGGGGAATCGGGCCTCATCTCGCAGCGAGGGGGCAGTCTCATGGTTTTTCTCGATTTGCGGCCGGAACCTGTGGTATTTTCTCGAGTTACGACGGGGAGGGCCCTTCCAGACACGTATTTGTTCAGCGACGTCAGAACCAATGCCTACGTTCGATGGACACCTCGGTATCTCCCCGAGGCTTGGCATGGCAATTGCGACGCGTCTCCACGTGAGGCGGGAGACCTAGGGTCCCTTTCCACGTGCCACAGGGATCCTGGGACTCCTATCTATTTTCAAGAGGAGTCAGGCATCGTCTCCTTTGAAAGCATTGATCTCCGCGGACCTCTCGAATTTTCAAATGATGTGAGGCCTTTGGTCGCGATGAGGTGGAGAAATAGTTCTTTCTCTGTGGTCTCCACAGGGGATTCAGACATCCCTTCATCTTGGGAGATGAAAGACGAGCCTGCTTTCAATTCACTGCAGAGATATCCGGCCTTACTTCGAGTCCGAGCATCCCGGTGTCCATTCCACTTGAGGCCAAAAACTCAGGGTCCCTCTCACATACCTGTAGCTGAGAGAAGCCTTCTCTTGAGGTGCTTGTGGAAAGTTGGTATTCCTCTTGAATCGAAGCCAGGGACTAAGCTCTCATCTCGAGTTTACTTGGTTTCCACGGAACCCTTTCGTGTTGCTCCAGTGACCTCAGGATCCCTCTAGACTTGAGACAGTGATCTTGGGGTTTCTCTGGAGTGCCATCAAGGAAATCAAGGCTCCTTTCATGTTTGATGTGGAACACGGAATTGCTCTGCACGCAGTGAAGGGGAATCGGGCCTCATCTCATGGCGAGGGGGAAGTCTCATATTTTTTCTCGAGTTGCGGCCGGAACCTGGGGTATATTCTAGAGTTACGACGGGGAGGGCCCTTCCAGACATGTGTTTGTTCAGCGACGTCAGGACTCCTGCCTAGGTTTGATGGACACCTCGGGATTCTCCCCGCGGCTTGGCATAGGAATTGGGACGCGTCTCCAGGTGAGGCGGGAGACCCAGTGTCCCTTTCCACGTGCCACAGGGTCCTGGGACTCCTATCCATTTTCAAGAGGAGTCAGGCATCGTTTCCTTTGGAAGCATTGATCTCCTCGGACCTCTCCAGTTTTGAAAGGATGTGAGGCCTCCGGTCGCGATGAGGCGGAGAACTAGGTCTTTCTCTGTGGTCTCCACAGGGGATTCAGACATCCCTTCGTCTTGGGAGATGCAAGACGAGCCTGCATTCAATTCACTGCAGGGATATCCGGCCTTACTTCGAGTCAGACCATCTCGGTGTCCATTCCACTTGAGGCCACAAACTCAGGGTACCTCTCACATCCATGTAGCTGAGAGAAGCCTCTTCTTGAGGTTCTTGTGGAAACTTGGTATTCCTCTTGAGTCGAAGACAGGGACTAAGCTCTCATCTCAAGTTGATTTGGGGTCCACGGAGCCCTTTCGTGTTGCTCCAGTGACCTCAGGATCCCTCTAGACTTCAGACAGTGACTCTGGGTTTTCTCTGGAGTGCCATCAAGAAATGAAGGTTCCTTTCACTTTTGATGTGGAACACGGAATTGCTCTGCATGCAGTGCAGGGGAATCAGGCCTCATCTCGCGGCGAGGGGGAAGTCTCATGGTTTTATTCGAGTTGCGGCCGGAACCTGGGGTATATTCTCGAGTTACGATGGGGAGGGCCCTTCCAGACACGTGTTTGTTCAGCGACGTCAGGACTCCTGCCTAGGTGCGAGGGACACCTCCGGATTCTCCTCGAGTCTTGGCATGGCAATTGGGACGCGTCTCCACGTGAGGCGGGAGACCCAGGTTCCCTTTCCACGTGCCACAGGGATCCTGAGCCTCCTATCCATTTTCAAGAGGAGTTAGGCATCGACTCCTTTGGAAGCATTGATCTCCGCAGACCTCTCGAGTTTTCAAAGGATGTGAGGCCTCCGGTCGCGATGAGGCAGAGAACTAGGTCTTTCTCAGTGGTCACCACAGGAGATTCAGACATCCCTTCGTCTTGGGAGATTGAAGACGAGCCTGCATTCAATTCACTGCAGAGATATTCGGCCTTACTTCGAGTCAGAGCATCTCGGTGTCCATTCCACTTGAGGCCACAAATTCAGGGTCCCAGTCACATACCTGTAGCTGAGAGAAGCCTCCTCTTGAGGTGCTTGTGGAAAGTTGGTATGCCTCTTGAGTCGAATCCAGGGACTAAGCTCTCATTTCGAGTTGATTTGGGGTCCAGGAGCCGTTTCGTGTTGCTATAGTGACCTCAGGATCCCTCTAGACTTGAGAGAGTAATCTTGGGTTTTCTCTGGAGTGCCATCAAGGAAATCAGGGCTCCTTTCACGTTTGATGTGGAAGAAGGAATTGCTCTGCACACAGTGCAGGGGAATCGGGCTTCATCTCGCTGCAAGGGGGAAGTCTCCTGGTTTTTCTCGAGTTGCGGCCGGAACCTGGGGTACATTCTCGAGTTACGACCGGGAGGGCCCTTCCAGACACGTGTTTGTTCAGCGACGTCAGGACTCCTGTCTACGTGCGAGGGACACCTCGGGATTCTCCTCGAGTCTTGGCATGGCAATTGGGACGCGTCTCCACGAGAGGCGGGAGACCCAGGGTCCCTTTCCACGTGCCACAGGGATCCTGGGACTCCTATCCATTTGCAAGAGGAGTCAGGCATCGTCTCCTTTGGAAGCATTGATCTCCGCGGACCTCTCGAGTTTTCAAAGGATGTGAGGCCTCCAGTCGCGATGAGGCGGAGAACTAGGTCTTTCTCTCTGGTCTCAACAGGGGATTCAGACATCCCTTCGTCTTGGAGATGCAAGACGATCCTGCATTCAATTCACTGCAGGGATAAGCGACCTTACTTCGAGTCAGAGCATCTCGTTGTTCATTCACTTGAGGCCACAAATTCAGGGTCCCTCTCTCATACCTGTAGCTGAGAGAAGCCTCCTCTTGAGGTGCTTGTGGAAAGTTGATATTCCTCTTGAGTCGAAGCCAGGGACTAAGCTCTCATCTCGAGTTGATTTGGGGTCCACGGAGCCCTTTCGTGTTGCTCCAATGACCTCAGGATCCGTCTAGACTTGAGACAGTGATCTTGGGTTTTCTCTGGAGTGCAATCAAGGAAATCAAGGCTCCTTTCACGTTTGATGTGGAACACGGAATTGCTCTGCACGCAGTGCAGGGGAATCGGGCCTCATCTCGCAGTGAGGGGAAGTCTCATGGTTATTCTCAAGTTGCGGCCGGAACCTGGGGAATATTCTCGAGTTACGACGGGGAGGGCCCTTCCAGTCACGTGTTTGTTCAGCGACGTCAGGACTCCTTCCTAGGTGCGAGGGACACTTCGCGATTCTCCACTAGTCTTGGCATGGCAATTGGGACGCGTCTCCACGTGAGGCGGGAGACCCAGGGTCCCTTTCCACTTGCCACAGGGATGCTGGGACTCCTATCCATTTTCAAGAGGAGTCAGGCATCGTCTCCTTTGGAAGCATTGATCTCCGCGGACCTCTCGAATTTTCAAAGGATGTGAGGCCTCCGGTCGCGATGACGCAGAGAACTAGTTCTTTCTCTGTGGTCTCAACAGGGGATTCAGACATCCCTTCGTCTTGGGAGATTCAAGACGAGCCGGCATTCAATTCACTGCAGGGATATCCGGCCTTACTTCGAGTCAGAGCATCTCGGTGTCCATTCCAATTGAGGCCACACATTCAGGGTCCCTCTCACATACATGTAGCTGAGAGAAGCCTCCTCTTGAGGTGCTTGTGGAAACTTGGTATTCCTCTTGAGTCGAAGCCAGGGACTAAGCTCTCATCTCGAGTTGATTTGGGGTCCACGGAGCCCTTTCGTGTTGCTACAGTGACCTCAGGATCCCTCTAGACTAGAGCCAGTGATCTTGGGTTTCCTCTGGAGTGCCATCAAGGAAATCAAGGCTCCTTTCACGTTTGATGTGGAACACAGAATTGCTCTGCACGCAGTGCAGGGGAATCGGGCCTCATATCGCACCGAAGGGGAAGTCTCATGGTTTTTCTCGAGTTGCGGACGGAACCTGGGTTATATTCTCGAGTTACAACGGGGAGGGCCCTTCCAGACAAGTGTTTGTTCAGCGACGTCAGGACTCCTGCCTAGGTGCGAGCGACACCTCGGGATTCTCCTGGAGTCTTGGCATGGCAATTGGGACGCGTCTCCACGTGAGGCAGGAGACCCAGGGTCCCTTTCCACGTGCCACAGGGATCCTGGGACTCCTATCCATTTTCAAGAGGAGTCAGGCATCGTCTTCTTTGGAAGCATTGATCTCCGCGGACCTCTCGAGTTTTCAAAGGAAGTGAGGCCTCAGGTCGCAATGAGGCGGAGAACTCGGTCTTTCTCTGTGGTCTCCACAGGGGATTCAGACTTCCCTTCGTCTTGGGAGATGCAAGACGAGCGTGCATTTGATTCACTGCAGGGATATCCGGCCTTACTTCGAGTCAGAGCTTCTCGTTGCCCATTCCACTTGAGGCCACAAACTCAGGGTCCCTCTCACATACCTGTAGCTGAGAGAAGCCTACTCTTCAGGTGCTTGTGGAAAGCTGGTATTCCTCTTGAGTCGAAGCCAGGGACTAACCTCGCATCTCGAGTTGATTTGGGGTCCACGGAGCCCTTTCGTGTTGCTCCAGTGACCTCAGGATCCCTCTAGACTTGAGACAGTGATCTTGGGTTTTCTCTGGAGTGCCATCAAGGAAATCAAGTCTCCTTTCATGTTTGATGTGGAACACGGAATTGCTCTGCATGTAGTGCAGGGGAATCGGGCCTCATCTCGCGGCGAGGGGGAAGTCTCATGGTTCTTCTCGAGTTGCGGCCGGAAGCTTGGGTATAGTCTAGAGTTACAATGGGAAAGGCCCTTCCATACACGTGTTTGTTCAGCGACGTCAAGACACCTGCCTTGGTGCGAGGGACACATCGGGATTCTCCTCGAGTCTTGGCATGGCAATTGGGACACGTCTCCACGTGAGGCGGGAGACCCAGGTTCCCTTCCCACGTCCACAGGGATCCTGGGACTCCTATCCATTTTCAAGAGGAGTCAGGCATCGTCTCCTTTGGAAACATTGATCTCCGCGGACCTCTCGAGTTTTCAAAGGATGTGAGGCCTCCGGTCGCGATGAGGCGGAGAACTAGGTCTTTCTCTGTGGTCTCCACAGGTGTTTGAGACATCCCTTCGTCTTGGGATATTCAAGACGAGCCTGCATTCAATTCACTGCAGGGATATACGGCCTTACTTCGAGTCAGAGCATCTCGGTGTCCATTCCACTTGAGGCCACAAACTCAGGGTTCCTCTCACGTACCTGTAGCTGAGAGAAGCCTCCTCTTGAGGTGCTTGTGGGAAGTTCGTATTCCTCTTGAGTCGAAGCCAGGGACTAAGCTCTCATCTCGAGTTGATTTGGGGTCCACGGAGCCCTTTCGTGTTGCTACAGTGACCTCAGGATCCCTCTAGACTTGAGACAGTGATCTTGCTTTTTCTCTGGAGTGCCATCAAGGAAATCAAGCCTCATTTCAAGTTTGATATGGGATACGGAATTGCTCTGCACACAGTGCAGTGAAAAAGGGCCTCATCTCGCGGCGAGGGGGAAGTCTCATGGTTTTTCTCGAGTTGCGGCCGGAACCTGGGGTATATTCTCGAGTTACGACGGGGAGGGCCCTTCCATACACGTGTTTATTCAGCGACGTCAGGACTCGTGTCTAGGTGCGAGGGAACCCCTGGATTCTCCTCGAGTCTTGGCATGGCAATTGGGACGCGTCTCCACGTGAGGCGGGGACCCAGGGTCCCTTTCCACGTGCGACAGGGATCCTGGGACTCCTATCCATTTTCAAGAGGAGTCAGGCATCGTCTCCTTTGGAAGCATTGATCTCCGCAGACCTCTCGAATTTTCAAAGGATGTGAGGCCTCTGGTCGCGATGAGGCGGAGGACTAGGTCTTCCTCTTTTGTCTCCACAGGGGATTCAGACATCCCTTCATCTTGGGAGATGCAAGACGAGCCTGCATTCAATTCACTGCAGGGATATCTGGCCTTACTTCAAGTCAGAGCATCTCGGTGTCCATTCCACTTGTGGCCACAAACCCATGGTCCCTCTCACATACCTGTAGCTGAGAGAAGCCTCCTCTTGAGGTGCTTGTGGAAAGTTGGTATTCCTCTTGAGTCGAAGCCAGGGACTAAGCTCTCATCTCGAGTTGATTTGGGGTCCACGGAGCCCTTTCGTGTTGCTCCAATGACCTCAGGATCCGTCTAGACTTGAGACAGTGATCTTGGGTTTTCTCTGGAGTGCAATCAAGGAAATCAAGGCTCCTTTCACGTTTGATGTGGAACACGGAATTGCTCTGCACGCAGTGCAGGGGAATCGGGCCTCATCTCGCAGTGAGGGGAAGTCTCATGGTTTTTCTCAAGTTGCGGCCGGAACCTGGGGAATATTCTCGAGTTACGACGGGGAGGGCCCTTCCAGTCACGTGTTTGTTCAGCGACGTCAGGACTCCTTCCTAGGTGCGAGGGACACTTCGCGATTCTCCACTAGTCTTGGCATGGCAATTGGGACACGTCTCCACGTGAGGCGGGAGACCCAGGGTCCCTTTCCACTTGCCACAGGGATGCTGGGACTCCTATCCATTTTCAAGAGGAGTCAGGCATCGTCTCCTTTGGAAGCATTGATCTCCGCGGACCTCTCGAATTTTCAAAGGATGTGAGGCCTCCGGTCGCGATGACGCAGAGAACTAGTTCTTTCTCTGTGGTCTCAACAGGGGATTCAGACATCCCTTCGTCTTGGGAGATTCAAGACGAGCCGGCATTCAATTCACTGCAGGGATATCCGGCCTTACTTCGAGTCAGAGCATCTCGGTGTCCATTCCACTTGAGGCCACACATTCAGGGTCCCTCTCACATACATGTAGCTGAGAGAAGCCTCCTCTTGAGGTGCTTGTGGAAACTTGGTATTCCTCTTGAGTCGAAGCCAGGGACTAAGCTCTCATCTCGAGTTGATTTGGGGTCCACGGAGCCCTTTCGTGTTGCTACAGTGACCTCAGGATCCCTCTAGACTAGAGCCAGTGATCTTGGGTTTCCTCTGGAGTGCCATCAAGGAAATCAAGGCTCCTTTCACGTTTGATGTGGAACACAGAATTGCTCTGCACGCAGTGCAGGGGAATCGGGCCTCATATCGCACCGAAGGGGAAGTCTCATTGTTTTTCTCGAGTTGCGGACGGAACCTGGGTTATATTCTCGAGTTACAACGGGGAGCGCCCTTCCAGACAAGTGTTTGTTCAGCGACGTCAGGACTCCTGCCTAGGTGCGAGGGACACCTCGGGATTCTCCTGGAGTCTTGGCATGGCAATTGGGACGCGTCTCCACGTGAGGCAGGAGACCCAGGGTCCCTTTCCACGTGCCACAGGGATCCTGGGACTCCTATCCATTTTCAAGAGGAGTCAGGCATCGTCTTCTTTGGAAGCATTGATCTCCGCGGACCTCTCGAGTTTTCAAAGGAAGTGAGGCCTCAGGTCGCAATGAGGCGGAGAACTCGGTCTTTCTCTGTGGTCTCCACAGGGGATTCAGACTTCCCTTCGTCTTGGGAGATGCAAGACGAGCGTGCATTTGATTCACTGCAGGGATATCCGGCCTTACTTCGAGTCAGAGCTTCTCGTTGCCCATTCCACTTGAGGCCACAAACTCAGGGTCCCTCTCTCATACCTGTAGCTGAGAGAAGCCTACTCTTCAGGTGCTTGTGGAAAGCTGGTATTCCTCTTGAGTCGAAGCCAGGGACTAACCTCGCATCTCGAGTTGATTTGGGGTCCACGGAGCCCTTTCGTGTTGCTCCAGTGACCTCAGGATCCCTCTAGACTTGAGACAGTGATCTTGGGTTTTCTCTGGAGTGCCATCAAGGAAATCAAGTCTCCTTTCATGTTTGATGTGGAACACGGAATTGCTCTGCATGTAGTGCAGGGGAATCGGGCCTCATCTCGCGGCGAGGGGGAAGTCTCATGGTTCTTCTCGAGTTGCGGCCGGAAGCTTGGGTATAGTCTAGAGTTACAATGGGAAAGGCCCTTCCATACACGTGTTTGTTCAGCGACGTCAAGACACCTGCCTTGGTGCGAGGGACACATCGGGATTCTCCTCGAGTCTTGGCATGGCAATTGGGACGCGTCTCCACGTGAGGCGGGGGAACTTGTGTCCCTTTCCACGTGCCACAGGGATCCTGGGACTCCTATCCATTTTCAAGAGGAGTCAGACATTGTCTCCTTTGGAAGCATTGATCTCCGCAGACCTCTCGAGTTTTCAAAGGATGTGAGGCCTCCGGTCGCGTTGAGGCGGAGGACTAGGTCTTTCTCTGTGGTCTCCACAGGGGATTCAGACATCCCTTCCTCTTGGGAGATGCAAGACGAGCCTGCATTCAATTCACTGCAGGGATATCCGGCCTTACTTCAAGTCAGAGCATCTCGGTGTCCATTCCACTTGAGGCCACAAACTCAGGGTCCCTGTCACATACCTGTAGCTGAGAGAAGCCTCCTCTTGAGGTGCTTGTGGAAAGTTGGTGTTCCTCTTGAGTCGAAGCCAAGGACTAAGCTCTCATCTCGAGTTGACTTGGGGTCCACGGAGCCCTTTCGGGTTGCTCCAGTGACCTCAGGATCCCTCTAGACTTGAGACAGTGATCTTGGGTTTTCCCTGGAGTGCCATCAACGAAATCAAGGCTCCTTTCTCGTTTGATGTGGAACACGGAATTGCTCTGCACGCAGTGCAGGGGAATCGGGACTCATCTCGCGGCGAGGGGGAAGTCTCATGGTTTTTCCCGAGTTGCGGCCGGAACCTGTGGTATATTCTCGAGTTACGACGGGGAGGGCCCTTCCAGAGACGTGTTTGTTCAGCGACGTCAGGACTCCTGCCTAGGTGCGAGGGACACCTCGGGATTCTCCTCGAGTCTTGACATGGCAATTGGGCCGCGTCTCCACGTGAGGCGGGAGACCCAGGGTCCCTTATAACGTGCCACAGGGATCCTGCGACTCCTATTCATTTTCAGGAGGAGTCAAGCATCGTCTCCTTTGGAAGCATTGATCTCCGCGGACCTCTCGAGTTTTCAAAGGATGTGAGGCCTCCGGTCGCGATGAGGCGGAGGACTAGTTCTTTCTCTGTGGTCTCCACAGGGGATTCAGACATCCCTTCGTCTTGGGAGATGCAAGAGGAGCCTGCATTCAATTCACTGCAGGGATATCCGGCCTTACTTCGAGTCAGAGCATCTCGGTGTCCATTCCACTTGAGGCCACAAACTCAGGGTTCCTCTCCCATACCTGTAGCTGAGAGAATCCTCCTCTTGAGGTGCTTGTGGAATGTTGGTATTCCTCTTGACTCGAAGCCAAGGAATAAGCTCTCATCTCGAGTAGATTTGGGGTCCACAGAGCCCTTTCGTGTTGTTCCAGTGACCTGAGGATCCCTCTAGACTTGAGACAGTGATCTTGGGTTTTCTCTGGAGTACCATCAAGGAAATCAAGGCTCCTTTCACGTTTGATGTGGAACACGGATTTGCTCTGCACGCAGTGCAGGGGAATCGGGCCTCATCTCGCGGCGAGGGGGAAGTCTCATGGTTTTTCTCGAGTTGCGGCCGGAACCTGGGGTATATTCTCGAGTTACGACGGGGAGGGCCCTTCCAGACACGTGTTTGTTCAGCGACGTCAGGACTCCTGCCTAGGTGCGAGGGACACTTCGCGATTCTCCACTAGTCTTGGCATGGCAATTGGGACGCGTCTCCACGTGAGGCGGGAGACCCAGGGTCCCTTTCCACTTGCCACAGGGATGCTGGGACTCCTATCCATTTTCAAGAGGAGTCAGGCATCGTCTCCTTTGGAAGCATTGATCTCCGCGGACCTCTCGAATTTTCAAAGGATGTGAGGCCTCCGGTCGCGATGAGGCAGAGAACTAGTTCTTTCTCTGTGGTCTCAACAGGGGATTCAGACATCCCTTCGTCTTGGGAGATTCAAGACGAGCCGGCATTCAATTCACTGCAGGGATATCCGGCCTTACTTCGAGTCAGAGCATCTCGGTGTCCATTCCACTTGAGGCCACACATTCAGGGTCCCTCTCACATACATGTAGCTGAGAGAAGCCTCCTCTTGAGGTGCTTGTGGAAACTTGGTATTCCTCTTGAGTCGAAGCCAGGGACTAAGCTCTCATCTCGAGTTGATTTGGGGTCCACGGAGCCCTTTCGTGTTGCTACAGTGACCTCAGGATCCCTCTAGACTAGAGCCAGTGATCTTGGGTTTCCTCTGGAGTGCCATCAAGGAAATCAAGGCTCCTTTCACGTTTGATGTGGAACACGGAATTGCTCTGCACGCAGTGCAGGGGATTCCGGCCTCATCTCTCGGCGAGGGGGAAGTCTCATGGTTTTTCTCTAGTTGCGGCCGGAACCTGTGGTATATTCTCGAGTTACGACGGGGAGGGCCCTTCCAGAAACGTGTTTGTTCAACGACGTCAGGACTCCTGCCTAGTTGCGAGGGACACCTCGGGATTCTCCTCGAGTCTTGGCATGGCAATTGGGACGCGTCTCCACGTGAGGCGGGAGACCCAGTGTCCCTTCCCACGTGCCACAGAGATCCTGGGACTCCTATCCATTTTCAAGAGGAGTCAGGAATCGTCTCCTTTGGAAGCATTGTTCTCCCCAACCTCTCGAGTTTTCAAAGGATGTGAGGTCTCCGGTCGCGATGAGGCGGAGGACTAGGTCTTTCTCTGTGGTCTCCACAGGGGATTCAGACATCCCTTCGTCTTGGGAGACGCAAGACGAGCCTGCATTCAATTCACTGCAGGGATATCTGGTCTTACTTCGAGTCAGAGCATCTCGGTGTCCATTCCACTTGAGGCCACAAACTCAGGGTCCCTCTCACATACCTGTAGCTGAGAGAAGCCTCCTCTTGAGGTGCTTGTGGAAAGTTGGTATTCCTCTTGAGGCGAAGCCAGGGACTAAGCTCTCATCTCGAGTTGATTTGGGGTCCACGGAGCCCTTTCGTATTGCTCCACTGACCTCAGGATCCCTCTAGACTTGAGACAGTGATCTTGGGTTTTCTCTGGAGTGCCATCAAGGAAATCAAGGCTCCTTTCACGTTTGATGTGGAACACGGAATTGCTCTGCATGCAGTGCAGGGGAATCGGGCCTCATCTCGCGGCGAGGGGGAAGTCTCATGGTTTTTCTCGAGTTGCGGCCGGAACCTGGGGTATATTCTCGAGTTACGACGGGGAGGGCCCTTCCAGACACGTGTTTGTTCAGCGACGTCAGGACTCCTGCCTAGGTGCGAGGGACACCTCGGGATTCTCCTCGAGTCTTGGCATGGCAATTGGGACGCGTCTCCACGTGAGGCGGGAGACCAAGGGCCCCTTTCCACGTGCCACAGGGATCCTGGGACTCCTATCCATTTTCAAGAGGAGTCAGGCATCATCTCCTTTGGAAGCATTGATCTCCGTTGACCTCGCGAGTTTTCAAAGGATGTGAGGCCTCCGTTCGCGTTGAGGCGTAGGACTAGGTCTTTCTCTGTGGTCTCAACAGGGGATTCAGACAACCCTTCGTCTTGGGAGATGCAAGACGAGCCTGCATTCAATTCACTGCAGGGATATCCAGCCTTACTTCGAGTCAGAGCATCTCGGTGTCCATTTCACTTGAGGCCACAAACTAAGGGTCCCTCTCACATACCTGTAGCTGAGAGAAGCCTCATCTTGAGGTGCTTGTGGAAATTTGATATTTCTCTTGAGTCGAAGCCAGGGACTAAGCTCTCATCTCGAGTTGATTTGGGGTCCACGGAGCCCTTTCGTGTTGCTCCAGTGACCTCAGGATCCCTCTAGACTTGAGACAGTGGTCTTGGGTTTTCTCTGGAGTGCCATCAAGGAAATCAAGGCTCCTTTCACGTTTGATGTGGAACACGGAATTGCTCTGCACGCAGTGCAGGGGAATCGGGCCTCATCTCGCGGCGAGGGGGAAGTCTCATGGTTTTTCTCGAGTTACGGCCGGAACCTGGGGTATATTCTCGTGTTATGACGGGGAGGGCCCTTCCAGACACGTGTTTGTTCAGCGACGTCAGGACACCTGCCTAGGTGCGAGGGACACCTCGGGATTCTCCTCGAGTCTTGGCATGGCAATTGGGACGCGTCTCCACGTGAGGCGGGAGACCCAGGGTCCCTTTCCACGTGCCACAGGGATCCTGGGACTCCTATCCCCTTTCAAGAGGAGTCAGGCATCGTCTCCTTTGGAAGCATTGATCTCCTCGGACCTCTTGAGTTTTCAAAGGATGTGAGGCCTCCGTTCGCGTTGAGGCGAGGGCTAGGTCTTTCTCTGTGGTCTCCACAGGGGATTCAGACATCCCTTCGTCTTGGGAGATGCAAGACGAGCCTGCATTCAATTCACTGCAGGGATATCCGGCCTTACTTCGAGTCAGAGCATCTCGGTGTCCATTCCACTTGAAGCCACAAACTCAGGGTCCCTCTCACATACCTGTAGCTCAGACAAGCCTCCTCTTGAGGTGCTTGTGGAAAGTTGGTATTCCCCTTGATTCGAAGCCAGGGACTAAGCTCTCATCTCGAGTTGATTTGGGGTCCACGGAGCCCTTTCGTGTTGCTCCAGTAACCTCAGGATCCCTCTAGACTTGAGCCAGTGATCTTGGGTTTTCTCTGTAGTGCCATCAAGGAAATCAAAGCTCCTTTCACGTTTAATGTGGAACACGGAATTGCTCTGCACGCAGTGCAGGGGATTCGGGCCTCATCTCTCGGCGAGGGGGAAGTCTCATGGTTTTTCTCGAGTTGCTGACGGAACCTGGGGTATATCCTCGAGTTACGACGGGGAGGGCCCTTCCAGACACGTGTTTGTTCAACGACGTCAGGACTCCTGCCTAAGTGCGAGGGACACCTCGGGATTCTCCACGAGTCTTGGCATGGCAATTGGGACGCGTCTCCACGTGAGGCGGGAGACCCAGGGTCCCTTCCCTCGTGCCACAGAGATCCTGGGACTCGTATCCATTTTCAAGAGGAGTCAGGCATCGTCTCCTTTGGAAGCATTGATCTCCCCAACCTCTCGAGTTTTCAAAGGATGTGAGGTCTCCGGTCGCGATGAGGCGGAGGACTAGGTCTTTCTCTGTGGTCTCCACAGGGGATTCAGACATCCCTTCGTCTTGGGAGATGCAAGAAGAGCCTGCATTCAATTCACTTTAGGGATATCTGGTCTTACTTCGAGTCAGAGCATCTCGGTGTCCATTCCACTTGAGGCCACAAACTCAGGGGCCCTCTCACATACCTGTAGCTGAGAGAAGCCTCCTCTTGAGGTGCTTGTGGAAAGTTGGTATTCCTCTTGAGGCGAAGCCAGGGACTAAGCTCTCATCTCGAGTTGATTTGGGGTCCAGGGAGCCCTTTCGTGTTGCTCCAGTGACCTCAGGATCCTTCTAGACTTGAGACAGTGATCTTGGGTTTTCTCTGGAGTGCCATCACGGAAATCAAGGCTCCTTTCACGTTTGATGTGGAACACGGAATTGCTCTGCACGCAGTGCAGGGGAAACGGGCCTCATCCAGCGGCGAGGGGGAAGTCTCATGGTTTTTCTCGAGTTGCGGCCGGAACCTGGGGTATATTCTCGAGTTACGACGGGGAGGGCCCTTCCAGACATGTGTTTGTTCAGCGACGTCAGTACTCCTGCCTAGGTGCGAGGGACACCTCGGGATTCTCCTCGAGTCTTGGCATGGCAATTGGGACGCGTCTCCACGTGAGGCGGGAAACCCAGGGTCCCTTTCCACGTGCCACAGGGATCCTGGGACTGCTATCCATTTTCAAGAGGAGTCAGGCATCGTCTCCTTTGGAAGCATTGATCTCCGCAGACCTCTCGAGTTTTCAAAGGATGTGAGGCCTCCGGTCGCGATGAGCCGGAGGACTAGGACTTTCTCTGTGGTCTCCACAGGGGATTCAGACATCCCTTCGTCTTGGGAGATGCAAGACGAGCCTGCATTCAATTCACTGCAGGGATATCCGGCCTTAATTCGAGTCAGAGGGTCTCGGTGTCCCTTCCACTTGAGGCCATAAACTCAGGGTCCTTCTCACATACCTGTAGCTGAGAGAAGCCTACACTTGAGGTGCTTGTGGAAAGTTGGTATTCCTCTTGAGTTGAAGCCAAGGAAAAGCTCTCATCTCGAGTTGATTTGGGGTCCACGGAGCCCTTTCGTGTTGCTCTAGTGACCTCAGGATCCCTCTAGACTTGAGACAGTGATCTTGGGTTTTCTCTGGAGTGCCATCAAGGAAATCAAGGCTCCTTTCACGTTTGATGTGGAACACAGAATTGCTCTGCACGCTGTGCAGGGGAATCGGGCCTCATCTCTCGGCGAGGAGGAAGTCTCATGGTTTTATTCGAGTTGCGGTCGGAACCTGGGGTATATTCTCGAGTTACGACGGGGAGGGCCCTTCCAGACACGTGTTTGTTCAGCGACGTCAGGACTCCTGCCTAGGTGCGAGGGACACCTCGGGATTCTCCTCGAGTCTTGGCATGGCAATTGGGACGCGTCTCCACGTGAGGCGGGACACCCAGTGGCCCTTTCCACGTGCCACAGGGATCCTGGGACTCCTATCCATTTTCAGGATGAGTCAGGCATCATCTCCTTTGGAAGCACTGATCTCTGCAGACCTCTCGAGTTTTCAAAGGATGTGAGGCCTCCGGTTGCGATGAAGTGGAGGACTAGTTCTATCTCTGTGGTCTCCACAGGGGATTCAGACATCCCTTCGTCTTGGGAGATGCAAGACGAGCCTGCATTCAATTCACTGCAGGGATATCCGGCTTTACTTCGAGTCAGAGCATCTCGGTGTCCATTCCACTTGAGGCCACAAACTCAGGGTCCCTCTCATATACATGCAGCTGAGAGAAGACTCCTCTTGAGGTGCTTGTGGAAATTTGGTATTCCTCTTGAGTCAAAGCCAGGGACTAAGCTCTCATCTCGAGTTGATTTGGGGTCCACGGAGCCCTTTCGTGTTGCTCCAGTGACCTCAGGATCCCTCTAGACTTGAGACAGTGATCTTGGGTTTTCTCTGGAGTGCCATCAAGGAAATCAAGGCTCCTTTCACGTTTGATGTGGAACACGGAATTGCTCTGCACGCAGTGCAGGGGAATCGGGCCTCATCTAGCCGCGAGTGGTAGGTCTCATGGAATTTCTCGAGTTGCGGCCGGAACCTGGGGTATATTCTCGTGTTACGACGGGGAGGGCCCTTCCAGGCACGTGTTTGTTCAGCGACGTCAGGACTCCTGCCTAGGTGCGAGGACACCTCGCGATTCTCCTCGAGTCTTGTCAGGGCAATGGGGACGTGTCTCCACGTGAGGCGGGAGACCCAGGGTCCCTTTCCACGTGCCACAGGGATCCTGGGACTCCTATCCATTTTCAAGAGGAGTCAGGCATCGTCTCCTTTGGAAGCATTGATCTCCGTGGACCTCTCGAGTTTTCAAAGGATGTGAGTACTCCGGTCGCAATGTGGCGAGAACTAGGTCTTTCTCTGTGCCCTCCACAGGGGATTCAGACATCCCTTCGTCTTGGGAGATGGAAGACGAGCCTGCATCCAATTCACTGCAGGGATATCTGTCCTTACTTCGAGTCAGAGCATCTCGGTGTCCATTCCACTTGAGGCCAGAGACTCATGGTCCCTCTCACATACCTGTAGCTGAGAGAAGCCTCCTCTTGACGTGCTTGTTGAAAGTTGGTATTCCCCTTGAGTTGAAGCCAGGGACTAAGCTCTCATCTCGAGTTGATTTGGGGTCCACGGAGCCCTTTCGTGTTGCTCCAGTGACCTCAGGATCCCTCTAGACTTGAGACAGTGATCTTGGGTTTTCTCTGGAGTGCCATCAAGGAAATCAAGGCCCCTTTCACGTTTAATGTGGAACACGGAATTGCTCTGCACGCAGTGCAGGGGAATCGGGCCTCATCTCGCGGCGAGGGGGAAGTCTAATGGTTTTTCTCGAGTTGCGGCCGGAACCTGGGTTATATTCTCGAGTTACGATGGGGAGGGCCCTTCCAGACACGTGTTTGTTCAGCGAAGTGAGGAATCCTGCCTAGGTGCGAGGGACACCTCGGGATTCTCCTCGAGTCTTGGCATGGCAATTGGGACGCGTCTCCACGTTAGGCGGGAGACCCAGGGTCCCTTTCCACGAGCCAGAGGGATCCTGGGACTCCTATCCATTTACAAGAGGACTCAAGAATCGTCTCCTTTGGAAGCATTGATCTCCGCGGACCTCTCGAGTTTTCAAAGTATGTGAGGCCTCCGGTCGCGATGAGGCGGAGGACTAGTTCTTTCTCTGTGGTCTCCACAGGGGATTCAGACATCCCTTCGTCTTGGGAGATGCAAGACGAGCCTGCATTCAATTCACTGCAGGGATATCCGGCCTTACTTCGAGTCAGAGCATCTCGGTGTCCATTCCTCTTGAGGCCACAAACTCAGGGTCCCTCTCACCTACCTGTAGCTGAGAGAAGCCTCCTCTTGAGGTGCTTGTGGAAAGTTGGTATTCCTCTTGAGTCGAAGCCAGGGACTAAGCGCTCATCTCGAGTTGATTTGGGGTCCTCGGAGCCCTTTCGTGTTGCTACAGTAACCTCAGGATCCCTCTAGACTTGAGACAGTGATCTTGGGTTTTCTCTGGAGTGCCATCAAGGAAATCAAGGCTCCTTTCACGTTTGATGTGGAACACGGAATTGCTCTGCACGCAGTGCAGGGGATTCGGGCCTCATCTCGCGGCGAGGGGGAAGTCTCATGGTTTTCCTCGAGTTGCAGCCAGAAACTGTGGTATATTCTCGAGTTACGACGGGGAGGGCCCTTCCAGACACGTGTTTTTTCAGCGACGTCAGAACTCCTGCCTAGGTGTGAGGGACACCTCGGGATTCTCCTCGAGTATTGGCATGGCAATTGGAACGCGTCTCCACGTGAGGCGGGAGACCCAGGGTCCCTTTCCACGTTCCACAGGCCTCCTGGAACTCCTATCCATTTTCAAGAGAAGTCAGGCATCGTCTCGTTTGGAAGCATTGATATCTGCGGACCTCTCGAGTTTTCAAAGGATGTGAGGCCTCCGGTCGCGATGAGGCGGAGAACTAGGTCTTTCTCTGTGGTCTCCACAGGTGATTCAGACATCCCTTCATCTTGGGAGATACAAGACGAGCCTGCATTCAATTCACTGCAGGGATATCCGGCCTTACTTCGAGTCAGAGCATCTCGGTGTCCATTCCACTTGAGGCCACAAACTCAGGGTCCCTCTCACATACCTGTAGCTGAGAGAAGCCTCCTCTTGTGTTGCTTGTGGAAAGTTGGTATTCTTCCTGGTTCGAAGCCAGGGACTAAGCTCTCATCTCGAGTTGATTTAGGGTCCACGGAGCATTTTCGTATTGCTCCAGTTACCTCAGGATCGCTCTAGACTTGAGACAGTGATCTTGGGTTTTCTCTGGAGTGCCATCAAGGAAATCAAGGCTCCGTTCACATTTGATGTGGAACACGGTATTGCTCTGCACGCAGAGCACGGAATCGGGCCTCATCTCGGGGCGAGGGGGAAGTCTCATGGTTTTTCTTGAGTTGCGGACGGACCCTGGGGTATATTCTCGAGTTAGAAGGGAAGGGCCCTTCCAGACACGTGTTTGTTCAGCGACGTCAGGACTCCTGCCTAGGTGCTAGGGGCACATCGGTATTCTCTTCGAGTCTTGGCATGGCAATTGGGACGCGTCTCCACGTGAGGCGGGAGACCAAGGGTCCCTTTCCAAGTTCCACAGGAGTCCTGGAACTCCTATCCATTTTCAAGAGGAGTCAGGCATCGTCTCCTTTGGAAGCATTGATCTCCGTGGACCTCTAGAGTTTTCAAAGGATGTGAGGCCTCTGGCCGCGATGAGGCGGAGAACTAGGTCTTTCTCTGTAGTCTCCACAGGGGATTCAGACATCCCTTCGTCTTGGGAGATGCAAGACGAGCCTGCATTCAATTCACTGCAGGGGTATCCGGCCTTACTTCGAGTCAGAGTATCTCGGTGTCCATTCCACTTGAGGCCACAAACTCAGGGTCCCTCTCCCATACCTGTAGCTGAGAGAAGCCTACTCTTCAGGTGCTTGTGGAAAGTTGGTATTCCTCTTGAGTCGATGCCAGGGACTAAGCTCTCATCTCGAGTTGATTTGGGGTCCACGGAGCCCTTTCGTGTTGCTCCAGTGACCTCAGGATCCCTCTAGACTTGAGACAGTGATCTTGGGTTTTCTCTGGAGTGCCATCAAGGAAATCAAGGCTCCGTTCACATTTGAAGTGGAACAAGGAATTCCTCTGCACGCAGTGTAGGGGAATCGGGCCTCATCTCGCAGCGAGGGGGCAGTCTCATGGTTTTTCTCGATTTGCGGCCGGAACCTGTGGTATTTTCTCGAGTTACGACGGGGAGGGCCCTTCCAGACACGTATTTGTTCAGCGACGTCAGAACCAATGCCTACGTTCGATGGACACCTCGGTATCTCCCCGAGGCTTGGCATGGCAATTGGGACGCGTCTCCACGTGAGGCGGGAGACCTAGGGTCCCTTTCCACGTGCCACAGGGATCCTGGGACTCCTATCTATTTTCAAGAGGAGTCAGGCATCGTCTCCTTTGAAAGCATTGATCTCCGCGGACCTCTCGAATTTTCAAATGATGTGAGGCCTTTGGTCGCGATGAGGTGGAGAAATAGTTCTTTCTCTGTGGTCTCCACAGGGGATTCAGACATCCCTTCATCTTGGGAGATGAAAGACGAGCCTGCTTTCAATTCACTGCAGAGATATCCGGCCTTACTTCGAGTCCGAGCATCCCGGTGTCCATTCCACTTGAGGCCAAAAACTCAGGGTCCCTCTCACATACCTGTAGCTGAGAGAAGCCTTCTCTTGAGGTGCTTGTGGAAAGTTGGTATTCCTCTTGAATCGAAGCCAGGGACTAAGCTCTCATCTCGAGTTTACTTGGTTTCCACGGAACCCTTTCGTGTTGCTCCAGTGACCTCAGGATCCCTCTAGACTTGAGACAGTGATCTTGGGGTTTCTCTGGAGTGCCATCAAGGAAATCAAGGCTCCTTTCATGTTTGATGTGGAACACGGAATTGCTCTGCACGCAGTGAAGGGGAATCGGGCCTCATCTCATGGCGAGGGGGAAGTCTCATATTTTTTCTCGAGTTGCGGCCGGAACCTGGGGTATATTCTAGAGTTACGACGGGGAGGGCCCTTCCAGACATGTGTTTGTTCAGCGACGTCAGGACTCCTGCCTAGGTTTGATGGACACCTCGGGATTCTCCCCGCGGCTTGGCATAGGAATTGGGACGCGTCTCCAGGTGAGGCGGGAGACCCAGTGTCCCTTTCCACGTGCCACAGGGTCCTGGGACTCCTATCCATTTTCAAGAGGAGTCAGGCATCGTTTCCTTTGGAAGCATTGATCTCCTCGGACCTCTCCAGTTTTGAAAGGATGTGAGGCCTCCGGTCGCGATGAGGCGGAGAACTAGGTCTTTCTCTGTGGTCTCCACAGGGGATTCAGACATCCCTTCGTCTTGGGAGATGCAAGACGAGCCTGCATTCAATTCACTGCAGGGATATCCGGCCTTACTTCGAGTCAGACCATCTCGGTGTCCATTCCACTTGAGGCCACAAACTCAGGGTACCTCTCACATCCATGTAGCTGAGAGAAGCCTCTTCTTGAGGTTCTTGTGGAAACTTGGTATTCCTCTTGAGTCGAAGACAGGGACTAAGCTCTCATCTCAAGTTGATTTGGGGTCCACGGAGCCCTTTCGTGTTGCTCCAGTGACCTCAGGATCCCTCTAGACTTCAGACAGTGACTCTGGGTTTTCTCTGGAGTGCCATCAAGAAATGAAGGTTCCTTTCACTTTTGATGTGGAACACGGAATTGCTCTGCATGCAGTGCAGGGGAATCAGGCCTCATCTCGCGGCGAGGGGGAAGTCTCATGGTTTTATTCGAGTTGCGGCCGGAACCTGGGGTATATTCTCGAGTTACGATGGGGAGGGCCCTTCCAGACACGTGTTTGTTCAGCGACGTCAGGACTCCTGCCTAGGTGCGAGGGACACCTCCGGATTCTCCTCGAGTCTTGGCATGGCAATTGGGACGCGTCTCCACGTGAGGCGGGAGACCCAGGTTCCCTTTCCACGTGCCACAGGGATCCTGAGCCTCCTATCCATTTTCAAGAGGAGTTAGGCATCGACTCCTTTGGAAGCATTGATCTCCGCAGACCTCTCGAGTTTTCAAAGGATGTGAGGCCTCCGGTCGCGATGAGGCAGAGAACTAGGTCTTTCTCAGTGGTCACCACAGGAGATTCAGACATCCCTTCGTCTTGGGAGATTGAAGACGAGCCTGCATTCAATTCACTGCAGAGATATTCGGCCTTACTTCGAGTCAGAGCATCTCGGTGTCCATTCCACTTGAGGCCACAAATTCAGGGTCCCAGTCACATACCTGTAGCTGAGAGAAGCCTCCTCTTGAGGTGCTTGTGGAAAGTTGGTATGCCTCTTGAGTCGAATCCAGGGACTAAGCTCTCATTTCGAGTTGATTTGGGGTCCAGGAGCCGTTTCGTGTTGCTATAGTGACCTCAGGATCCCTCTAGACTTGAGAGAGTAATCTTGGGTTTTCTCTGGAGTGCCATCAAGGAAATCAGGGCTCCTTTCACGTTTGATGTGGAACACGGAATTGCTCTGCACACAGTGCAGGGGAATCGGGCTTCATCTCGCTGCAAGGGGGAAGTCTCCTGGTTTTTCTCGAGTTGCGGCCGGAACCTGGGGTACATTCTCGAGTTACGACCGGGAGGGCCCTTCCAGACACGTGTTTGTTCAGCGACGTCAGGACTCCTGTCTACGTGCGAGGGACACCTCGGGATTCTCCTCGAGTCTTGGCATGGCAATTGGGACGCGTCTCCACGAGAGGCGGGAGACCCAGGGTCCCTTTCCACGTGCCACAGGGATCCTGGGACTCCTATCCATTTGCAAGAGGAGTCAGGCATCGTCTCCTTTGGAAGCATTGATCTCCGCGGACCTCTCGAGTTTTCAAAGGATGTGAGGCCTCCAGTCGCGATGAGGCGGAGAACTAGGTCTTTCTCTCTGGTCTCAACAGGGGATTCAGACATCCCTTCGTCTTGGAGATGCAAGACGATCCTGCATTCAATTCACTGCAGGGATAAGCGACCTTACTTCGAGTCAGAGCATCTCGTTGTTCATTCACTTGAGGCCACAAATTCAGGGTCCCTCTCTCATACCTGTAGCTGAGAGAAGCCTCCTCTTGAGGTGCTTGTGGAAAGTTGATATTCCTCTTGAGTCGAAGCCAGGGACTAAGCTCTCATCTCGAGTTGATTTGGGGTCCACGGAGCCCTTTCGTGTTGCTCCAATGACCTCAGGATCCGTCTAGACTTGAGACAGTGATCTTGGGTTTTCTCTGGAGTGCAATCAAGGAAATCAAGGCTCCTTTCACGTTTGATGTGGAACACGGAATTGCTCTGCACGCAGTGCAGGGGAATCGGGCCTCATCTCGCAGTGAGGGGAAGTCTCATGTTTATTCTCAAGTTGCGGCCGGAACCTGGGGAATATTCTCGAGTTACGACGGGGAGGGCCCTTCCAGTCACGTGTTTGTTCAGCGACGTCAGGACTCCTTCCTAGGTGCGAGGGACACTTCGCGATTCTCCACTAGTCTTGGCATGGCAATTGGGACGCGTCTCCACGTGAGGCGGGAGACCCAGGGTCCCTTTCCACTTGCCACAGGGATGCTGGGACTCCTATCCATTTTCAAGAGGAGTCAGGCATCGTCTCCTTTGGAAGCATTGATCTCCGCGGACCTCTCGAATTTTCAAAGGATGTGAGGCCTCCGGTCGCGATGACGCAGAGAACTAGTTCTTTCTCTGTGGTCTCAACAGGGGATTCAGACATCCCTTCGTCTTGGGAGATTCAAGACGAGCCGGCATTCAATTCACTGCAGGGATATCCGGCCTTACTTCGAGTCAGAGCATCTCGGTGTCCATTCCACTTGAGGCCACACATTCAGGGTCCCTCTCACATACATGTAGCTGAGAGAAGCCTCCTCTTGAGGTGCTTGTGGAAACTTGGTATTCCTCTTGAGTCGAAGCCAGGGACTAAGCTCTCATCTCGAGTTGATTTGGGGTCCACGGAGCCCTTTCGTGTTGCTACAGTGACCTCAGGATCCCTCTAGACTAGAGCCAGTGATCTTGGGTTTCCTCTGGAGTGCCATCAAGGAAATCAAGGCTCCTTTCACGTTTGATGTGGAACACGGAATTGCTCTGCACGCAGTGCAGGGGAATCGGGCCTCATCTCGCAGTGAGGGGAAGTCTCATGTTTATTCTCAAGTTGCGGCCGGAACCTGGGGAATATTCTCGAGTTACGACGGGGAGGGCCCTTCCAGTCACGTGTTTGTTCAGCGACGTCAGGACTCCTTCCTAGGTGCGAGGGACACTTCGCGATTCTCCACTAGTCTTGGCATGGCAATTGGGACGCGTCTCCACGTGAGGCGGGAGACCCAGGGTCCCTTTCCACTTGCCACAGGGATGCTGGGACTCCTATCCATTTTCAAGAGGAGTCAGGCATCGTCTCCTTTGGAAGCATTGATCTCCGCGGACCTCTCGAATTTTCAAAGGATGTGAGGCCTCCGGTCGCGATGACGCAGAGAACTAGTTCTTTCTCTGTGGTCTCAACAGGGGATTCAGACATCCCTTCGTCTTGGGAGATTCAAGACGAGCCGGCATTCAATTCACTGCAGGGATATCCGGCCTTACTTCGAGTCAGAGCATCTCGGTGTCCATTCCACTTGAGGCCACACATTCAGGGTCCCTCTCACATACATGTAGCTGAGAGAAGCCTCCTCTTGAGGTGCTTGTGGAAACTTGGTATTCCTCTTGAGTCGAAGCCAGGGACTAAGCTCTCATCTCGAGTTGATTTGGGGTCCACGGAGCCCTTTCGTGTTGCTACAGTGACCTCAGGATCCCTCTAGACTAGAGCCAGTGATCTTGGGTTTCCTCTGGAGTGCCATCAAGGAAATCAAGGCTCCTTTCACGTTTGATGTGGAACACAGAATTGCTCTGCACGCAGTGCAGGGGAATCGGGCCTCATATCGCACCGAAGGGGAAGTCTCATGGTTTTTCTCGAGTTGCGGACGGAACCTGGGTTATATTCTCGAGTTACAACGGGGAGGGCCCTTCCAGACAAGTGTTTGTTCAGCGACGTCAGGACTCCTGCCTAGGTGCGAGCGAAACCTCGGGATTCTCCTGGAGTCTTGGCATGGCAATTGGGACGCGTCTCCACGTGAGGCAGGAGACCCAGGGTCCCTTTCCACGTGCCACAGGGATCCTGGGACTCCTATCCATTTTCAAGAGGAGTCAGGCATCGTCTTCTTTGGAAGCATTGATCTCCGCGGACCTCTCGAGTTTTCAAAGGAAGTGAGGCCTCAGGTCGCAATGAGGCGGAGAACTCGGTCTTTCTCTGTGGTCTCCACAGGGGATTCAGACTTCCCTTCGTCTTGGGAGATGCAAGACGAGCGTGCATTTGATTCACTGCAGGGATATCCGGCCTTACTTCGAGTCAGAGCTTCTCGTTGCCCATTCCACTTGAGGCCACAAACTCAGGGTCCCTCTCACATACCTGTAGCTGAGAGAAGCCTACTCTTCAGGTGCTTGTGGAAAGCTGGTATTCCTCTTGAGTCGAAGCCAGGGACTAACCTCGCATCTCGAGTTGATTTGGGGTCCACGGAGCCCTTTCGTGTTGCTCCAGTGACCTCAGGATCCCTCTAGACTTGAGACAGTGATCTTGGGTTTTCTCTGGAGTGCCATCAAGGAAATCAAGTCTCCTTTCATGTTTGATGTGGAACACGGAATTGCTCTGCATGTAGTGCAGGGGAATCGGGCCTCATCTCGCGGCGAGGGGGAAGTCTCATGGTTCTTCTCGAGTTGCGGCCGGAAGCTTGGGTATAGTCTAGAGTTACAATGGGAAAGGCCCTTCCATACACGTGTTTGTTCAGCGACGTCAAGACACCTGCCTTGGTGCGAGGGACACATCGGGATTCTCCTCGAGTCTTGGCATGGCAATTGGGACACGTCTCCACGTGAGGCGGGAGACCCAGGTTCCCTTCCCACGTCCACAGGGATCCTGGGACTCCTATCCATTTTCAAGAGGAGTCAGGCATCGTCTCCTTTGGAAACATTGATCTCCGCGGACCTCTCGAGTTTTCAAAGGATGTGAGGCCTCCGGTCGCGATGAGGCGGAGAACTAGGTCTTTCTCTGTGGTCTCCACAGGTGTTTGAGACATCCCTTCGTCTTGGGATATTCAAGACGAGCCTGCATTCAATTCACTGCAGGGATATACGGCCTTACTTCGAGTCAGAGCATCTCGGTGTCCATTCCACTTGAGGCCACAAACTCAGGGTTCCTCTCACGTACCTGTAGCTGAGAGAAGCCTCCTCTTGAGGTGCTTGTGGGAAGTTCGTATTCCTCTTGAGTCGAAGCCAGGGACTAAGCTCTCATCTCGAGTTGATTTGGGGTCCACGGAGCCCTTTCGTGTTGCTACAGTGACCTCAGGATCCCTCTAGACTTGAGACAGTGATCTTGCTTTTTCTCTGGAGTGCCATCAAGGAAATCAAGCCTCATTTCAAGTTTGATATGGGATACGGAATTGCTCTGCACACAGTGCAGTGAAAAAGGGCCTCATCTCGCGGCGAGGGGGAAGTCTCATGGTTTTTCTCGAGTTGCGGCCGGAACCTGGGGTATATTCTCGAGTTACGACGGGGAGGGCCCTTCCATACACGTGTTTATTCAGCGACGTCAGGACTCGTGTCTAGGTGCGAGGGAACCCCTGGATTCTCCTCGAGTCTTGGCATGGCAATTGGGACGCGTCTCCACATGAGGCGGGGACCCAGGGTCCCTTTCCACGTGCGACAGGGATCCTGGGACTCCTATCCATTTTCAAGAGGAGTCAGGCATCGTCTCCTTTGGAAGCATTGATCTCCGCAGACCTCTCGAATTTTCAAAGGATGTGAGGCCTCTGGTCGCGATGAGGCGGAGGACTAGGTCTTCCTCTTTTGTCTCCACAGGGGATTCAGACATCCCTTCATCTTGGGAGATGCAAGACGAGCCTGCATTCAATTCACTGCAGGGATATCTGGCCTTACTTCAAGTCAGAGCATCTCGGTGTCCATTCCACTTGAGGCCACAAACCCATGGTCCCTCTCACATACCTGTAGCTGAGAGAAGCCTCCACTTAAGGTGCTTGTGGAAAGTTGGTATTCCTCTTGAGTCGAAGCCAGGGACTAAGCTCTCATCTCGAGTTGATTTGGGGTCCACGGAGCCCTTTCGTGTTGCTCCAATGACCTCAGGATCCGTCTAGACTTGAGACAGTGATCTTGGGTTTTCTCTGGAGTGCAATCAAGGAAATCAAGGCTCCTTTCACGTTTGATGTGGAACACGGAATTGCTCTGCACGCAGTGCAGGGGAATCGGGCCTCAACTCGCAGTGAGGGGAAGTCTCATGGTTTTTCTCAAGTTGCGGCCGGAACCTGGGGAATATTCTCGAGTTACGACGGGGAGGGCCCTTCCAGTCACGTGTTTGTTCAGCGACGTCAGGACTCCTTCCTAGGTGCGAGGGACACCTCGGGATTCTCCTCGAGTCTTGGCATGGCAATTGGGACGCGTCTCCACGTGAGGCGGGGGAACTTGTGTCCCTTTCCACGTGCCACAGGGATCCTGGGACTCCTATCCATTTTCAAGAGGCGCCAGGCATTGTCTCCTTTGGAAGCATTGATCTCCGCGGACCTCTCGAGTTTTCAAAGGATGTGAGGCCTCCGGTCGCGTTGAGGCGGAGGACTAGGTCTTTCTCTGTGGTCTCCACAGGGGATTCAGACATCGCTTCGTCTTCGGAGATGCAAGACGAGCATGCATTCCATTCACTGCAGGCATATCCGGCCTTACTTCGAGTCAGAGCATCTCGGTGTCCATTCCACTTGAGGCCACAAACTCAGGGTCAATCTCACATACCTGTAGCTGAGAGAAGCCTCCTCTTGATGTGCTTGTGGAAAGTTGGTATTCCTCTTCAGACGAAGCCAGGGACTAAGCTCTCATCCCGAGTTGATTTGGGGTCCACGGAGCCCTTTCGTGTTGCTCCAGTGACCTCAGGATCCCTCTAGACTTGAGACAGTGATCTTGGATTTTCTCTGGAGCGCCATCAAGGAAATCAAGGCTCCTTTCACGTTTGATGTGGAACATGGAATTGCTCTGCACGCAGTGCAGGGGCATCGGGCCTCATCTCGCGGCGAGGGGGAAGTCTCATATTTTTTCTCGAGTTGCGGCAGGAACCTGATTTATATTCTCGAGTTACGACGGGGAGGTCCCTTCCAGACACGTGTTTGTTCAGCGACGTCATGACTCCTGCCTAGGTGCGAGGGACACCTCGGGATTCTCCTCGAGTCTTGGCATGGCAATTGGGACGCGTCTCCACGTGAGGCGTGAGACCCAGTGTCCCTTTCCACGTGCCACAGGGATCCTGGGACTTCTATCCATTTGCAAGAGGAGTCAGGCCTCGTCTCCTTTGGAAGCATTGATCTGCCCGGACCTCTCGAGTTTTCAAAGGATGTGAGGCCTCCGTTAGCGTTGAGGCGGAGGACTAGGTCTTTCTCTGTGGTCTCCACAGGGGATTCAGACATCCCTTCGTCTTGGGAGATGCAAGATGAGCCTGCATTCAATTCACAGCAGGGATATCCGGCCTTACTTCAAGTCAGAGAATCTCGGTGTCCATTCCACTTGAGGCCACAAACTCAGGGTCCCTCTCACATACCTGTAGCTGAGAAAAGCCTCCGCTTGAGGTGCTTGTGGAAAGTTGGTATTCCTCTTGAGTCGAAGCCAGAGACTAAGCTCTCATCTCGAGTTGATTTGAGGTCCACGGAGCCCTTTCGTGTTGCTCCAGTGACCTCAGGATCCCTCTAGACTTGAGACAGTGATCTTGGGTTTTCTCTTTAGTGCCATCAAGGAAATCAAGGCTCCTTTCACGTTTGATGTGGAACACGTAATTGCTCTGCACGCAGTGCAGGGGAATCGGGCCTCATCTCGCGGCGAGGGGGAAGTCTCATATTTTTTCTCGAGTTGCGGCCGGAACCTGATTTGTATTCTCGAGTTACGACGGGGAGGGCCCTTCCAGACACCTGTTTGTTCAGCAACGTCAGGACTCCTGCCTAGGTGTGAGGGACACCTCGGGATTCTCCTCGAGTCTTGGCATGGCAATTGGGACGCGTCTCCACGTGAGGCGGGAGACGCAGGGTCCCTTTCGACGTGCCACAGGGATCCTGGGACTCCTATCCATTTTCAAGAGGAGTCAGGCATCGTCTCCTTTGGAAGCATTGATCTCCGCGGACCTCTCGAGTTTTAAAAGTATATGAGGCCTCCGTTAGCGTTGAGGCGGAGGACTAGGTCTTTCTCTGTGGTCTCCACAGGGGATTCAGACATCCCTTCGTCTTGGGAGATGCAAGACGAGCCAGCATTCAATTCAATGCAGGGATATCCGGCCTTATTTCGAGTCAGAGCATCTCGGTGTCCATTCGATCTGAGGCCACAAACTCAGGGTCCCTCTTACCTACCTGTAGCTGAGAGAAGCCTCCTCTTGAGGTGCTTGTGGAAACTTGGTATTCCTCTTGAGTCGAAGCCAGGGACTAAGCTCTCATCTCGAGTTGATTTGGGGTCCACGGAGCCCTTTCGTGTTGCTCCAGTGACCTCAGGATCCCTCTAGACTTGAGACAGTGACTTTGGGTTTTCTCTGGAGTGGCATCAGGGAAATCAAGGTTCCTTTCACGTTTGATGTGGAACACGGAATTGCTCTGCACGCAGTGCAGGGGAATCGGGCCTCATCTCGCGGCGAGGGGGAAGTCTCATGGTTTTTCTTGAGTTGCGGCCGGAACCTGGGGTATATTCTCGAGTTACGACGGGGAGGGCCCTTCCAGACACGTGTTTGTTCAGCGACGTCAGGACTCTGGCCTAGGTGCGAGGGACACCTCGGGATTCTCCTCGAGTCTTGGCATGGCAATTGGGACGCGTCTCCACGTGAGGCGGGAGACCCAGGGTTCCTTTCCACGTGCCACAGGGATCCTGGGACTCCTATCCATTTTCAAGAGGAGTCAGGCATCGTCTCCTTTGGAAGCATTGATCTCCGCGAACCTCTCGAGTTTTCAAAGGATGTGAGGCCTCCGGTCGCAATGAGGCGGAGGACTAGGTCTTTCTCTGTGGTCTCCACAGGGGATTCAGACATCCCTTCGTCTTGGGAGATGCAAGACGAGCCTGCATTCACTTCACTGCAGGGATATCCGGCCTTACTTCGAGTCAGAGCATCTCGGTGTCCATTCCACTTGAGGCCACAAACTCAGGGTCCCTCTCACCTACCTGTAGCTGAGAGAAGCCTCCTCTTGAGGTGCTTGTGGAAAGTTGGTATTCCTCTTGAGTCGAAGCCAGGGACTAAGCTCTCATCTCGAGTTGATTTGGGTTCCACGGAGCCCTTTCGTGTTGCTCCAGTGACCTCAGGATCCCTCTAGACTTGAGACAGTGATCTTGGGTTTTCTCTGGAGTGCCATCAAGGAAATCAAGGCTCCTTTCACGTTTGATGTGGAACACGGAATTGACCTGCACGCAGTGCAGGTGAATCGGGCCTCATCTCGCGGCGAGGGGAAAGTCTCATGGTTTTTCTCGAGTTGCGGCCGGAACCTGTGGTATATTCTCGAGTTACGACGGGCAGGGCACTTCCAGACACGTGTTTGTTCAGCGACGTCAGGACTCCTGCCTAGGTGCGAGGGACATCTCGGGATTCTCCTCGAGTCTGGGCATGGCAATTGGGATGCGTCTCCACGTGAGGCGGGAGACCCAGGGTCCCTTTCCACGTTCCACAGGAATCCTGGGACTCCTAACCATTTTCAAGAAGAGTCAGGCATCGTCCCCTTTGGAAGCATTGATCTCCGTGGACCTCTCGAGTTTTCAAAGGATGTCATGCCTCCGGTCGCGATGAGGCGGGGAACTAGGTCTTTCTCTGTGGTCTCCACAGGGGATTCAGACATCCCTTCGTCTTGGGAGATGCAAGACGAGCTTGCATTCAATTCACTGCAGGGATATCCGGCCTTACTTCGAGTCAGAGCATCTCGGTGTCCATTCCACTTGAGGCCACAAACTCAGGGTCCCTCTCACATACCTGTAGCTGAGAGAAGCCTCCTCTTGAGGTCCTTGTGGAAAGTTGGTATTCCTCTTGAGTCGAAGCCAGGGACTAAGCTCTCATCTCGAGTTGATTTGGGGTCCACGGAGCCCTTTCGTGTTGCTCCAGTGAACTCAGGATCCCTCTAGACTTGAGACAGTGACTTTGGGTTTTCTCTGGAGTGGCATCAAGGAAATCAAGGCTCCTTTCACGTTTGATGTGGAACACGGAATTGCTCTGCACGCAGTGCAGGGGAATCTGGCCTCATCTCGCGGCGAGGGGGAAGTCTCATGGTTTTTCTCGAGTTGCGGCCGGAACCTGGGGTATATTCTCGAGTTACAACGGGGAGGGCCCTTCCAGACACGTGTTTGTTCAGCGACGTCAGGACTCCTGCCTAGGTGCGAGGGACACTTCGGGATTGTCCTCGAGTCTTGGCATTTCAATTGGGACGCGTCTCCACGTGAGGCGGGAGACCCAGGGTCCCTTGCCACGTGCCACAGGGATCCTGGGACTCCTATCCATTTTCAAGAGGAGTCAGGCATCGTCTCCTTTGGAAGCATTGATCTCCGCAAACCTCTCGAGTTTTCAAAGGATGTGAGGCCTCCGGTCGCGTTGAGCCGGAGGAGTAGGTCTTTCTCTGTGGTCTCCACAGGGGATTCAGACATCCCTTCTTCTTGGGAGATGCAAGACGAGCCTGCATTCAATTCACTGCAGGGAAATCCAGCCTTACTTCGAGTCAGAGCATCTCGGTGTCCATTCCACTTGAGGCCACAAACTCAGGGTCCCTCTCACATACCTGTAGCTGAGAGAAGCCTCCTCTTGAGGTGCTTGTGGAAAGTTGGAATTCCTCTTGAGTCAAAGCCATGGACTAAGCTCCCATCTCGAGTTGATTTGGGGTTCGGGGAGCCCTTTCATATTGCTCAAGTGACCTCAGGATCCCTCTAGTTTTGAGACAGTGATCTTGGGTTTTCTCTGGAGTGCCATCAAGGAAAGCAAGGCTCCTTTCACGTTTGATGTGGAACACGGAATTGCTCTGCACGCAGTGCAGGGGAATCGGGCCTCATCTCGCGGCAAGTGCGAAGTCTCATGGTTTTTGTCGAGTTGCCGCCAGACCCTGGGGTATATTCTCGAGTTACGACGGGGAGGGCCCTTCCAGACACGTGTTTGTTCAGCGACGTCAGGACTCCGGCCTAGGTGCGAGGGACACCTCGGGATTCTCCTCGAGCCTTGGCATGGCAATTGGGACGCGTCTCCACGTGAGGCGGGAGACCCAGGGTTCCTTTCCACGTGCCACAGGGATCCTGGGACTCCTATCCATTTTCAAGAGGAGTCAGGCATCGTCTCCTTTGGAAGCATTGATCTCCGTGGACCTCTCGAGTTTTCAAAGGATGTGAGGCCTCCGGTCGCAATGAGGCGGAGGACTAGGTCTTTCTCTGTGGTCTCCACAGGGGATTCAGACATCCCTTCGTCTTGGGAGATGCAAGACGAGCCTGCATTCAATTCACTGCAGGGATATCCGGCCTTACATCGAGTAGAGCATCTCGGTGTCCATTCCACTTGAGGCCACAAACTCAGGGTCCCTCTCACATACCTGTAGCTGAAAGAAGCCTCCTCTTGAGGTGCTTGTGGAAAGTTGGTATTCCTCTTGAGTCGAAGCCAGGGACTAAGCTCTCATCTCGAGTTGATTTGAGTTCCACGGAGCCCTTTCGTGTTGCTCCAGTGACCTCAGGATCCCTCTAGACTTGAGACAGTGATCTTGGGTTTTCTCTGGAGTGCCATCAAGGAAATCAAGGCTCCTTTCACGTTTGATGTGGAACACGGTATTGCTCTGCACGCAGTGCAGGTGAATCGGGCCTCATCTCGCGGCGAGGGGAAAGTCTCATGGTTTTTCTCGAGTTGCGGCCGGAACCTGTGGTATATTCTAGAGTTACGACGGGCAGGGCACTTCCAGACACGTGTTTGTTCAGCGACGTCAGGACTCCTGCCTAGGTGCGATGGACACTTCGGGATTCTCCCCGAGGTTTCGAATGGCAATTGTGTTGCGTCTCCAGGTGAGGCGGGAGACCCAGTGTTCCTTTCCACGTGCCACATGATCCTGGGACTCCTATCCATTTTCAAGAGGAGTCAGGCATCGTCTCCTTTGGAAGCATTGATCTCCGCGGACCTCTTGAGTTTACAAAGGATGTGTGGCCTCCGGTCGCGTTGAAGCGGAGAATTACGTCTTTCTCTGTGGCCTCCACAGGGGATTCAGACATCCCTTCGTCTTGGGAGATGCAAGACAAGCCTGCATTCAATTCACTGCAAGGATATCCGGCCTTACTTCGAGTCAGACCATCTCGGTGTCCATTCCACTTGAAGCCAACAACTCAGGGTCCCTCTCACATACCTGTAGCTGAGAGAAGCCTCCTCTTGAGGTGCTTGTGGAAAGTTGGTATTCCTCTTGACTCGAAACCAGGGACTAAGCTCTCATCTCGAGTTGATTTGGGGTCCACGGAGCCCTTTCGTGTTGCTCCAGTGACCTCAGGATCCCTCTAGACTTGAGACAGTGATCTTGGGTTTTCTCTGGAGTGCCATCAAGGAAATCAAGGCTCCTTTCACGTTTGATGTGGAACACGGAATTGCTCTGCATGAAGTGCAGGGGAATCGGGCCTCATGTCGCGGCGAGGGGGAAGTCTCATGGTTTTTCTTGAGTTGCGGCCGGAACCTGGGGTATATTCTCGAGTTAGGATGGGGAGGGTCCTTCCAGACACGTGTTTGTTCAGCGACGTCAGGACTCCTGCCTAGGTGCGAGGGACACCTCGGGATTCTCCTCGAGTCTTGGCATGGCAATTGGCACGCGTCTCCACGTGAGGCGGGAGACGCAGGGTCCCTTTCCACGTGCCACAGGGATCCTGGGACTCCTATCCATTTTCAAGAGGAGTCAGGCATCGTCTCCTTTGGAAGCATTGATCTCCGCGGACCTCTCGAGTTTTCAAAGGATGTGAGGCCTCCGGTCTTGATGAGGCGGAGGACTAGGTCTTTCTCTGTGGTCTCCACAGGGGATTCAGACATCCCTTCGTCTATGGAGATGCAAGACGAGCCTGCATTCAATTCACGGCAGGGATATTCGGCCTTACTTCGCGTCAGAGCATCTCGGTGTCCATTCCACTTGAGGCCACAAAATCAGGGTCCCTCTCACATACCTGTAGCTGAGAGAAGCCTCCTCTTGAGGTGCTTGTGGAAAGTTGGTATTCCTCTTGAGTCGAAGCCAGGGACTAAGCTCTCATCTCGAGTTGATTTGGGGTCCACGGAGCCCTTTCGTGTTGCTCCAGTGACCTCAGGATCCCTCGAGACTTGAGACAGTGATCTTGGGTTTTCTCTGGAGTGCCATCAAGGAAATCAAGGCTCCTTTAACGTTTGATGTGGAACACGGTATTGCTCTGCACGCAGTGCAGGGGAATCCGGCCTCATGTCGTGGCGAGGGGGAAGTCTCATGGTTTTTCTCGAGTTGCGGCCGGAACCTGGGGTATATTCTCGAGTTATGACGGGGAAGACCCTTCCAGACACGAGTTTTTTCAGCGACGTCAGGACTCCTTCCTAGGTGCGAGGGACACCTCGGGATTCTCCTCGAGTCTTGGCATGGCAATGGGGACGCGGCTCCACGTGAGGCGGGAGACCCAGGGTCCCTTTCCATGTGCCACAGGGATCCTGGGACTCCTGTGCATTTTCAAGAGGAGTCAGGCATCGTCTCCTTTGGAAGCATTGATCTCCGCGGACCTCTCGAGTTTTCAAAGGATGTGAGGCCTCCGGTCGCGTTGAAGCGGAGAATTACGTCTTTCTCTGTGGTCTCCACAGGGGTTCAGACATCCCTTCGTCTTGGGAGATGCAAGACAAGCCTGCATTCAATTCACTGCAAGGATATCCGGGCTTACTTCGAGTCAGAGCATCTCGGTGTCCATTCCACTTGAGGCCACAAACTAAGGGTCCCTCTCACATACCTGTAGCTGAGAGAAGCCTACTCTTCAGGTGCTTGTGAAAAGTTGGTATTCCTCTTGAGTCGAAGCCAGGGACTAAGATCTCATCTCGAGTTTTTTTGAGGTCCACGGAGCCCTTTCGTGTTGCTCCAGTGACCTCAGGATCCCCCTAGACTTGAGAGAGTGATCTTGGGTTTTCTCTGGAGTGCCATCACGGAAATCAAGGCTCCTTTCACGTTTGATGTGGAACACGGAATTGCTCTGCACGCAGTGCAGGGGAATCGGGCCTCATCTCGCGGCGAGGGGGAAGTCTCATGGTTTTTCTCGAGTTGCGGCCGGAACCTGGGGTATATTCTCGAGTTACGACGGGGAGGGCCCTTCCAGACACGTGTTTGTTCAGTGACGTCAGGACTCCTGCCTAGGTGCGAGGGACACTTCGGGATTCTCCTCGAGTCTTGGCATGGCAATTGGGACGCGTCTCCACGTGAGGCGGGAGACCCAGGGTCCCTTTCCACGTGCCACAGTGATCCTGGGACTCCTATCCATTTTCAAGAGGAGTCAGGCATCGTCTCCTTTGGAAGCATTGATCTCCGCGGACCTCTCGAGTTTTCAAAGGATGTGAGGCCTCCGGTCGCGATGAGGCGGAGGACTAGGTCTTTCTCTGTGGTCTCCACAGGGGATTCAGACATCCCTTCGTCTATGGAGATGTAAGACGAGCCTGCATTCAATTCACGGCAGGGATATTCGGCCTTACTTCGCGTCAGAGCATCTCGGTGTCCATTCCACTTGAGGCCACAAACTCAGGGTCCCTCTCACATACCTGTAGCTGAGAGAAGCCTACTCTTGAGGTGCTTGTGAAAAGTTGGTATTCCTCTTGAGTCGAAGCCAGGGACTAAGCTCTCATCTCGAGTTTTTTTGGGGTCCACGGAGCCCTTTCATGTTGCTCCAGTGACCTCAGGATCCCTCTAGACTTGAGACAGTGATCTTGGGTTTTCTCTGGAGTGCCATCAAGGAAATCAAGGCTCCTTTCACGTTTGATGTGGAACACGGAATTGCTCTGCACGCAGTACAGGGGAATCGGGCCTCATGTCCCGGCGAGGGGGAAGTCTCATGGATTTTCTCGAGTTGCGGCCGGAACCTGGGGTATATTCTCCAGTTACGACGGGGAGGGCCCTTCCAGACACGTGTTTGTTCAGCGATGTCAGGACTCCTGCCTAGGTGCGAGGGACACCTCGGGATTCTCCTCGAGTCTTGGCATGGCAATTGGGACGCGTCTCCACGTGAGGCGGGAGACGCAGTGTCCCTTTCCACGTGCCACAGGGCGCCTGGGACTCCTATCCATTTTCAAGAGGAGTCAGGCATCGTCTCCTTTGGAAGCATTGATCTCCGCGGAAATCTCGAGTTTTCAAAGGATGTGAGGCCTCCGGTCGCGATGAGGCGGAGAATTAGGTCTTTCTCTGTGGTCTCCACAGGGGATTCAGACATCCCTTCGTCTTGGGAGATGCAAGACGAGCCTGCATTCAATTCACTGCAGGGATATCCGGCCTTACTTCGAGTCAGACCATCTCGGTGTCCATTCCACTTGAGGCCAGCAACTCAGGGTCCCTCTCACATACCTGTAGCTGAGAGAAGCCTCCTCTTGAGGTGCTTGTGGAAAGTTGGTATTCCTCTGGACTCGAAGCCAGGGACTAAGCTATCATCTCGAGTAGATTTGGGGTCCACGGAGCCCTTTCGTGTTGCTCCAGTGACCTCAGGATCCCTCTAGACTTGAGACAGTGATCTTGGGTTTTCTCTGGAGTGCCATCAAGGAAATCAAGGCTCCTTTCACGTTTGATGTGGAACACGGAATTGCTCTGCACGCAGTGCAGGGGAATCGGGCCTCATCTCGCGGCGAGGGGGAAGTCTCATGGCTTTTCTCGAGTTGGGGCCGGAACCTGGGGTATATTCTCGACTTACGACAGGGAGGGCCCTTCCAGACACGTGTTTGTTCAGCGACGTCAGGACTCCTGCCTAGGTGCGAAGGACACCTCGGGATTCTCCTCGAGTCTTGGCATGGCAATGGGGACGCAGCTCCACGTGAGGCGGGAGCCCCAGGGTCCCTTTCCACGTGCCACAGGGATCCTGGGACTCCTATCCATTTTCAAGAGGAGTCAGGCATCGTCTCCTTTGGAAGCATTGATCTCCGCGGACCTCTTGAGTTTACAAAGGATGTGAGGCCTCCGGTCGCGTTGAAGCGGAGAATTACGTCTTTCTCTGTGGCCTCCACAGGGGATTCAGACATCCCTTCGTCTTGGGAGATGCAAGACAAGCCTGCATTCAAGTCACTGCAAGGATATCCGGCCTTACTTCGAGTCAGACCATCTCGGTGTCCATTCCACTTGAAGCCAACAACTCAGGGTCCCTCTCACATACCTGTAGCTGAGAGAAGCCTCCTCTTGAGGTGCTTGTGGAAAGTTGGTATTCCTCTTGACTCGAAACCAGGGACTAAGCTCTCATCTCGAGTTGATTTGGGGTCCACGGAGCCCTTTCGTGTTGCTCCATTGACCTCAGAATCCCTCTAGACTTGAGACAGTAATCTTGGGTTTTCTCTGGAGTGCCATCAAGGAAATCAAGTCTCCTTTCACGTTTGATGTGGAACACGGAATTGCTCTGCACGCAGTGCAGGGGAATCGGGCCTCATCTCGCGGCGAGGGGAAAGTCTCATGGTTTTTCTCGAGTTGCGGCCGGAACCTGGGGTATATTCTCGAGTTACGACGGGGAGGGCCCTTCCAGACACGTGTTTGTTCAACGACGTCAGGACTCCTGCCTAGGTGCGAGGACACCTCGGGATTCTCCTCGATTCATGGCATGGCAATGGGGACGCGTATCCACGTGAGGCGGGAGCCCCAGGGTCCCTTTCCACGTGCCACAGGGATCCTGGGACTCCTATCCATTTTCAAGAGGAGTCAGGCATCGTCTCGTTTGGAAGCATTGATCTCCACGGAAATCTCGAATTTTCAAAGGATGTGAGGCCTCCGGTCGCAATGAGGCGGAGAATTAGGTCTTTCTCTGTGGTCTCCACAGGGGATTCAGACATCCCTTCGTCTTGGGAGATGCAAGACAAGCCTGCATTCAATTCACTGCAGGTATATCCAGCCTTACTTCGAGTCAGAGCATCTCGGTGTCCATTCCACTTGAGGCCAGCAACTCAGGGTCCCTCTCACATACCTGTAGCTGAGAAAAGCCTCCTCTTGAGGTGCTTGTGGAAAGTTGGTATTCCTCTGGACTCGAAGCCAGGGACTAAGCTATCATCTCGAGTAGATTTGGGGTCCACGGAGCCCTTTCGTGTTGCTCCAGTGACCTCAGGATCCCTCTAGACTTGAGACAGTGATCTTGGGTTTTCTCTGGAGTGCCATCAAGGAAATCAAGGCTCCTTTCACGTTTGATGTGGAACACGGAATTGCTCTGCACGCAGTGCAGGGGAATCGGGCCTCATCTCGCGGCGAGGGGAAAGTCTCATGGTTTTTCTCGAGTTGCGGCCGGAACCTGGGGTATATTCTCGAGTTACGACGGGGAGGGCCCTTCCAGACACGTGTTTGTTCAACGACGTCAGGACTCCTGCCTAGGTGCGAGGACACCTCGGGATTCTCCTCGATTCATGGCATGGCAATGGGGACGCGTATCCACGTGAGGCGGGAGCCCCAGGGTCCCTTTCCACGTGCCACAGGGATCCTGGGACTCCTATCCATTTTCAAGAGGAGTCAGGCATCGTCTCGTTTGGAAGCACTGATCTCCACGGAAATCTCGAATTTTCAAAGGATGTGAGGCCTCCGGTCGCAATGAGGCGGAGAATTAGGTCTTTCTCTGTGGTCTCCACAGGGGATTCAGACATCCCTTCGTCTTGGGAGATGCAAGACAAGCCTGCATTCAATTCACTGCAGGTATATCCAGCCTTACTTCGAGTCAGAGCATCTCGGTGTCCATTCCACTTGAGGCCAGCAACTCAGGGTCCCTCTCACATACCTGTAGCTGAGAAAAGCCTCCTCTTGAGGTGCTTGTGGAAAGTTGGTATTCCTCTGGACTCGAAGCCAGGGACTAAGCTATCATCTCGAGTAGATTTGGGGTCCACGGAGCCCTTTCGTGTTGCTCCAGTGACCTCAGGATCCCTCTAGACTTGAGACAGTGATCTTGGGTTTTCTCTGGAGTGCCATCAAGGAAATCAAGGCTCCTTTCACGTTTGATGTGGAACACGGAATTGCTCTGCACGCAGTGCAGGGGAATCGGGCCTCATGTCGCGGCGAGGGGGAAGTCTCATGGTTTTTCTCGAGTTGGGGCCGGAACCTGGGGCATATTCTCGAGTTACGACGGGGAGGACCCTTCCAGACACGTGTTTGTTCAGCGAGGTCAGGACTCCTGCCTAGGTGCGAGGGACAACTCGGGATTCTCCTCGAGTCTTGGCATGGCAATGGGGACGCAGCTCCACGTGAGGCGGGAGACCCAGGGTCCCTTTCCACGTGCCACAGGGATCCTGGGACTCCTATCCATTTTCAAGCGGAGTTAGGCATCGTCTCCTTTGGAAGCATTGATCTCCACGGACCTCTCGAATTTTCAAAGGATATGAGGCCTCCGGTCGCGAGGAGGTGGAGGACTAGGTCTTTCTCTGTCGTCTCAACCGGGAATTCAGACATCCCTTCGTCTTGGGAGATGCAAGACGAGCCTGCATTCAATTCACTGCAGGGATATCCGGCCTTACTTCGAGTCAGAGCATCTTGGTGTCCATTCCAATTGAGGCCACAATGTCAGGGTCCCTAAAATATACCTGTAGCTGAGAGATACCTCCTCTTGAGGTGCCTCTGGAAAGTTGGTATTCCTCTTGAGTCGAAGCCAGGGACTAAGCTCTCATCTCGAGTTGATTTGGGGTCCACGGAGCCCTTTCGTGTTGCTCCAGTGACCTCAGGATCCCTCTAGACTTGAGACAGTGGTCTTGGGTTTTCTCTGGAGTGCCATCAAGGAAATCAAGGCTCCTTTCAAGTTTGATGTGGAACACGGAATTGCTCTACACGCAGAGCAGGGGAATCGGGCCTCATCTCGCGGCAAGGGGGATGTCTCATGGTTTTTCTCAAGTTGCGGCCGGAACCTGGGGTATATTCTCGAGTTACGACGGGGAGGGCCCTTCGAGACACGTGTTTGTTCAGCGACGTCAGGACTCCTGCCTAGGTGCGAGGGACACCTCGGTATTCTCCTCGAGTCTTGGCATGGCAATGGGGACGCGTCTCCACGTGAGGCGGGAGACCCAGTGTCCCTTTCCACGTGCCACAGGGATCCTGGGACTCCTATCCATTTTCAAGAGGAGTCAGGCATCGTCTCCTTTGGAAGCATTGATCTCCGCAGACCTCTCGAGTTTTCAAAGGATGTGAGGCCTCCGGTCGCGTTGAGGCGGAGGACTAGGTCTTCCTCTGTGGTCTCCACAGGGGATTCAGACATCCCTTCGTCTTGGGAGATGCAAGACGAGCCTGCATTCAATTCACTGCAGGGATATCTGGCCTTACTTCGAGTCAGAGCATCTCCGTGTCCATTCCACTTGAGGCCACACACTCAGGGTCCCTCTCACATACCTGTAGCTGAGAGAAGCCTCCTCTTGAGGTGCTTGTGGAAAGTTGGTATTCCTCTTGAGTCGAAGCCAGGGACTAAGCTCTCAGCTCGAGTTGATTTGGGGTCCACAGAGCCCTTTCGTGTTACTCCAGTGACCTCAGGATCCCTCTAGACTTGAGACAGTGATCTTGGGTTTTCTCTGGAGTGCCATCAAGGAAATCAAGGCTAATTTCACGTTTGATGTGGAACACGGAATTGCTCTGCATGCAGTGCAGGGGAATCGGGCCTCATCTCGCGGCGAGGGTGAAGTCTCCTGGTTTTTCTCGAGTTGCGGCCGGAACCTGTGGTATATTGTGGAGTTACGACGGGGAGGGCCCTTCCAGACCCGTGTTTGTTCAGCGACGTCAGGACTCCTGCCTAGGTGCGAGGGACACCTCGGGATTCTTCTCGAGTCTTGGCATGCCAATTGGGACGCGTCTCCACGTGAGGCGGGAGACCCAGGGTTGCTTTCGACGTGCCACAGGGATCCTGGGACTCCTATCCATTTTCAAGAGGAGTCAGTCATCGTCTCCTTTGGAAGCATTGATCTCCGCGGACCTCTCGAGTTTTCAAAGTATGTGAGGCCTCCGTTCGCGTTGAGGCAGAGGACTAGGTCTTTCTCTGTGGTCTCCATAGGGGATTCAGACAACCCTTCGTCTTGGGAGATGCAAGACGAGCCTGCATTCAGTTCACTGCAGGGATATCCGGCCTTACTTCGAGTCAGAGCATCTCGGTGTCCATTCCACTTGAGGCCACAAACTCAGGGTTCCTCTCACATACATGTAGCTGAGACAAGTCTCCTCTTGAGGTGCTTGTGGAAAGTTGGTATTCCTCTTGAGTCGAAGCCAGGGACTAAGCTCTCATCTCGAGTTGATTTGGGGTCCACGGAGCCCTTTCGTGTTACTCCAGTAATCTCAGGATCCCTCTAGACTTGAGAGAGTGATCTTGGGTTTTCTCTGGAGTGCTATCAAGGAAATCAAGGCTCCTTTCACGTTTGATGTGGAACACGGAATTGCTCTGCACGCAGTGCAGGTGAATCGGGCCTCATCTCGCGGCTAGGGGGAAGTCTCATGGTTTTTCTCGAGTTGCGGCCGGAACCTGGGGTATATTCTCGAGTTACGACGGGGAGGGCCCTTCCAGACACCTGTTTGTTCAGCGACGCCAGAACTCCTGCCTAGGTGCGAGGGACACCTCGGGATTCTCCTCGAGTCTTGGCATGGCAATGGGGACGCAGCTCCACGTGAGGCGGGAGACCCAGGGTCCCTTTCGACGTGCCACAGGGATCCTGGGACTCCTATCCATTTTCAAGAGGAGTCAGGCATCGTCTCCTTTGGAAGCATTGATCTCCGCAGACCTCTTGAATTTTCAAAGGATGTGAGGCCTCCGGTCGCGTTGAGGCGGAGGACTAGGTCTTTCTCTGTGGTCTCAACAGGGGATTCAGACATCCCTTCGTCTTGGGAGATGCAAGACGAGCCTGCATTCAATTCACTGCAGGGATATCCGGCCTTACTTCGAGACAGAGCATCTCGATGTCCATTCCACTTGAGGCCAAAAACTCAGGGTCCCTCTCACATACCTGTAGCTGAGAGAAGCCTCCTCTTGAGGTGCTTGTGTAAAGTTGGTATTCCTCTTGAGTCGAAGCCAGGGACTAAGCTCTCATCTCGAGTTGATTTGGGGTCCACGGATCCCTTTCTTGTTGCTCCAGTAATCTCAGGATCCCTCTAGACTTGAGACAGTGATCTTGGGTTTTCTCTGGAGTGCCATCAAGGAAATCAAGGCTCCTTTCACGTTTGATGTAGAACACGGAATTGCTCTGCATGCAGTGCAGGGGAATCGGGCCTCATCTCGCGGCGAGGGGGAAGTCTCATAGTTTTTCTCGAGTTGCGGCCGGAACCTGTGGTATATTGTGGAGTTACGACGGGGAGGGCCCTTCCAGACACGTGTTTGTTCAGCGACGTCAGGACTCCTGCCTAGGTGCGAGGGACACTTCGGGATTCTCCTCGAGTCTTGGCATGGCAATTGGGACGCGTCTCCACGTGAGGCGGGAGACCCAGGGTCCCTTTCGACGTGCCACAGGGATCCTGGGACTCCTATCCATTTTCAAGAGGAGTCAGGCATCGTCTCCTTTGGAAGCATTGATCTCCGAGGACCTCTCGAGTTTTCAAAGTATGTGAGGCCTCCTTTTGCGTTGAGGCGGAGGACTAGGTCTTTCTCTCTGGTCTCCACAGGGGATTCAGACAACCCTTCGTCTTGGGAGATGCAAGATGAGCCTGCATTCAATTCACTGCAGGGATATCCAGCCTTACTTCGAGTCAGAGCATCTCGGTGTCCATTCCACTTGAGGCCACAAACTCAGGGTCCCTCTCACATACCTGTAGCTGAGAGAAGCCTCCTCTTGAGGTGCTTGTGGAAAGTTGGTATTCCTCTTGAGTCGAAGCCAGGGACTAAGATCTCATCTCGAGTTGATTTGGGGTCCACGGAGCCCTTTCGTATTGCTCCAGTGACCTCAGGATCCCTCTAGACTTGAGACAGTGATCTTGGGTTTTCTCTGGAGTGCCATCAAGGAAATCAAGGCTCCTTTCACGTTTTATGTGGAACACTAAATTGCTCTGCACGCAGTGCAGGGGAATCAGGCCTCATCTCGCGGAGAGGGGGAAGTCTCATGGTTTTTCTCGAGTTGCGGCCGGAACCTGGGGTATATTCTCGAGTTAAGACAGGGAGGGCCCTTCCTGACACGTGTTTGTTCAGCGACGTCAGGACTCCTGCCTAGTGCGAGGGACACCTCGGGATTCTCCTCGAGTCTTGGCATGGCAATTGGGACGCGTCTCCACGTGAGGCGGGAGACCCAGGGTCCCTTTCCACGTGCCACAGGGATCCTGGGACTCCTATCCATTTTCAAGAGGAGTCAGGCATCGTCTCCTTCGGAAGTATTGATCTCTTCGGACCTCTCGAGTTTTCAAAGGATGTGAGGCCTCCGTTCGCGTTGAGGCGGAGGACTAGGTCTTTCTCTGTGGTCTCCACAGGGGATTCAGACAACCCTTCGTCTTGGGAGATGCAAGGCGAGCCTGCATTCAATTCACTGCAGGGATATTCGGCCTTACTTCGAGTCAGAGCATCTCGGTGTCCATTCCACTTGAGGCCACAAACTCAGGGTCCCTCTCACATACCTGTAGCTGAGAGAAGCCTCCTCTTGAGGTGCCTGTGGAAAGTTGGTATTCCTCTTGAGTCGAAGCCAGGGACTAAGCTCTCATCTCGAGTGATTTGGGGTCCACGAAGCCCTTTCGTGTTGCTACAGTGACCTCAGGATCCCTCTAGACTTAAGACAGTGATCTTGGGTTTTCTCTAGAGTGCCATCAAGGAAATCAAGGCTCCTTTCACTTTTGATGTGGAAGAAGGAATTGCTCTGCACGCAGTGCAGGGGAATCGGGCCTCATCTCGGGGCGAGGGGGAAGTCTCATGGTTTTTCTCGAGTTGCGGCCGGAACCTGGGGTATATTCTCGAGTTACAACGGGGAGGGCCCTTCCAGACACGTGTTTGTTCAGCAACGTCAGGACTCCTGCCTAGGTGCGAGGGACGCCTCGGGATTCTCCTCGAGTCTTGGCATGGCATTTGGGACGCCTCTCCACGTGAGTCGGGAGACCCAGGGTCCCTTTCTACGTGCCACAGGGATCCTGGGACTCCTATCCATTTTCAAGAGGCGTCAGGCATCGTCTCCTTTGGAAGCATTGATCTCCGCGGACCTCTCGAGTTTTCAAAGGATGTGAGGCTTCCGGTCGCGATGAGGCGGAGAACTCAGTCTTTCTCTGTGGTCTCCACAGGGTATTCAGACATCCATTCGTCTTGGGAGATGCAAGACGAGCCTGCATTCAATTCACTGCAGTGATATCCGGCCTTACTTCGAGTCAGAGCATCTCGATGTCCATTCCACTTGAGGCCACAAACTCAGGGTCCCTCTCACATACCTGTAGCTGAGAGAAGCCTCCTCTTGAGGTGCTTTTGGAAAGTTGGTATTCCTCTTGAGTCGTAGCCAGGGACTAAGCTCTCATCTCGAGTTGATTTGGGGTCCACGGAGACCTTTCGTGTTGTTCCAGTGACCTCAGGATCCCTCTAGACTTGAGACAGTGATCTTGGGTTTTCTCTGGAGTGCCATCAAGGAAATCAAGGCTCCTTTCACGTTTCATGTGGAACACGGAATTGCTCTGCAAGCAGTGCAGGGGAATCGGGCCTCATCTCGCGGCGAGGGGGAAGTCTCATGGTTTTTCTCGAGTTGCGGCCGGAACCTGGGGTATATTCTCGAGTTACGACGGGGAAGGCCCTTCCAGACACGTCTTTGTTCAGCGACGTCAGGACTCCTGCCTAGGTGCGAGGGACACCTCGGGATTCTCCTCGAGTCTTGGCATGGCAATTGGGACGCGTCTCCACGTGAGGCGGGAGACCCAGTGTCCCTTTCCACTTGCCACAGGATCCTGGGACTCCTATCCATTTGCAAGAGGAGTGAGGCATCGTCTCCTTTGGAAGCATTGATCTCCGCGGACCTCTCGAGTTTTCAAAGGATGTGAGGCCTCCTATCGCGATGAGGCGGAGGACTAGGTCTTTCTCTGTGGTCTCCACAGGGGATTCAGACATCCCTTCATCTTGGGAGATGCAAGACGAGACTGTGTTCAATTCACTGCAGGGATATCCGGCCTTACTTCGAATCAGAGCATCTCGGTGTCCATTCCACTTGAGGCCACAATATCAGGGTCCCTCTCACATACCTGTAGCTGAGAGAAGCCTCCTCTTGAGGTGCTTGTGTAAAGTTGGTATTCCTCTTGAGTCGAAGCCAGGGTCTAAGCTCTCATCTCGAGTTGATTTGGGGTCCACGGATCCCTTTCGTGTTGCTCCAGTAATCTCAGGATCCCTCTAGACTTGAGACAGTGATCTTGGGTTTTCTCTGGAGTGCCATCAAGGAAATCAAGGCTCCTTTCACGTTTGATGTAGAACACGGAATTGCTCTGCATGCAGTGCAGGGGAATCGGGCCTCATCTCGCGGCGAGGGGGAAGTCTCATAGTTTTTCTCGAGTTGCGGCCGGAACCTGTGGTATATTGTGGAGTTACGACGGGGAGGGCCCTTCCAGACACGTGTTTGTTCAGCGACGTCAGGACTCCTGCCTAGGTGCGAGGGACACTTCGGGATTCTCCTCGAGTCTTGGCATGGCAATTGGGACGCGTCTCCACGTGAGGCGGGAGACCCAGGGTCCCTTTCGACGTGCCACAGGGATCCTGGGACTCCTATCCATTTTCAAGAGGAGTCAGGCATCGTCTCCTTTGGAAGCATTGATCTCCGAGGACCTCTCGAGTTTTCAAAGTATGTGAGGCCTCCTTTTGCGTTGAGGCGGAGGACTAGGTCTTTCTCTGTGGTCTCCACAGGGGATTCAGACAACCCTTCGTCTTGGGAGATGCAAGATGAGCCTGCATTCAATTCACTGCAGGGATATCCAGCCTTACTTCGAGTCAGAGCATCTCGGTGTCCATTCCACTTGAGGCCACAAACTCAGGGTCCCTCTCACATACCTGTAGCTGAGAGAAGCCTCCTCTTGAGGTGCTTGTGGAAAGTTGGTATTCCTCTTGAGTCGAAGCCAGGGACTAAGATCTCATCTCGAGTTGATTTGGGGTCCACGGAGCCCTTTCGTATTGCTCCAGTGACCTCAGGATCCCTCTAGACTTGAGACAGTGATCTTGGGTTTTCTCTGGAGTGCCATCAAGGAAATCAAGGCTCCTTTCACGTTTTATGTGGAACACTAAATTGCTCTGCACGCAGTGCAGGGGAATCAGGCCTCATCTCGCGGAGAGGGGGAAGTCTCATGGTTTTTCTCGAGTTGCGGCCGGAACCTGGGGTATATTCTCGAGTTACGACGGGGAAGGCCCTTCCAGACACGTCTTTGTTCAGCGACGTCAGGACTCCTGCCTAGGTGCGAGGGACACCTCGGGATTCTCCTCGAGTCTTGGCATGGCAATTGGGACGCGTCTCCACGTGAGGCGGGAGACCCAGTGTCCCTTTCCACTTGCCACAGGATCCTGGGACTCCTATCCATTTGCAAGAGGAGTGAGGCATCGTCTCCTTTGGAAGCATTGATCTCCGCGGACCTCTCGAGTTTTCAAAGGATGTGAGGCCTCCTATCGCGATGAGGCGGAGGACTAGGTCTTTCTCTGTGGTCTCCACAGGGGATTCAGACATCCCTTCATCTTGGGAGATGCAAGACGAGACTGTGTTCAATTCACTGCAGGGATATCCGGCCTTACTTCGAATCAGAGCATCTCGGTGTCCATTCCACTTGAGGCCACAATATCAGGGTCCCTCTCACATACCTGTAGCTGAGAGAAGCCTCCTCTTGAGGTGCTTGTGGAAAGTTGGTATTCCTCTTGAGTCGAAGCCAGGGACTAAGATCTCATCTCGAGTTGATTTGGGGTCCATGGAGCCCTTTCATGTTGCTCCAGTGACCTCAGGATCCCTCTAGACTTGAGACAGTGAACTTGGGTTTTCTCTGGAGTGCCATCAAGGAAATCAAGGCTCCTTTCACGTTTGATGTGGAACACGGAATTGCTCTGCATGCAGTGCAGGTGAATCGGGCCTCATCTCGCGGCTAGGGGGAAGTCTCATGGTTTTTCTCGAGTTGCGGCCGGAACCTGGGGTATAATCTCGAGTTACGACGGGGAGGGCCCTTCCAGACACCTGTTTGTTCAGCGACGCCAGAACTCCTGCCTAGGTGCGAGGGACACCTCGGGATTCTCCTCGGGTCTTGGCATGGCAATTGGGACGCGTCTCCACGTGAGGCGGGAGACCCAGGGTCCCTTTCGACGTGCCACAGGGATCCTGGGACTCCTATCCATTTTCAAGAGGAGTCAGGCATCGTCTCCTTTGGAAGCATTGATCTCCGCAGACCTCTTGAATTTTCAAAGGATGTGAGGCCTCCGGTCGCGTTGAGGGGGAGGACTAGGTCTTTCTCTGTGGTCTCAACAGGGGATTCAGACATCCCTTCGTCTTGGGAGATGCAAGACGAGCCTGCATTCAATTCACTGCAGGGATATCCGGCCTTACTTCGAGTCAGAGCATCTCGGTGTCCATTCCACTTGAGGCCACAAACTCAGGGTCCCTCTCACATACCTGTAGCTGAGAGAAGCCTCCTCTTGAGGTGCTTGTGGAAAGTTGGTATTCCTCTTGAGTCGAAGCCAGGGACTAAGCTCTCATCTCGAGTTGATTTGGGGTCCACGGATCCCTTTCGTGTTGCTCCAGTAATCTCAGGATCCCTCTAGACTTGAGACAGTGATCTTGGGTTTTCTCTGGAGTGCCATCAAGGAAATCAAGGCTCCTTTCACGTTTGATGTAGAACACGGAATTGCTCTGCATGCAGTGCAGGGGAATCGGGCCTCATCTCCCGGCGAGGGGGAAGTCTCATGGTTTTTCTCGAGTTGCGGCCGGAACCTGTGGTATATTGTGGAGTTACGACGGGGAGGGCCCTTCCAGACACGTGTTTGTTCAGCGACGTCAGGACTCCTGCCTAGGTGCGAGGGACATTTCGGGATTCTCCTCGAGTCTTGGCATGGCAATTGGGACGCGTCTCCACGTGAGGCGGGAGACCCAGGGTCCCTTTCCACGTGCCACAGGGATCCTGGGACTCCTATCCATTTTCAAGAGGAGTCAGGCATCGTCTCCTTCGGAAGTATTGATCTCTTCGGACCTCTCGAGTTTTCAAAGGATGTGAGGCCTCCGTTCCCGTTGAGGCGGAGGATAGGTCTTTCTCTGTGGTCTCCACAGGGGATTCAGACAACCCTTCGTCTTGGGAGATGCAAGGCGAGCCTGCATTCAATTCACTGCAGGGATATTCGGCCTTACTTCGAGTCAGAGCATCTCGGTGTCGATTCCACTTGAGGCCACAAACTCAGGGTCGCTCTCACATACCTGTAGCTGAGAGAAGCCTCCTCTTGAGGTGCCTGTGGAAACTTGGTATTCCTCTTGAGTCGAAGCCAGGGACTAAGCTCTCATCTCGAGTGATTTGGGGTCCACGAAGCCCTTTCGTGTTGCTACAGTGACCTCAGGATCCCTCTAGACTTAAGACAGTGATCTTGGCTTTTCTCTAGAGTGCCATCAAGGAAATCAAGGCTCCTTTCACTTTTGATGTGGAAGAAGGAATTGCTCTGCACACAGTGCAGGGGAATCGGGCCTCATCTCGGGTCGAGGGGGAAGTCTCATGGTTTTTCTCGAGTTGCGGCCGGAACCTGGGGTATATTCTCGAGTTACGACGGGGAGGACCCTTCCAGACACGTGTTTGTTCAGCAACGTCAGGACTCCTGCCTAGGTGCGAAGGACTCCTCGGGATTCTCCTCGAGTCTTGGCATGGCATTTGGGACGCCTCTCCACGTGAGTCGGGAGACCCAGGGTCCCTTTCTACGTGCCACAGGGATCCTGGGACTCCTATCCATTTTCAAGAGGCGTCAGGCATCGTCTCCTTTGGAAGCATTGATCTCCGTGGACCTCTCGAGTTTTCAAAGGATGTGAGGCCACCGGTCGCGATGAGGCAGAGAACTCAGTCTTTCTCTGTGGTCTCCACAGGGGATTCAGACATCCATTCGTCTTGGGAGATGCAAGACGAGCCTGCATTCAATTCACTGCAGTGATATCCGGCCTTACTTCGAGTCAGAGCATCTCGATGTCCATTCCACTTGAGGCCACAAACTCAGGGTCCCTCTCACATACCTGTAGCTGAGAGAAGCCTCCTCTTGAGGTGCTTGTGGAAAGTTGGTATTCCTCTTGAGTCGTAGCCAGGGACTAAGCTCTCATCTCGAGTTGATTTGGGGTCCACGGAGACCTTTCGTGTTGTTCCAGTGACCTCAGGATCCCTCTAGACTTGAGACAGTGATCTTGGGTTTTCTCTGGAGTGCCATCAAGGAAATCAAGGCTCCTTTCACGTTTGATGTGGAACACGGAATTGCTCTGCAAGCAGTGCAGGGGAATCGGGCCTCATCTCGCGGCGAGGGGGAAGTCTCATGGTTTTTCTCGAGTTGCGGCCGGAACCTGGGGTATATTCTCGAGTTACGACGGGGAAGGCCCTTCCAGATACGTCTTTGTTCAGCGACGTCAGGACTCCTGCCTAGGTGCGAGGGACACCTCGGGATTCTCCTCGAGTCTTGGCATGGCAATTGGGACGCGTCTCCACGTGAGGCGGGAGACCCAGTGTCCCTTTCCACTTGCCACAGGATCCTGGGACTCCTATCCATTTGCAAGAGGAGTGAGGCATCGTCTCCTTTGGAAGCATTGATCTCCGCGGACCTCTCGAGTTTTCAAAGGATGTGAGGCCTCCGATCGCGATGAGGCGGAGGACTAGGTCTTTCTCTGTGGTCTCCTCAGGGGATTCAGACATCCCTTCATCTTGGGAGATGCAAGACGAGCCTGTGTTCAATTCACTGCAGGGATATCCGGCCTTACTTCGAGTCAGAGCATCTCGGTGTCCATTCCACTTGAGGCCACAAACTCAGGGTCCCTCTCACATACCTGTAGCTGAGAGAAGCCTCCTCTTGAGGTGCTTGTGGAAAGTTGGTATTCCTCTTGAGTCGAAGCCAGGGACTAAGCTCTCATCTCGAGTTGATTTGGGGTGCACGGAGCCCTTTCGTGTTGCTAAAGTGACCTCAGGATCCCTCTAGACTTGAGACAGTGATCTTTTGTTTTCTCTAGAGTGCCATTAAGGAAATCAAGGCTCCTTTCACGTTTGATGTGGAACACGGAACTGCTCTGCACGCAGTCCAGGGGAATCGGGCCTCATCTTGCAGCGAGGGGGAAGTCTCATGGTTTTTCTCGAGTTGCGGCCGGAACCTGGGGTATATGCTCGAGTTATGACGGGGAGGGCCCTTCGAGACACGTGTTTGTTCAGCAACGTCAGGACTCCTGAATAGGTGCGAGGGACACCTCGGGATTTTCCTCGACTCTTGGCATGGCAATTGGGACGCGGCTCCACGTGAGGCGGGACCCAGGGTCCCTTCCCACGTGCCACAGGGATCCTGGGACTCCTATCCATTTTCAAATGGAGTCAGGCATCGTCTCCGTTGGAAGCATTGATCTCCGCGGACCTCTCGAGTTTTCAAAGGATGTGAGGCCTCCGGTCGCGATGAGGCAGAGAATTAGGTCTTTCTCTGTCGTCTCCACAGGGGATTCAGACATCCCTTCGTCTTGGGAGATGCAAGACGAGCCTGCATTCAATTCACTGGAGGGATATCCGGCCTTACTTCGAGTCAGAGCATCTCGGTGTCCGTTCCACTTGAGGCCACAAACTCAGGGGCCCTCTCACATACCTGTAGCTGAGAGAAGCCTCCTCTTGAGGTGCTTGTGGAAAGTTGGTATTCCTCTTGAGTCGAAGCCCGGGACTAAGCTCTCATCAGAAGTTGATTTGGGGTCCATGAATCCCTTTGGTGTTGCTCCAGTGACCTCAGGATCCCTCTAGACTTGAGACAGTGATCTTGGGTTTTCTCTGGAGTGCTATCAAGGAAATCAAGGCTCCTTTCACGTTTGATGTGGAACACGGAATTGCTCTGCACGCAGTGCAGGTGAATCGGGCCTCATCTCGCGGCTAGGGGGAAGTCTCATGGTTTTTCTCGAGTTGCGGCCGGAACCTGGGGTATATTCTCGAGTTACGACGGGGAGGGCCCTTCCAGACACCTGTTTGTTCAGCGACGCCAGAACTCCTGCCTAGGTGCGAGGGACACCTCGGGATTCTCCTCGGGTCTTGGCATGGCAATTGGGACGCGTCTCCACGTGAGGCGGGAGACCCAGGGTCCCTTTCCACGTGCCACAGGGATCCTGGGACTCCTATCCATTTTCAAGAGGAGTCAGGCATCGTCTCCTTTGGAAGCATTGATCTCCGCAGACCTCTTGAATTTTCAAAGGATGTGAGGCCTCCGGTCGCGTTGAGGCGGAGGACTAGGTCTTTCTCTGTGGTCTCAACAGGGGATTCAGACATCCCTTCGTCTTGGGAGATGCAAGACGAGCCTGCATTCAATTCACTGCAGGGATATCCGGCCTTACTTCGAGTCAGAGCATCTCGGTGTCCATTCCACTTGAGGCCAAAAACTCAGGGTCCCTCTCACATACCTGTAGCTGAGAGAAGCCTCCTCTTGAGGTGCTTGTGTAAAGTTGGTATTCCTCTTGAGTCGAAGCCAGGGACTAAGCTCTCATCTCGAGTTGATTTGGGGTCCACGGATCCCTTTCGTGTTGCTCCAGTAATCTCAGGATCCCTCTAGACTTGAGACAGTGATTTTGGGTTTTCTCTGGAGTGCCATCAAGGAAATCAAGGCTCCTTTCACGTTTGATGTAGAACACGGAATTGCTCTGCATGCAGTGCAGGGGAATCGGGCCTCATCTCGCGGCGAGGGGGAAGTCTCATGGTTTTTCTCGAGTTGCGGCCGGAACCTGTGGTATATTGTGGAGTTACGACGGGGAGGGCCCTTCCAGACACGTGTTTGTTCAGCGACGTCAGGACTCCTGCCTAGGTGCGAGGGACACTTCGGGATTCTCCTCGAGTCTTGGCATGGCAATTGGGACGCGTCTCCACGTGAGGCGGGAGACCCAGGGTCCCTTTCCACGTGCCACAGGGATCCTGGGACTCCTATCCATTTTCAAGAGGAGTCAGGCATCGTCTCCTTTCGAAGCATTGATCTCCGAGGACCTCTCGAGTTTTCAAAGTATGTGAGGCCTCCTTTTGCGTTGAGGCGGAGGACTAGGTCTTTCTCTGTGGTCTCCACAGGGGATTCAGACAACCCTTCGTCTTGGGAGATGCAAGATGAGCCTGCATTCAATTCACTGCAGGGATATCCAGCCTTACTTCGAGTCAGAGCATCTCGGTGTCCATTCCACTTGAGGCCACAAACTCAGGGTCCCTCTCACATACCTGTAGCTGAGAGAAGCCTCCTCTTGAGGTGCTTGTGGAAAGTTGGTATTCCTCTTGAGTCGAAGCCAGGGACTAAGATCTCATCTCGAGTTGATTTGGGGTCCACGGAGCCCTTTCGTATTGCTCCAGTGACCTCAGGATCCCTCTAGACTTGAGACAGTGATCTTGGGTTTTCTCTGGAGTGCCATCAAGGAATTCAAGGCTCCTTTCACGTTTTATGTGGAACACTAAATTGCTCTGCACGCAGTGCAGGGGAATCAGGCCTCATCTCGCGGAGAGGGGGAAGTCTCATGGTTTTTCTCGAGTTGCGGCCGGAACCTGGGGTATATTCTCGAGTTAAGACAGGGAGGGCCCTTCCTGACACGTGTTTGTTCAGCGACGTCAGGACTCCTGCCTAGTGCGAGGGACACCTCGGGATTCTCCTCGAGTCTTGGCATGGCAATTGGGACGCGTCTCCACGTGAGGCGGGAGACCCAGGGTCCCTTTCCACGTGCCACAGGGATCCTGGGACTCCTATCCATTTTCAAGAGGAGTCAGGCATCGTCTCCTTCGGAAGTATTGATCTCTTCGGACCTCTCGAGTTTTCAAAGGATGTGAGGCCTCCGTTCGCGTTGAGGCGGAGGACTAGGTCTTTCTCTGTGGTCTCCACAGGGGATTCAGACAACCCTTCGTCTTGGGAGATGCAAGGCGAGCCTGCATTCAATTCACTGCAGGGATATTCGGCCTTACTTCGAGTCAGAGCATCTCGGTGTCCATTCCACTTGAGGCCACAAACTCAGGGTCCCTCTCACATACCTGTAGCTGAGAGAAGCCTCCTCTTGAGGTGCCTGTGGAAACTTGGTATTCCTCTTGAGTCGAAGCCAGGGACTAAGCTCTCATCTCGAGTGATTTGGGGTCCACGAAGCCCTTTCGTGTTGCTACAGTGACCTCAGGATCCCTCTAGACTTAAGACAGTGATCTTGGTTTTTCTCTAGAGTACCATCAAGGAAATCAAGGCTCCTTTCACTTTTGATGTGGAAGAAGGAATTGCTCTGCACGCAGTGCAGGGGAATCGGGCCTCATCTCGGGGCGAGGGGGAAGTCTCATGGTTTTTCTCGAGTTGCGGCCGGAACCTGGGGTATATTCTCGAGTTACAACGGGGAGGGCCCTTCCAGACACGTGTTTGTTCAGCAACGTCAGGACTCCTGCCTAGGTGCGAGGGACGCCTCGGGATTCTCCTCGAGTCTTGGCATGGCATTTGGGACGCCTCTCCACGTGAGTCGGGAGACCCAGGGTCCCTTTCTACGTGCCACAGGGATCCTGGGACTCCTATCCATTTTCAAGAGGCGTCAGGCATCGTCTCCTTTGGAAGCATTGATCTCCGCGGACCTCTCGAGTTTTCAAAGGATGTGAGGCCACCGGTCGCGATGAGGCGGAGAACTCAGTCTTTCTCTGTGGTCTCCACAGGGTATTCAGACATCCATTCGTCTTGGGAGATGCAAGACGAGCCTGCATTCAATTCACTGCAGTGATATCCGGCCTTACTTCGAATCAGAGCATCTCGATGTCCATTCCACTTGAGGCCACAAACTCAGGGTCCCTCTCACATACCTGTAGCTGAGAGAAGCCTCCTCTTGAGGTGCTTTTGGAAAGTTGGTATTCCTCTTGAGTCGTAGCCAGGGACTAAGCTCTCATCTCGAGTTGATTTGGGGTCCACGGAGACCTTTCGTGTTGTTCCAGTGACCTCAGGATCCCTCTAGACTTGAGACAGTGATCTTGGGTTTTCTCTGGAGTGCCATCAAGGAAATCAAGGCTCCTTTCACGTTTCATGTGGAACACGGAATTGCTCTGCAAGCAGTGCAGGGGAATCGGGCCTCATCTCGCGGCGAGGGGGAAGTCTCATGGTTTTTCTCGAGTTGCGGCCGGAACCTGTGGTATATTCTCGAGTTACGACGGGGAAGGCCCTTCCAGACACGTCTTTGTTCAGCGACGTCAGGACTCCTGCCTAGGTGCGAGGGACACCTCGGGATTCTCCTCGAGTCTTGGCATGGCAATTGGGACGCGTCTCCACGTGAGGCGGGAGACCCAGTGTCCCTTTCCACTTGCCACAGGATCCTGGGACTCCTATCCATTTGCAAGAGGAGTGAGGCATCGTCTCCTTTGGAAGCATTGATCTCCGCGGACCTCTCGAGTTTTCAAAGGATGTGAGGCCTCCTATCGCGATGAGGCGGAGGACTAGGTCTTTCTCTGTGGTCTCCACAGGGGATTCAGACATCCCTTCATCTTGGGAGATGCAAGACGAGACTGTGTTCAATTCACTGCAGGGATATCCGGCCTTACTTCGAGTCAGAGCATCTCGGTGTCCATTCCACTTGAGGCCACAATATCAGGGTCCCTCTCACATACCTGTAGCTGAGAGAAGCCTCCTATTGAGGTGCTTGTGGAAAGTTGGTATTCCTCTTGAGTCGAAGCCAGGGACTAAGATCTCATCTCGAGTTGATTTGGGGTCCATGGAGCCCTTTCATGTTGCTCCAGTGACCTCAGGATCCCTCTAGACTTGAGACAGTGAACTTGGGTTTTCTCTGGAGTGCCATCAAGGAAATCAAGGCTCCTTTCACGTTTGATGTGGAACACGGAATTGCTCTGCATGCAGTGCAGGTGAATCGGGCCTCATCTCGCGGCTAGGGGGAAGTCTCATGGTTTTTCTCGAGTTGCGGCCGGAACCTGAGGTATATTCTCGAGTTACGACGGGGAGGGCCCTTCCAGACACCTGTTTGTTCAGCGACGCCAGAACTCCTGCCTAGGTGCGAGGGACACCTCGGGATTCTCCTCGGGTCTTGGCATGGCAATTGGGACGCGTCTCCACGTTAGGCGGGAGACCCAGGGTCCCTTTCGACGTGCCACAGGGATCCTGGGACTCCTATCCATTTTCAAGAGGAGTCAGGCATCGTCTCCTTTGGAAGCATTGATCTCCGCAGACCTCTTGAATTTTCAAAGGATGTGAGGCCTCCGGTCGCGTTGAGGGGGAGGACTAGGTCTTTCTCTGTGGTCTCAACAGGGGATTCAGACATCCCTTCGTCTTGGGAGATGCAAGACGAGCCTGCATTCAATTCACTGCAGGGATATCCGGCCTTACTTCGAGTCAGAGCATCTCGGTGTCCATTCCACTTGAGGCCACAAACTCAGGGTCCCTCTCACATACCTGTAGCTGAGAGAAGCCTCCTCTTGAGGTGCTTGTGGAAAGTTGGTATTCCTCTTGAGTCGAAGCCAGGGACTAAGCTCTCATCTCGAGTTGATTTGGGGTCCACGGATCCCTTTCGTGTTGCTCCAGTAATCTCAGGATCCCTCTAGACTTGAGACAGTGATCTTGGGTTTTCTCTGGAGTGCCATCAAGGAAATCAAGGCTCCTTTCACGTTTGATGTAGAACACGGAATTGCTCTGCATGCAGTGCAGGGGAATCGGGCCTCATCTCGCGGCGAGGGTGAAGTCTCCTGGTTTTTCTCGAGTTGCGGCCGGAACCTGTGGTATATTGTGGAGTTACGACGGGGAGGGCCCTTCCAGACACGTGTTTGTTCAGCGACGTCAGGACTCCTGCCTAGGTGCGAGGGACATTTCGGGATTCTCCTCGAGTCTTGGCATGGCAATTGGGACGCGTCTCCACGTGAGGCGGGAGACCCAGGGTCCCTTTCCACGTGCCACAGGGATCCTGGGACTCCTATCCATTTTCAAGAGGAGTCAGGCATCGTCTCCTTCGGAAGTATTGATCTCTTCGGACCTCTCGAGTTTTCAAAGGATGTGAGGCCTCCGTTCCCGTTGAGGCGGAGGACTAGGTCTTTCTCTGTGGTCTCCACAGGGGATTCAGACAACCCTTCGTCTTGGGAGATGCAAGGCGAGCCTGCATTCAATTCACTGCAGGGATATTCGGCCTTACTTCGAGTCAGAGCATCTCGGTGTCCATTCCACTTGAGGCCACAAACTCAGGGTCCCTCTCACATACCTGTAGCTGAGAGAAGCCTCCTCTTGAGGTGCCTGTGGAAACTTGGTATTCCTCTTGAGTCGAAGCCAGGGACTAAGCTCTCATCTCGAGTGATTTGGGGTCCACGAAGCCCTTTCGTGTTGCTACAGTGACCTCAGGATCCCTCTAGACTTAAGACAGTGATCTTGGCTTTTCTCTAGAGTGCCATCAAGGAAATCAAGGCTCCTTTCACTTTTGATGTGGAACACGGTATTGCTCTGCACACAGTGCAGGGGAATCGGGCCTCATCTCGGGTCGAGGGGGAAGTCTCATGGTTTTTCTCGAGTTGCGGCCGGAACCTGGGGTATATTCTCGAGTTACGACGGGGAGGACCCTTCCAGACACGTGTTTGTTCAGCAACGTCAGGACTCCTGCCTAGGTGCGAAGGACTCCTCGGGATTCTCCTCGAGTCTTGGCATGGCATTTGGGACGCCTCTCCACGTGAGTCGGGAGACTCAGGGTCCCTTTCTACGTGCCACAGGGATCCTGGGACTCCTATCCATTTTCAAATGGAGTCAGGCATCGTCTCCTTTGGAAGCATTGATCTCCGTGGACCTCTCGAGTTTTCAAAGGATGTGAGGCCACCGGTCGCGATGAGGCGGACAACTCAGTCTTTCTCTGTGGTCTCCACAGGGGATTCAGACATCCATTCGTCTTGGGAGATGCAAGACGAGCCTGCATTCAATTCACTGCAGTGATATCCGGCCTTACTTCGAGTCAGAGCATCTCGATGTCCATTCCACTTGAGGCCACAAACTCAGGGTCCCTCTCACATACCTGTAGCTGAGAGAAGCCTCCTCTTGAGGTGCTTGTGGAAAGTTGGTATTCCTCTTGAGTCGTAGCCAGGGACTAAGCTCTCATCTCGAGTTGATTTGGGGTCCACGGAGACCTTTCGTGTTGTTCCAGTGACCTCAGGATCCCTCTAGACTTGAGACAGTGATCTTGGGTTTTCTCTGGAGTGCCATCAAGGAAATCAAGGCTCCTTTCACGTTTGATGTGGAACACGGAATTGCTCTGCAAGCAGTGCAGGGGAATCGGGCCTCATCTCGCGGCGAGGGGGAAGTCTCATGGTTTTTCTCGAGTTGCGGCCGGAACCTGGGGTATATTCTCGAGTTACGACGGGGAAGGCCCTTCCAGACACGTCTTTGTTCAGCGACGTCAGGACTCCTGCCTAGGTGCGAGGGACACCTCGGGATTCTCCTCGAGTCTTGGGATGGCAATTGGGACGCGTCTCCACGTGAGGCGGGAGACCCAGTGTCCCTTTCCACTTGCCACAGGATCCTGGGACTCCTATCCATTTGCAAGAGGAGTGAGGCATCGTCTCCTTTGGAAGCATTGATCTCCGCGGACCTCTCGAGTTTTCAAAGGATGTGAGGCCTCCGATCGCGATGAGGCGGAGGACTAGGTCTTTCTCTGTGGTCTCCTCAGGGGATTCAGACATCCCTTCATCTTGGGAGATGCAAGACGAGCCTGTGTTCAATTCACTGCAGGGATATCCGGCCTTACTTCGAGTCAGAGCATCTCGGTGTCCATTCCACTTGAGGCCACAAACTCAGGGTCCCTCTCACATACCTGTAGCTGAGAGAAGCCTCCTCTTGAGGTGCTTGTGGAAAGTTGGTATTCCTCTTGAGTCGAAGCCAGGGACTAAGCTCTCATCTCGAGTTGATTTGGGGTGCACGGAGCCCTTTCGTGTTGCTAAAGTGACCTCAGGATCCCTCTAGACTTGAGACAGTGATCTTGGGTTTTCTCTAGAGTGCCATTAAGGAAATCAAGGCTCCTTTCACGTTTGATGTGGAACACGGAACTGCTCTGCACGCAGTCCAGGGGAATCGGGCCTCATCTTGCAGCGAGGGGGAAGTCTCATGGTTTTACTCGAGTTGCGGCCGGAACCTGGGGTATATGCTCGAGTTATGACGGGGAGGGCCCTTCGAGACACGTGTTTGTTCAGCAACGTCAGGACTCCTGAATAGGTGCGAGGGACACCTCGGGATTTTCCTCGACTCTTGGCATGGCAATTGGGACGCGGCTCCACGTGAGGCGGGACCCAGGGTCCCTTCCCACGTGCCACAGGGATCCTGGGACTCCTATCCATTTTCAAATGGAGTCAGGCATCGTCTCCGTTGGAAGCATTGATCTCCGCGGACCTCTCGAGTTTTCAAAGGATGTGAGGCCTCCGGTCGCGATGAGGCAGAGAATTAGGTCTTTCTCTGTCGTCTCCACAGGGGATTCAGACATCCCTTCGTCTTGGGAGATGCAAGACGAGCCTGCATTCAATTCACTGGAGGGATATCCGGCCTTACTTCGAGTCAGAGCATCTCGGTGTCCGTTCCACTTGAGGCCACAAACTCAGGGGCCCTCTCACATACCTGTAGCTGAGAGAAGCCTCCTCTTGAGGTGCTTGTGGAAAGTTGGTATTCCTCTTGAGTCGAAGCCCGGGACTAAGCTCTCATCAGAAGTTGATTTGGGGTCCACGAATCCCTTTGGTGTTGCTCCAGTGACCTCAGGATCCCTCTAGACTTGAGACAGTGATCTTGGGTTTTCTCTGGAGTGCTATCAAGGAAATCAAGGCTCCTTTCACGTTTGATGTGGAACACGGAATTGCTCTGCACGCAGTGCAGGTGAATCGGGCCTCATCTCGCGGCTAGGGGGAAGTCTCATGGTTTTTCTCGAGTTGCGGCCGGAACCTGGGGTATATTCTCGAGTTACGACGGGGAGGGCCCTTCCAGACACCTGTTTGTTCAGCGACGCCAGAACTCCTGCCTAGGTGCGAGGGACACCTCGGGATTCTCCTCGGGTCTTGGCATTGCAATTGGGACGCGTCTCCACGTGAGGCGGGAGACCCAGGGTCCCTTTCCACGTGCCACAGGGATCCTGGGACTCCTATCCATTTTCAAGAGGAGTCAGGCATCGTCTCCTTTGGAAGCATTGATCTCCGCAGACCTCTTGAATTTTCAAAGGATGTGAGGCCTCCGGTCGCGTTGAGGCGGAGGACTAGGTCTTTCTCTGTGGTCTCAACAGGGGATTCAGACATCCCTTCGTCTTGGGAGATGCAAGACGAGCCTGCATTCAATTCACTGCAGGGATATCCGGCCTTACTTCGAGTCAGAGCATCTCGGTGTCCATTCCACTTGAGGCCACAAACTCAGGGTCCCTCTCACATACCTGTAGCTGAGAGAAGCCTCCTCTTGAGGTGCTTGTGGAAAGTTGGTATTCCTCTTGATTCGAAGCCAGGGACTAAGCTCTCATCTCGAGTTGATTTGGGGTCCACGGATCCCTTTCGTGTTGCTCCAGTAATCTCAGGATCCCTCTAGACTTGAGACAGTGATCTTGGGTTTTCTCTGGAGTGCCATCAAGGAAATCAAGGCTCCTTTCACGTTTGATGTAGAACACGGAATTGCTCTGCATGCAGTGCAGGGGAATCGGGCCTCATCTCGCGGCGAGGGGGAAGTCTCATGGTTTTTCTCGAGTTGCGGCCGGAACCTGTGGTATATTGTGGAGTTACGACGGGGAGGGCCCTTCCAGACACGTGTTTGTTCAGCGACGTCAGGACTCCTGCCTAGGTGCGAGGGACACTTCGGGATTCTCCTCGAGTCTTGGCATGGCAATTGGGACGCGTCTCCACGTGAGGCGGGAGACCCAGGGTCCCTTTCGACGTGCCACAGGGATCCTGGGACTCCTATCCATTTTCAAGAGGAGTCAGGCATCGTCTCCTTTGGAAGCATTGATCTCCGAGGACCTCTCGAGTTTTCAAAGTATGTGAGGCCTCCTTTTGCGTTGAGGCGGAGGACTAGGTCTTTCTCTGTGGTCTCCACAGGGGATTCAGACAACCCTTCGTCTTGGGAGATGCAAGATGAGCCTGCATTCAATTCACTGCAGGGATATCCAGCCTTACTTCGAGTCAGAGCATCTCGGTGTCCATTCCACTTGAGGCCACAAACTCAGGGTCCCTCTCACATACCTGTAGCTGAGAGAAGCCTCCTCTTGAGGTGCTTGTGGAAAGTTGGTATTCCTCTTGAGTCGAAGCCAGGGACTAAGATCTCATCTCGAGTTGATTTGGGGTCCACGGAGCCCTTTCGTATTGCTCCAGTGACCTCAGGATCCCTCTAGACTTGAGACAGTGATCTTGGGTTTTCTCTGGAGTGCCATCAAGGAAATCAAGGCTCCTTTCACGTTTTATGTGGAACACTAAATTGCTCTGCACGCAGTGCAGGGGAATCAGGCCTCATCTCGCGGAGAGGGGGAAGTCTCATGGTTTTTCTCGAGTTGCGGCCGGAACCTGGGGTATATTCTCGAGTTAAGACAGGGAGGGCCCTTCCTGACACGTGTTTGTTCAGCGACGTCAGGACTCCTGCCTAGTGCGAGGGACACCTCGGGATTCTCCTCGAGTCTTGGCATGGCAATTGGGACGCGTCTCCACGTGAGGCGGGAGACCCAGGGTCCCTTTCCACGTGCCACAGGGATCCTGGGACTCCTATCCATTTTCAAGAGGAGTCAGGCATCGTCTCCTTCGGAAGTATTGATCTCTTCGGACCTCTCGAGTTTTCAAAGGATGTGAGGCCTCCGGTCGCGTTGAGGCGGAGGACTAGGTCTTCCTCTGTGGTCTCCACAGGGGATTCAGACATCTCTTCGTCTTGGGAGATGCAAGACGAGCCTGCATTCAATTCAATGCAGGGATATCTGGCCTTACTTCGAGTCAGAGCATCTCCGTGTCCATTCCACTTGAGGCCACACACTCAGGGTCCCTCTCACATACCTGTAGCTGAGAGAAGCCTCCTCTTGAGGTGCTTGTGGAAAGTTGGTATTCCTCTTGAGTCGAAGCCAGGGACTATGCTCTCAGCTCGAGTTGATTTGGGGTCCACAGAGCCCTTTCCTGTTGCTCCAGTGTTCTCAGGATCCCTCTAGACTTGAGACAGTGATCTTGGGTTTTCTCTGGAGTGCCATCAAGGAAATCAAGGCTAATTTCACGTTTGATGTGGAACACGGAATTGCTCTGCATGCAGTGCAGGGGAATCGGGCCTCATCTCGCGGCGAGGGTGAAGTCTCCTGGTTTTTCTCGAGTTGCGGCCGGAACCTGTGGTATATTGTGGAGTTACGACGGGGAGGGCCCTTCCAGACACCTGTTTGTTCAGCGACGCCAGGACTCCTGCCTAGGTGGGAGGGACACCTCGGGATTCTCCTCGAGTCTTGTCATGGCAATTGGGCCGCGTCTCCAGTTGAGGCGGGAGACCCAGGGTCCCTTTCGACGTGCCACAGGGATCCTGGGACTCCTATCCATTTTCAAGAGGAGTCAGGCATCGTCTCCTTTGGAAGCATTGATCTCCGCGGACCTCTCGAGTTTTCAAAGGATGTGAGGCCACCGGTCGCGATGAGGCGGAGAACTCAGTCTTTCTCTGTGGTCTCCACAGGGGATTCAGACATCCCTTCGTCTTGGGAGATGCAAGACGAACCTGCATTCAATTCACAGCAGGGATATCCAGCATTAGTTCGAGTCAGAGCATCTCGGTGCCAATTCCTTTTGAGGCCACAAACTCAGGGTCCCTCTCACATATCTGTAGCTGAGAGAAGCCTCCTCTTGTGGTGCTTGTGGAAACTTGGTATTCCTCTTGAGTCGAAGCCAGGGACTAAGCTCTCATCTCGAGTTGATTTGGGTTCCACAGAGCCCTTTTGTGTTGCTCCAGGGACCTCAGGATCCCTCTAGACTTGAGACAGTGATCTTGGGTTTTCTCTGGAGTGCCATCAAGGAAATCAAGGCTCCTTTCACGTTTGATGTGGAACACGGAATTGCTCTGCACGCAGTGCAGGGGAATCGGGCCTCATCTCGCGGCGAGGGGGAAGTCTCATGGTTTTTCTCGAGTTGCGGCCGGAACCTGTGGTATATTGTGGAGTTACGCCGGGGAGGGCCCTTCCAGACACGTGTTTGTTCAGCGACGACAGGACTCCTGCCTAGGTGCGAGGGAAACCTCGGGATTCTCCTCGAGTCTTGGCATGGCAATTGGGACGCGTCTCCACGTGAGGCGGGAGACCCAGGGTCGCTTTCGATGTGCCACAGGGATCCTGGGACTCCTATCCATTTTCAAGAGGAGTCAGGCATCGTCTCCTTTGGAAGCATTGATCTCCGCGGACCTCTCGAGTTTTCAAAGTATGTGAGGCCTCCGTTCGCATTGAGGCAGAGGACTAGGTCTTTCTCTGTGGTCTCCATAGGGGATTCAGACAACCCTTCGTCTTGGGAGATGCAAGATGAGCCTGCATTCAATTCACTGCAGGGATATCCGGCCTTACTTCGAGTCAGAGCATCTCGGTGTCCATTCCACTTGAGGCCACAATATCAGGGTCCCTCTCACATACCTGTACCTGAGAGAAGCCTCCTCTTGAGGTGCTTGTGGAAAGTTGGTATTCCTCTTGAGTCGAAGCCAGGGACTAAGCTCTCATCTCGAGTTGATTTGGGGTCCACGGAGCCCTTTCGTGTTGCTCCAGTAATCTCAGGATCCCTCTAGACTTGAGAGAGTGATCTTGGGTTTTCTCTGGAGTGCCATCAAGGAAATCAAGGCTCCTTTCACGTTTCATGTGGAACACGGAATTGCTCTGCAAGCAGTTCAGGGGAATCGGGCCTCATCTCGCGGCGAGGGGGAAGTCTCATGGTTTTTCTCGAGTTGCGGCCGGAACCTGGGGTATATTCTCGAGTTACGACGGGGAAGGCCCTTCCAGACACGTCTTTGTTCAGCGACGTCAGGACTCCTGCCTAGGTGCGAGGGACACCTCGGGATTCTCCTCGAGTCTTGGCATGGCAATTGGGACGCGTCTCCACGTGAGGCGGGAGACCCAGTGTCCCTTTCCACTTGCCACAGGATCCTGGGACTCCTATCCATTTGCAAGAGGAGTGAGGCATCGTCTCCTTTGGAAGCATTGATCTCCGCGGACCTCTCGAGTTTTCAAAGGATGTGAGGCCTCCTATCGCGATGAGGCGGAGGACTAGGTCTTTCTCTGTGGTCTCCACAGGGGATTCAGACATCCCTTCATCTTGGGAGATGCAAGACGATACTGTGTTCAATTCACTGCAGGGATATCCGGCCTTACTTCGAGTCAGAGCATCTCGGTGTCCATTCCACTTGAGGCCACAATATCAGGGTCCCTCTCACATACCTGTAGCTGAGAGAAGCCTCCTCTTGAGGTGCTTGTGGAAAGTTGGTATTCCTCTTGAGTCGAAGCCAGGGACTAAGATCTCATCTCGAGTTGATTTGGGGTCCATGGAGCCCTTTCATGTTGCTCCAGTGACCTCAGGATCCCTCTAGACTTGAGACAGTGAACTTGGGTTTTCTCTGGAGTGCCATCAAGGAAATCAAGGCTCCTTTCACGTTTGATGTGGAACACGGAATTGCTCTGCATGCAGTGCAGGTGAATCGGGCCTCATCTCGCGGCTAGGGGGAAGTCTCATGGTTTTTCTCGAGTTGCGGCCGGAACCTGGGGTATATTCTCGAGTTACGATGGGGAGGGCCCTTCCAGACACCTGTTTGTTCAGCGACGCCAGAACTCCTGCCTAGGTGCGAGGGACACCTCGGGATTCTCCTCGGGTCTTGGCATGGCAATTGGGACGCGTCTCCACGTGAGGCGGGAGACCCAGGGTCCCTTTCGACGTGCCACAGGGATCCTGGGACTCCTATCCATTTTCAAGAGGAGTCAGGCATCGTCTCCTTTGGAAGCATTGATCTCCGCAGACCTCTTGAATTTTCAAAGGATGTGAGGCCTCCGGTCGCGTTGAGGGGGAGGACTAGGTCTTTCTCTGTGGTCTCAACAGGGGATTCAGACATCCCTTCGTCTTGGGAGATGCAAGACGAGCCTGCATTCAATTCACTGCAGGGATATCCGGCCTTACTTCGAGTCAGAGCATCTCGGTGTCCATTCCACTTGAGGCCACAAACTCAGGGTCCCTCTCACATACCTGTAGCTGAGAGAAGCCTCCTCTTGAGGTGCTTGTGGAAAGTTGGTATTCCTCTTGAGTCGAAGCCAGGGACTAAGCTCTCATCTCGAGTTGATTTGGGGTCCACGGATCCCTTTCGTGTTGCTCCAGTAATCTCAGGATCCCTCTAGACTTGAGACAGTGATCTTGGGTTTTCTCTGGAGTGCCATCAAGGAAATCAAGGCTCCTTTCACGTTTGATGTAGAACACGGAATTGCTCTGCATGCAGTGCAGGGGAATCGGGCCTCATCTCCCGGCGAGGGGGAAGTCTCATGGTTTTTCTCGAGTTGCGGCCGGAACCTGTGGTATATTGTGGAGTTACGACGGGGTGGGCCCTTCCAGACACGTGTTTGTTCAGCGACGTCAGGACTCCTGCCTAGGTGCGAGGGACATTTCGGGATTCTCCTCGAGTCTTGGCATGGCAATTGGGACGCGTCTCCACGTGAGGCGGGAGACCCAGGGTCCCTTTCCACGTGCCACAGGGATCCTGGGACTCCTATCCATTTTCAAGAGGAGTCAGGCATCGTCTCCTTCGGAAGTATTGATCTCTTCGGACCTCTCGAGTTTTCAAAGGATGTGAGGCCTCCGTTCCCGTTGAGGCGGAGGACTAGGTCTTTCTCTGTGGTCTCCACAGGGGATTCAGACAACCCTTCGTCTTGGGAGATGCAAGGCGAGCCTGCATTCAATTCACTGCAGGGATATTCGGCCTTACTTCGAGTCAGAGCATCTCGGTGTCCATTCCACTTGAGGCCACAAACTCAGGGTCCCTCTCACATACCTGTAGCTGAGAGAAGCCTCCTCTTGAGGTGCCTGTGGAAACTTGGTATTCCTCTTGAGTCGAAGCCAGGGACTAAGCTCTCATCTCGAGTGATTTGGGGTCCACGAAGCCCTTTCGTGTTGCTACAGTGACCTCAGGATCCCTCTAGACTTAAGACAGTGATCTTGGCTTTTCTCTAGAGTGCCATCAAGGAAATCAAGGCTCCTTTCTCTTTTGATGTGGAAGAAGGAATTGCTCTGCACACAGTGCAGGGGAATCGGGCCTCATCTCGGGTCGAGGGGGAAGTCTCATGGTTTTTCTCGAGTTGCGGCCGGAACCTGGGGTATATTCTCGAGTTACGACGGGGAGGACCCTTCCAGACACGTGTTTGTTCAGCAACGTCAGGACTCCTGCCTAGGTGCGAAGGACTCCTCGGGATTCTCCTCGAGTCTTGGCATGGCATTTGGGACCCCTCTCCACGTGAGTCGGGAGACCCAGGGTCCCTTTCTACGTGCCACAGGGATCCTGGGACTCCTATCCATTTTCAAGAGGCGTCAGGCATCGTCTCCTTTGGAAGCATTGATCTCCGTGGACCTCTCGAGTTTTCAAAGGATGTGAGGCCACCGGTCGCGATGAGGCGGAGAACTCAGTCTTTCTCTGTGGTCTCCACAGGGGATTCAGACATCCATTCGTCTTGGGAGATGCAAGACGAGCCTGCATTCAATTCACTGCAGTGATATCCGGCCTTACCTCGAGTCAGAGCATCTCGATGTCCATTCCACTTGAGGCCACAAACTCAGGGTCCCTCTCACATACCTGTAGCTGAGAGAAGCCTCCTCTTGAGGTGCTTGTGGAAAGTTGGCATTCCTCTTGAGTCGTAGCCAGGGACTAAGCTCTCATCTCGAGTTGATTTGGGGTCCACGGAGACCTTTCGTGTTGTTCCAGTGACCTCAGGATCCCTCTAGACTTGAGACAATGAACTTGGGTTTTCTCTGGAGTGCCATCAAGGAAATCAAGCCTCCTTTCACGTTTGATGTGGAACACTAAATTGCTCTGCACGCAGTGCAGGGGAATCAGGCCTCATCTCGCGGCGAGGGGGAAGTCTCATGGTTTTTCTCGAGTTGCGGCCGGAACCTGGGGTATATTCTCGAGTTACGACGGGGAGGGCCCTTCCTGACACGTGTTTGTTCAGGGACGTCAGGACTCCTGCCTAGGTGCGAGGGACAACTCGGGATTCTCCTCGAGGCTTGGAATCGCAATTGGGACGCATCTACACGTGAGGCGGGAGACCCAGGGTCCCTTTCCACGTGCCACAGGGATCCTGGGACTCCTATCCATTTTCAAGAGGAGTCAGGCATCGTCTCCTTCGGAAGTATTGATCTACGCGGACCTTTCGATTTTTCAAAGAATATGAGGCCTCCGGTTGCGTTGAGGCGGAGGACTAGGTCTTTCTCTGTGCTCTCCACAGCGGATTCAGACAACGGTTCGTCTTGGGAGATGCAAGAAGAGCCTGCATTCAATTCACTGCAGGGATATCCGGCCTTACTTCGAGTCAGAGCATCTCGGTGTCCATTCCACTTGAGGCCACAAACTCAGGGTCCCTCTCACATACCTGTAGCTGAGAGAAGGCTCCTCTTGAGGTGCTTGTGGAAAGTTGGTATTCCTCTTGAGTCGAAGCCAGGGACTAAGCTCTCATCTCGAGTTGATTTGGGGTCCACGGAGCCCTTTCGTGTTGCTCCAGTGACCTCAGGATCCCTCTAGACTTGAGACAGTGATCTTGGGTTTTCTCTGGAGTGCCATCAAGGAAATCAAGGCTCCTTTCACGTTTGATGTGGAACACGGAATTGCTCTGCATGCAGTGCAGGGGAATCGGGGCTCATCTCGTGGTGAAGGGGAAATCTCATGGTTTTTCTCGAGTTGCGGCCGGAACCTGGGGTATATTCTCGAGTTACGACGGGGAGGGCCCTTCCAGACACTTGTTTGTTCAGCGATGTCAGGACTCCTGCCTAGGTGCGAGGGACACCTCGGGATTCTCCTCGAGTCTTGGCATGGCAATTGGAACGCGTCTCCACATGAGGCGGGAGACCCAGTGTCCCTTTCCACGTGCCACAGGGATCCTGGGACTCCTGTCCATTTTCAAGAGGACTCAGGCATCGTCTCCTTTGGAAGCATTGATCTCCGCGGACCTCTCGAATTTTCAAAGGATGTGAGGCCTCCGGTCGCGTTGAGGCGGAGATCTAGGTCTTTCTCTGTGGTCTCCAAAGGGGATTCAGACATCCCTTCGTCTTGGGAGATGTAAGACGAGCCTGCATTCAATTCACTGCAGGGATATCCGGCCTTATTTCGAGTCAGAGCTTCTCAGTGTCCATTCCACTTGAGGTCACAAACTCAGGGTCCCTCTCACATACCTGTAGCTGAGAGAAGCCTCCTCTTGAGGTGCTTGTGGAAAGTTGGTATTCCTCTTGAGTCGCAGCCAGGGACTAAGCTCTCATCTCGAGTTGATTTTGAGTCCACGGAGCCCTTTCGTGTTGCTACAGTGACCTCAGGATCCCTCTATACTGGAGACAGTGATCTTGGGTTTTCTCTGGAGTGCCATCAAGGAAATCAAGGCTCCTTTCACGTTTGATGTTGAACACGGAATTGCTCTGCACGCAGTGCAGGGGAATCGGGCCTCATCTCGCGGCGAGGGGGAAGTCTCAAGGTTTTTCTCGAGTTGCGGCCGGAACCTGCGTTATATTCTCGACTTACGACGGGGAGGGCCCTTCCAGACACGTGTTTGTTCAGCGACGTCAGGACTCCTACCTAGGTGTGAGGGACACCTCTGGATTCTCCTCGAGTCTTGACATGGCAATTGGGACTTGTCTCCACGTGAGGCGGGAGACCAGGGTCCCTTTCCACGTGCCACACGGATCCTGGGACTCCTATCCATTTTCAAGAGGAGTCAGGCATCGTCTCCTTTGGAAGCATTGATCTCTGCGGACCTCTCGAGTTTTCAAAGGATGTGAGGCCACCGTTCGCTTTGAGGCGGAGTACTAGGTCTTTCTCTGTGGTCTCCACATGGGATTCAGACATCCCTTCGTCTTGGGAGATGCAAGACGAGCCTGCATTCAATTCACTGCAGGGATATCCGGCCTTACTTCGAGTCAGAGCATCTCGGTGTCCATTCCACTTGAGGCCACAAACTCAGGGTCCCTCTCACATACCTCAAGCTGAGAGAAGCCTCCTCTTGAGGTGCTTGTGGAAAGTTGGTATTCCTCTTGAGTCGAAGCCAGGGACTAAGCTCTCATCTCGAGTTGATTTGTGGTCCATGGAGCCCTTTCGTGTTGCTCCAGTGACCTCAGGATCCCTCTAGACTTGAGACAGTGATCTTGGGTTTTCTCTGGAGTGCCATCAAGGAAATCAAGGCTCCTTTCACGTTTGATGTGGAACACGGAATTGCTCTGCACGCAGTGCAGGGGAATTGGGCCTCATCTCGTGGCGAGGGGGAAGTCTCATGGTTTTTCTCGAGTTGCCGCCGGAACCTGGGGTATATTCTCGAGTTACGACGGGGAGGGCCCTTCCAGACACGTGTTTGTTCAGCGACGTCAGGACTCCTGCCTAGGTGTGAGGGACACCTCGGGATTCTCCTCGAGCCTTGGCATGGCAATTGGGACGCGTCTCCACGTGAGGCGGGAGACTCAGAGTCCCTTTCCACGTGCCACAGGGATCCTGGGACTCCTATCCATTTTCAAGAGGAGTCAGGCATCGTCTCCTTTGGAAACATTGATCTCCGCGGACCTCTCGAGTCTTCAAAGGATGTGAGGCTTCCGGTCGCGATGAGGCGGAGAACTAGGTCATTCTCTGTGGTCTCCACAGGGGATTCAGACATCCCTTCGTCTTGGGGGATGCAAGACGAGCCTGCATTCAATTCACTGCAGGGATATCCGGCCTTATTTCGAGTCAGAGCTTCCCAGTGTCCATTCTACTTGAGGTCACAAACTCTGGGTCCCTCTCACATACCTGTAGCTGAGAGAAGCCTCCTCTTGAGGTGCTTGTGGAAAGTTGGTATTCCTCTTGAGTCGTAGCCAGGGACTAAGCTCTCATCTCGAGTTGATTTTGAGTCCACGGAGCCCTTTCGTGTTGCTACAGTGACCTCAGGATCCCTCTAGACTTGAGACAGTGATCTTGGGTTTTCTCTGGAGTGTCATCAAGGAAATCGAGGCT